>NW_006399826.1:2004053-2023878 GCF_000299155.1 Elephantulus edwardii
ACACACACACACACACACACACACACACACACACACATTAACTTTCCGGTTAGTTATCCTGAAAAGACTACAATTGTTGTTCCTAAAGCTAATAAATTGGTATTCATAATTCTGACCAGGTCACAAATGAATACATGGGTGGATGCACTCATAACTCATTGATGATCATAGGTGCATAAAGAAAACATAGGACTTGTGTTACCTAATTAATAGAAAAACGTTATTGATAGCACTGATTTTTTCAGACAACTGTATAGTTTTAGAAGAATGTCCTTGTTCAATGGATTTTTATAAAATGGTAAGTACTACATATGACACACCTATGCGAACTCTTTCACGCACCTTACTCTCAAAGCAACCTCACAAAGTATTAACATACCAAAAATCAGACACACAAACTACATTTGTAGAATGCGCCTCATGAGAATTTATACCACGTCTGCCGGGCACTTTAAGCTCCTTCTTTTCTCTATTGCCTCATGCCATTCTCTCACATCCTTGAATTCTTTCCAGTCACATCTCATACCATTAAAAGCATTTACAGTTCTTGAGAACATAGGGAGGTGGTGTTAAGAGACATGGAGTTAGAAATGACTCACAGATGACCTTCCAATGTGTTTTCAGAAGCTATAAATCACACAGCAGGAAATTGTCTACCTTTGTTCTGTAGGGAAGCTGGTGGATTTGAACCACTTGCTTTTGGGTTGCCAGTGCAGGGTTGTCAGTGCAACTCCTTACCCATTAAGCCACCAGAGTTCCCTTAAGACAGGGTTGTTATTGTTCTGTACCTTCGAGTCAGACTGACCCATAACTGACCCTCCAAAAGAATTTTCAGAGGCAGTTAATCTCACCAGAGTAGATTGCCCATCCTTCTGCGTAGGTGGCCTTGAACCGCGTGCCTTCAGGATTGCAATGAAGCTTCTTGCCCCTAGAGTACCAGAGCTCACTTACGACACACTAGATATTTCTTAATTACACTCTCACTGCCCTCAGGAAAGCATTAACCTCAGAATCTGAGCAAGTGCCATCACCGTTGAGAGTAAATACTTTTTAAAGCTGCATTAGCTCATTTGCACCACTAGGGCGCACTAAAGTAGCAATGTCTTAGGGTGAATTGAAATGTTAATGACGTTTTTCTAAAAAACTAACCCCCTTTCAAGGAAAAGTTCTACATGCGGGACAGTACTGTTAAATAACGAAATTGTGATGATGTTATCAGTGACGGTCAAAGACATGCTAGTTTGAATGAGTTTTTTCTGTTTTACAGTGTAATCATGTTCTTCTGATTTTCTCCACCAACCTTTCTCTCCACGAAAAATCTTCTCAGTAAAAAGAATTAGTCTATGAATCTGCCCAGCTATGATGACTCCAACTACTAGCTGTATAAGAAAAAGGTAATGTTGTTGTTGTTGTTGTTATGTGCCATCGAGTCGCCTGCGACTCTTAGCAATCCTATGTACAACAGCTCTGAAGGTAATAATTTTTAATAAAAGCAAGTACTCTTGTTATCCTGATTTAGAACTGCTATGGAATCCACTTCCTAAACAACATGCCACTGGAAACTCTATAAACTTTGGTAAATTTCTATATTTGTAGAGGGTCTTCAGGCCTTTTGTTCATAGGGTCGCTATGAGTCGTACTCAACTTGAAGGCAGTCAAGAACATATTAAAAAAAATGTTTCCCAAAGTTATTTGGGTTTGGGATGTTGTTGTTATGTGCTGTTGAGTTGTTTGTGACTCATAGCGACCCTATGTACAACAACCCTGAAGCCTGCCCTGTCCTGAGCCAAATTCACTGACTCCGACACACCCTGTTGCCCCAGTTACTGTGTCAATTCATCTCATCTGGGTCTTCCTCTCCTGCGTTGTCCTCCACCCTTCCAAGCATCATGTCCTTCTCCAAGGACCAGTCCTTCCCGGCTACATCCCCAAAATATGTGAGACAGAGCTTTAAAATCCTAGCCTCGAAGGAGAAACTTGGTTTCACCCTCTCAAAGACACACCTATGCATTTTCTTGGTGGTCCGTGGTATGTTCAAGACTCTTCTCCAGCACCACAACAAGTTAACATTAATAATTTTTTTCTATATATATCTCTGCTAAGTCACAGTATTGGTTTATTTACGCTTCTGTACTTTTTAATAGTACAATCACAATTAATTTAATTAAAAAACAAAACAATAATCAAACTAAGCATCTCTACTTTTCTCTTTATTACTCTATTTTGTTTTTATTTTAATTTTTATATTAGGTCAGAGAAGATTGTTCACAAGGAAAAAATTAATTTCAAAACCTCAGGGAATATTTTCCTCCTGGTTTTACCTCAGAAACATCTATGTATGCCCTTAGATCTGTGGAAAGAAATCTAAAATATTAAAAAGCACAGAGAAGAGTCACAAAGATATAACATTTCTGTGTATCTTTAGTACCTAGATAGCACTTTTTCTCATTTTTATTGTTTTTACCATAATCTTTATATTCTCATATAATTCATTTAAAATACTCTTGTTATCAAATAAAAATTTTCACATGAGGTGACTTAGACTTTTTATTCATATCTTCATAGTCTCAGTTCTGCATCTAACACACACATACAGAGTGGCTGGCTGGGTCTCATACAGAAATCAAGCAGATTCTATGCTCCTTGATAGGTGTCTCTAGAGCGTATCTCATATTGTCTTCTTTATCCCTCTTCACTCTTGGGTTAATCTCAGATGGGGAGATGGGAGCCAGAAACATAACTATAAAGTGATCACACATATTGCTTATGATTGATAACCCTCACTCATTGCCATGGAGTCACAACCGACTTCTGGTTGGCCCTATACTGAGTTTCTGAAACTATAAATCTCACAGAGGGGATTGTCTCTTGCCCCCGCTCCCCCTATGCCCCAAGGAGTCACTAGTGGATGTGAACCTTCAAAGAAGTGTGGCCTTTGAGTTAGCAGTTCCATTCTCTAGGAGCTACACCACCAGCACACCGTAACGACTGTCCACTCAAACTCATTCAATGTTGTGGGGTTAGAACCACCACAGAGCTAATCCAACAGTTTTCAGAGACTGTAAATCACCAGGGAGGAACTGTACATCTTTCAGCTACGGATCACCAGTGGATTCGAACTTTCCACTATTGAATTGTTGGCAGTGCAGCTCCTTCCTCACTAAGCCACAAGCACTCTCTTTAATGTCTGCCAGGAATCTAATTTATTCTCTAGCTTCTTTCCCACGAGGCCATTCTAAATCTATACAAAGCTCAAGAGTCTATTGTTATTCCCAAATAAATTAAGTTTTAATTGAAAAATCTTGGGCACTCGGATGTGTTGTTGTTGTTTTGTGCTTGAGAGCCAGAACTAACTCATAGCATACCCTCCAGAAGAGTTTCAGAGGCACCAAATTGCATAGGAAGAGACTGCACATCCTTCTCCTGCAGAGCAGCTGGTGAATTCGAATCCCGTGCCTTTGGGATTGCTGTGCAGCTTCTTACCACTAGGCCACCTGCATGTTCTTGTTGTGTGTACCGCTGCGTTAGAACCAACCCATAGCTGACCTTCCAGTGGGTTTTCAGAGACAGTTAATCGCATAGGAGGAATCTGCCCATCCTTTGTCCATGCGGCAGCTGGTCGATTTGAACCATGTGGCTTGGGGGTTGCAGCACAGTTTCTTACCACTACTAGGCCACCAGAGCTCCCTTGTCCACGTAGACAGAGAAATGAAATCTCTCTGGGAGCAAGGTCTTCTTGACACTGATGACAGAATTTTGTTGAAAAAATTCCCTATGTTAACCTATAATACCAACAAAAGTCTGTAACCCTGCTCTAAGACTAGAGAAAGGAGCCTTGGGGTATAGTGCGATTAATCAAAAGGTTGGCAGTTCAAGTCCATAAGTTTCTCCAAAAAGCAAGATGGGCAATCTCTTCCATAAAGAGGTAGAGCCTTGGAGCCAGCTGGAAGGCTGCTATCTGGCACCTGATTCCATCTGGAATCAGAATCTAAGGCGCTGGGTTTGTTTCCTTTGGTTGAGTCTACAGAACTATAAGATGAGCAACACTGGAGAGAACATGTGTGTTTACAGAAACAAAGTACAAGAAAAATGAGACACAAACAAAGGCTATCAGGAGTCCCCATGTTCAGATCAAGAGAAATGCAATCATGCTCCGGCCATGCGGTTGCACTGCAGCCTGAAGGGACACTATACTTTAGGCAACATCACAGAGATAATACAGCTCTTTTTGACAGGATTATTACAATAATTTTTGTAAAAAAATGAATAGCAGTGAAAAATTGCTGATACTTGGTAGTCTATTTTATGGACTTGCTTCTGTGGTAACATATTAAAATCCTGGAAATTAGGGGGTAGGGGGTGGGGAGGAAATCTAATGACTGCATATCCTTCTTATAATTATTCTTTTTAGTTAACCTAAATAGAAAATTTGGAAGGAGTGGCATCCACTTCCATAACATCATGCCTCCAGAAACCATATGAACCTGGAGAGAGGATGAGAGACACCTAAGCATCAAGGATTCTCCTTCATAGGGTCACTATGAGTCGCTTGCGACCCTACGGCACTTAACAACAATAATATCAACACAGAGAGAAAGAGATCAGCTGGCCCAGTGGACAGAAAGTGATGCTACCAAGCCAAAGGTGGGTGACTTTTAATCTGCGGCCCTCGGGCCTCTCTTTCATTGTTTTTGTTCAGACATTCCTCTAGGTCGTATAGCCCTGGTGTACAAGTTGCCGTACTGCGGTCACTTGTGGTTGCTGTGAGGCTGAACACTGTGATACTGATGTGTCAAATGTGTTAATGGTTGGCTACCCAATGGGGACAGAGAGTGGGGTGGAGCTCCATGATTTAAATGAGCTTGGAAGGAGGAGTGGCATCCACTTCCATAATAGCTTGCCTTTGGAAATTCTATGAACCTGGAGAGAGGATGAAAGGCACCCAAGCGTTGAGGACTCTCCTTCATAGGGTCGCTATGAGTTACCTGCGACTCAACGGCACTTAACAACAATAACAACAACAACAACAAATAGAAAATAATTGAGCCCAAATCTTTGATCTCTGAACTTTACTTTATCAACTCAACCTATCTGTCTGTCAAAGAGTGGGATGCGTTCCCAGGGTCTACACAGTCCCAGAGCCATCTGAGCTGCTGGCTTTGCTTACTGTTTTCATTCTGTCCCCAAGGACAGCGGCAGACCCTAAATAGAGCATGTCCACTGCTAGAATAC
The DNA here is from genome assembly GCF_000299155.1 of Elephantulus edwardii. Lineage (NCBI taxonomy): Eukaryota > Metazoa > Chordata > Mammalia > Macroscelidea > Macroscelididae > Elephantulus > Elephantulus edwardii. The sequence goes on from NW_006399826.1 coordinate 2,009,286, forward strand.
TTTCTGTATTTGGAGAAAACAGAATTCCAGTCTCTTCATTTTAAATTCGAGGATATTGAGACCAGAGACAAAAGATGTTCAATGACTTGCTCTGAAGGCCTGCATTTCAGCCTTGTGCTTTGTTTTCACACCGTAATGGCAGTCAATTGGACTCTTTAGTCTCATTCTCAGTTTATAAGAATTCTGAATATGTTTTCTATAATAAAATGCAGATACTACTACAACTGAAATATCCTATTATATGGCAGATATGCTGAACCAATAAGCATTTATAAAAAGAATAAATGAATAGGCATTTATGAAAAAGAACAAGAGGGTGGGAAAACCATAACAGTAATTAATTTTACGGTTGTTGTGTTGTTATTATGTACTGTTGAATTGCAACTGACCCATAGCTGACCCTCCAGTGGGTTTTCAGAAGCACGAGAGGAGACTGCCTGTCCCTCTCCCATGGAGCAAGTGGTAGATTCGAACCCTGTGCCTTTCAGATGGCAGCACAGCTTCTTACCTCTAGGCCAATAGTTCTAAACCTGATAGACTATTATCTGACTTAGTTTTCAGAGTAGCATGTAGAGCTTTGGCATGACCAGGTTGTTTTTTCCAAAGTAGCACACATACACACCCCCAAATGCAATTTCACTTTCGGTGTGGTTTCAATTATTCATGGAAAATTAAGTCCAAGAATATTTCAATGAAGCTCAACAATATTTAAATTCTGTGCCTGAGTCTTTGAGCCAAGCTGAAAGGCTCAGGTGTGCCCTATCTGAACCATGGCATTTTCAAATGCTTCCTGTGAATCTGAGAGTTGGACAATGAATAAGGAAGATGAAAGAAGAATTAATGCCTTTGAATTGAGGTGCTGGTAAATGGACTCATGAACTGCTCAAAGAAAAATCAAGTATTTTTTGAAGGAAGTGCAATCAGGGTTCTCCTTAAAGGCAAAGATGGTAAAACTTCATCTTGTTCATAGTTTGAATATGTCGTCAGAAGGGGTCAGTATTGGAAAAAGGCATCATGCCAGGGAAGGTGGAGAGTCAGAGAAAGAGAGGAAGACCCTCAATGAGATGGTTTGACACAGTGACTAGGATCATGAACTTTTTAGAATGGAGCAGGACAGTGCAAGGCTCTGAGCTGCTGTCCACGGTGTCATTAAGAGCTGTATTCAACTCAACGGCACCCAACAACAGCACGAGAAGCATGCCTGTAATGTCGTTGGTGTTGCTAAGTGTCGTCGAGTTATAGACGACTCATAGCAAACCTACGAACGGTCACTTTCCTCATTTCTCCACGTTCATAGAGTTGCCTGAGGCAAGCTATTTTGAAAGTGGATGCCACTCCTGCTTCCAAGCTTGTTTTAATTGGGGAGCTCCACCAAACACTGTAATATTAGTGAAATAAAATTTCCCCAAATCCTGCTCCATTCTGGAGGCAGATGCTTCCTTCTCTTCAGGACACTCGCCTGGTAAACAATAGCTCGGCGAGTAGCTGTCTCATTCTCTACTAGATCCCCTGGGTTGGTGCTGCCTGCCTGTGCACTCTGGAGACCTGTTTTATATACATAGAGGAAAATACACAGAAATACAGTTTATATAGGGTTTATATAGATCTTTTCAAGGCTTCAGACATCTACAGGAGGTCCTGGAACAAATGCCCCAATCAAAAAGGAGGGAGAGAACTACTGCATTCCATTTACTTTGTAAGCTAGTCCTCTAAAGAGAACCAGTGAATAAAATTCAGTTAATTAGTTTGCAAAACAAATTTAAATTCTGAAGAAGAGAAGAAAATGAAAAATAATTCTTGTGAATGTCATCTGACAGGAGATCCTTTGGTCAGAGGGTTTCTGGCTTTCTCTGTGTTTTCCTTTAATCCAAACTTTGAGCAATGATAAAGTTATCAAGATTTCAGGAAAAGTTATCACTTTTAGTGATACTGCTGACATTACTAGCTATTACTATTCCTATCTCCAAGCTGAGACATCAGGACAGGAAGAAAATAATCTGTGCAAAATGAAAGAATTGGCAAAAACCAAGGATTCAGGAATTGACGGCATACCAATTGACATATTTCAACAAAAAGACATTGCCATGGATGTGCTCACCAAGTTGTACCAAGAAATCTGGAGGACAACCATCTGGCCACCTGCCTGGAAGAAATCTATTTGTATTTGTTCCCATTCCAAACAAAGGTGATCTGAAAAAGTAAGGAAATTTTCAAACAATATCATTGTTATCACCTGCAAGCAAGATTCTGCTGAAGATTATCCAAAAACATTTGGAACAGCACATCCCAGAACACTTGATTGTGCTTATGTGAAACCTATCCTTGGACTAGGAGGCAGCCGTCAAAATAGAGCAAGGAAACACTGTATGATTCAAAATTGGGAAGGGTGTGCACAAAGGATGTGTCCTATCTCCATATCCTTTCAAACTATAAGCAGAACAGATCATCCAGGATGCTGGGCTCTAATGAGGAGAAGTGTGGCATCAGGATTGGAGGTAAACTCATCAACAATCTGCATTATGCAAATGACTCAACTCTACTTGCTGAAACTGAGGAGGACCTGAAGTGTTTGCTGCAGAAGGTCAAGGACTGCAGCCTTCAGTATGGATTGAAGCTCAACATCAAGAAAACAAAGATTCTCACCACTGGGCTGATTGGCAGCATTATGATAGATAGTTAAGAAATAGAGATAGTCAACAGCTTCAGTTTGCTTGGCTCTAAAATCAACATTCTTGGTACTAGCAACCAGGAAATTAAAAGACAAAATGCACTTGGAAGTTTGCTGTCAGAGTCCTCTCCAAAGTACTGAAAAGCAATGCCAGTCTGGAGATTAACATGCACCTGATACTGGCCATGGTCTTTGCAAGTACTTGCTATGCATCAGAAAGCTGGACAATGACTAGGGATAAAAGAAGGAGAATTGATGCCTTAGAACTGTGGTGCTGGAAAAGAGTACTGACTATACAATGGACTGCTAGGAGAACAAACAAGTTCATCCTGGAGAGGGTGAACCCAGGCTGTTCCTTGGAGGCAAGGATTCTGAAGCTTCCTCTGACATACTTTGGACATGTTGCAAGGTGGGATCAGTCCTTAGAGAGGGATGTCATGGTTGGGAGGGTGGAGGGACAGAGCAGGAGAGGAAGACCCTTGATGAAATGAATTGATTCAGTGACTGGGGTAATGGGGGTAGGTATATCAGAGACAATGATTGGCACAGGATAGAGAAGGGTTTAGGGCTGTTGTATATAGGGTCACTATGAGTTGCAGGTGACTCGATGACACATAATAACAACAACAATTGAAATGAAGGCAAATGATAGTTGTCAATTGTCTTATTTGTCCTTCTACCTGGCTCATAAGCAGTGAGTGGATAAAGGGGAAATTACAAGCAAAAACTTACAATGTGTCAGTTAAGCATATCAACTCATGGTTTCCACCGCTAATGTATGCCACTGTGACCTTCTAGAGATTAGGAGATTAAATGTAAATAATTTGCCGTAAGTGACTCTGACAGAAAATACTGGCTTTGAAATTTGAAACTGAGGTCGTGTGTCTGGCTTCACATCCAGTTCTTTGAGCTGCAGTATACACTCCCAACTCTGAATTAAATGAATGGAATCACTGGGAGATGTGTATGTGAATAATGTATGGGGTATTGCCACATTACACTCCAAACCACAATGTGGAGTGTGCTGTACAAAGTGAGAGCAAGTACAGTCATGCATACACAGACATGTACAGGTCCCCAGAATCTCTGCTCTATTGATAGCACCAGGAATCAATTCAGAATCCTTAATTCTTAGATTTCTAACAGTTAATTTTATGTTCCATGCAGCAAGTAAGAGCTTTGAAACTGTAGCCTTTAATCAAACCCTGGCTTAAAAAACATGTTTGATCTGACATCTGTGCTTAGCCTATGATAAAAGACAAGCGATAAAAGATAAAATTCTGCCAGGGAACAGAGATAGATGCCCTGAAGGTGGGATTCAGGCAGATCTAGGAAGAGTTAAAGACTAGAGAGTACCTACCTCTTCTGTCTGGTGTTACACCTTAGATTTTAGAAATGACTCTCTGAATGGCTCAGCATACCCATATCTAATTTTTTATTTAAAGGTTTGTTTTAAAATTAAATGTATATGAATGTCCTTCTTTTCTACTTTATTAAAGCAAATAATCAACAATTGAGTAGAGTCAGATATATTAAATATATATTCAACCCACCAGTAATTGTTAATTTACAGAGACCAATGTGCCAGAAGAAATAACCTAAAAGAATGCAGTAATAATGGAAAAACGAATCATAATGGCCTTTACATATTCCCAAAATGTGTCATTTTATGTGGATTTTCAAAAGAGCTCATGAGTACTAGAACACAGATTCTCTAATTTTATCTGTACTAAAATAAATTAAAATTTAAATGGCATAATATCTAGATATTTCAAGGAATGATATACTGCAGATAGGTAAAACCGAATAGCGTTCAAAAGTTAATCCAATATTAAAGGACCACTATCTCCTGCAGAGTGAAAATACAGAAAGATTTGAAAAAAAAAATTGCAAAGTAAATAAAATGGCCACTAAATCTATTGGTATCATTATTATTAAGACAGTGTGACACAATTTAATAATTAGTTGCATGAGTTCTTGGACATGAAGAAATAAGGGAGGAAAAGAAGGTCAATGAACATAATCATGCATGCTCTGTGAGCCTTTGTGTTAGAAGTAGGAACAAAAATTCTTACACTTAATGGGAAGCATTAAAATGGCAATAGATACTGAACTAATTCTATCAACGACTACCAAACTCCACCATTACTATCAGAAGCTCAGTTCTGACTCAACAGTCTAGGGTCTTAATAGCACTACACCATTCCATTTAAGATTGCTTTTCATTTTATGCTCCATTACTTGAACATTTATATTCATTTTTAACATTACACTTAAATTCAATGTAGATTCATGTGAGCACGTTTGCTGGCATTGCAGCAGTTCTCCCAACCCCAACCCCAATGAACTATTACTCCTGAAAATGAAAAGGTTTCCTAATTAGGATTCTGCTGAAGGATACCAGAGGGCAAAAAGATTGTCCAGGAGAAAAAAAATGAACATGATGTTAGGAATAAGTAAGAATACTGTGTAAGTGGAAATGGAAAAAAAATAAGTGTTAGAAAGAAAAAGGCTATCAAGAGCTGAACGATGATGTCTGAGAGACTGCTTGAGTTTCCCAACTTGGTTATAACTACACCAAAATGCAGAAAATGTCTTCACAATGTTGATGAAAAATGATGTATGCTGAAATTATTTCTACCATCTAGTGGGAAATGTTAGCATGAGTCACAGCAACAGATCACATTCTTTACATTCACTTAAGAAAAAGTAAGAGTTTGGGTTCTATGTCATTATCTCAGGTTTCCACTTGAATGAAAAGTCTCTGCTAAGTGTATTTCTAAGATGAAATCGTTTAAAATTGCTTTGACACCTAAACAGGCTTAGTAGCTATCAAACCACTAGTGACAATGAAGCCATTTGTTCTCGTTTTTCATTGACAAACAACCAAATTTACTGTTTCATTTATGAACAAGTTTTCATTGAGACACAATTAACATTTACTACATTCCTACCTTAGCTCTAGCAAAGTCAGGTAGCTATTTCATGAAAATTAAATACCATCAACGTACACAGTTAGTGGTATTAGTAGATCAATATGTAATTTTTTTTCTTATTAAGGCCAAGATTATACAACCCTCGCATAGGAGACAGGTGAAATGAGTACGTTCAGTAATATTAGTCTATATAAAAGTATCCCAAGAAGATAGGTCACTATCATTAGTCATAATAAGAATGTCTCCTAGGATGTGTAAGTCAAAAGAAAGTTTACGTGGCAGAGTTATGTAAGGAGACTTACAATAGTGCCTGGCCACAAACCATGCAATTTGGAAACAGCCAAGAAACAAAATCATAGAGAAGAAGGGGAGATACAACATGTATTAAGGGTTATTATGCAGCTACAAAGATTCAATATGATCCTGGCAATATAGCAAAAAATAGTTATGGAAAAGAAGCTATTTCTTATGCTCAGTAGCTAATTTTCAAACATATGTACCTGTATTTGAAACTTTGAGCATTTCACACATTTTTCTGTATCTGAAAAAAAAACGGATCCAGACTGATATTGTATATCAATATAACTAAAAGCAGTTAATATAAAGGTAGCCAAAAGCAAAGTTCAGTAAAAATTCCAAAAAAAGGATACTACTATCTATGGTTGCTAATAAAGTCCTTCTGAGGTACACTTTGCTCATATTGGAAAATAATAATTTACTGCTCAATTTTCCTAGAAAGGATGAAATATCTACAGTAAGATGATTTCATAAGTACATGATTAAATAAAAATTTAAATCATCTAGATCAAACTGTAAACATATAACTCCATTATTATAATAGATATACACATATTTCACTAACAGTTCATTAAATCTGCCTTTCAAAAATGTATGATAAAAACATTAAACATTTTCAATTGTAATGATTCAAGAGCATTGCCTATTGAAATAACATATAACATGTACTAGTGCATTCTGGAAAGTTAAGAAATGCACATCTTTCAACACAAATAAATTTATTAAAAGATGACATATGAGAGGTACATAAAATGTCCTTATCCATGTGATTATAAACACAAAATAGAAAATACTCAAGATACATGAATATAATTTTAGGGAAAAAACATTAATAGAGTGGAAGTACTAAAATTTATATGATCCAGTCATCAGTCATATATTAGGAAACACTGGATGCATAAATAAATATTATTTGTAGGCCTCTGGCTGGAACTACAACAGTTTTTATATATTTAAAAAAAGATAATAAGAAAATACTAGAAGTAGATTTACACTGTATACAAAACATTTAGTGAACATTTATTCAAACCAGTCAGTAATAATTAGTTACAATTTTAGATATGACCATGATATGTTCTAATTTATTCTGAAGGCAGAAGCTAGACTGTAGAATTACTTAACTTACATTGACTGAAACAGAGAACACTAGACTTCCAAGTGTATGATTTTATTTGGTTTTTTTTACTTACTGCTTTGTAAGTTCTCTTTTGTCCAGCATGTTTTCTAATTTGCTCTCCATTTGGCCCCGTTTCCACATGCATCGAATAGATAATATCAAAGAAATCTTCAACCACAGCCACTCTTCTTAGAGACAACTTCTCATCGACCCCAGCGCCATCCTGTAAACAAAGCAAAGTGCAAGATTAATATTGACATATGATAAGAATTTAGCATATAAAACTGACTAAACAAAAATGTTTTAATTACCTGAACCAAATCTATACAAGAGTTAAAATAGTAAACAAACATAATCAGCATTTTATGCATAATTTACATATTGAATATTAAGTAAAATGAAGAAATCTTTTTATAGTTAAGAGTAACAGATACAAACCGAAAGCAGTTACTTGACTATACCAATAAATCTAGAAGACCTGGCTAACTGACTTGAAGAGATCTGTATTTGTCAGCATTCCAAAGGAACGTGATTCAACAGAATGCAGAAATCATTAAGCAATATCATTACTATTACACACAAGTGAAGTTTTACTAAAGAGAATTAAATAATCCTACCAGTAGTACATCATTAGGGAACTACCAGAAATTTAAGCAATGTTCCAAAGAGGTCATGGAATGAGAGTTAACTTTATTAATCTTGTATGGATTTTGGTTGAAACCAAAAAGTACTAGAAGATGTTTACTTGTGTTTTATTGACTATGCAGAATAATTCAACTGTGTTAGTCCTACCAAACAATGAACATCATTGCAAAGAATGAGAAGACTGTGGTATCAGGAGTGGAGGAAGATTCCTTAACAACTTATGAAACACAGATGACACAATCTTGGTTGTTGAAACTAAGGAGGACTTGAAGCACTTACTGATGGAGGTCAAATATAGTCTTCAAATATAGATTATATGTCAAAATAGGACAAAACCCCACATAACTGAGTCAATAAGCAACATCATGAGAAACAGATAAAAGGTTGATGCTGTTAAGGACTTAATTTTTCTTAAATTCATAATCAGTGCCCATGGCAGGAGTAGTCAAGAATTTAAACAACAAATTGCTTTGAACAAATCTGCTACAAACAAAATCTTTCTAAAGTATTTGTTGTTGTTATGTGCTGTCGAGTCACCTGCGACTCATAGTGACTCTATGTCTAATTCTGTCCTATCCTGTGCCAATCTCACCATCTCCGACACTTCTACCCCCATGACCCCAGTCACTGAATCAATCCATCTCATCAAGGATCTTTCTCTCCTGTGCTTTCCCTCCACCCTCCCAAGCATGACATCCCTCTCCAAGGACTGGGTCCTCCTTGCAACATGTCCAAAGTATGTACCTTTAAAAAAAAAAAAAAAAAGCAAAGGTACCACTTTAAAGACTTAGGTGAACTCGATCTAGACCATGAAAAAGGAAGAGCAAAGACAAATTCGTGTTGTTGTTAAGCACTGTCAAGTACGACCCACAGCCACCTTATGAACAACAGATAAAACCTTGTCCTATCCTATACCATCCTCACAATCTCTGGCATACGTGACACTAGTGCTGAAGTCATTGTGTTGATCTATCTGGTTGAGGGTCTTAACTCTCTTGCTGACCCTCCACCTTTCCAAGCATGATGTTCCTTTCCAAAGAATTGCTTCACCTGTTTTCTCATGGGTTAGTGGTTAAAGCAGGTTGACTATTAACCAAAGGGTCAGCAGTTCAATCCCATCATCAGCTCCTGGAGAGAAAGATGAGGCAGGCAGTTGGCTTCCAAAGAATCACTTCTAGCAACATGCCCAAAGAAAGTGAGGTGAAGCTTTGATATTTTTGTCTCCAAGGAGCACTCTGGCTGCTCTTTCTCCAAGACATATTTGTTTGGTTATTTTGGCAGTCCATGGGATATTCAGTACTCTTCTAAAGCACCACCACTCAAAGGCATCAATTCTTCTTCAGTCATCTTGAGTCATTGTCCATCTCTTAGATGCAAACCAAGTGGCTGAAAAGACTAAGGCTTGACTCAAGCACACCTTAGTCTTCAAATTAACATCATTGTTCCTCGATAATTTGATGAGGTCTCAGACTGCAGACTTTTCCAATGCAATGTCTCCTGATCTCCTGGTACCAAGAATGCTCACTATGGATCCAAGTAAGATGAAGTCATTGACAGTTTCAATCTTTCTTCCAGCTATCATGATGCTGCCGCCTATGGATATAGTAGTGAGAAGTTTTGTCTCCTTGAAGTTGCAATGTAGTCCGTACTGAAGGCTGTAGTCTTTGATCTGATGTAGCATTTACTTTAAATCCTCCTCACTTCCAGCAAGCATCACCCGCATAACTCAGGTTATTGATGAGTCTTCCTCTGATGTTTACGGCACATTTTTCTTAATGGAATCCAGCTTCTAGAAAAATTTGCTCAGCATACAGATAGAATGGAGAGAGAATACAACCCTGATGCATACCTTAATTTTTAAAAATTGGATATAACATGGATTACCAGAAGAATGACAGGGAGCTCTGGGGGCCTACTGGGTAAGGAATTATACTGCAATCCAAAGGCACAGGAATTGAATCCACCAGCTGCTTCTAGGGAGAAAGATGAGCAATTTCCTCCCAAGTGATATAGAGTCTCTGAAAACCTGCTAGAAAGTCAGCTATATATACAGCACCCAGCATCTACAACCAGAAGAACAAACCTGAATTTTAATTAATACAACTGAATGCTCCCTGGTTGCAAAGATGGTGAGGTTTCATCTCAGAGGCTTTGGATATGTTGGTATAAGGGGCTACTTCCTGGAAAAGAACATCAAGCTTAATAATGTAGGACAGCAAAAATGATAAAAACCCTCAATAATATGGACACAATGGTTGCAATGATGGGCTCCGGTACAGTCCTGACTGTGAGGATGGCACGGAACCAGGCATGGTTTTGTGCTGGCCTAGTCACATGAGGTCACTATGATTCAGAAGCAAAGGAATGGAATGAAACAACAACAGTATTAATATCTCATGTATACTCCATCTTTTAAGTTTATATAGTTATTTATATATAGCATTTAAATTATTTTAAGATTCATGTTTTAAAATATTTTTTAATTGTGATTTTAATGAAAGTTTACAGAAAATTTGGATTTCCATTCACCCATTTTTAAAAGGCATCCCCGGTATTTTCTTTTCTTACTATAATAACATCTTTCTTGACACTTGATTCATTTATACAATTGATAATTGTTGAGTTGCTGGCTTCTGAAGCTTGCACAACAGAGAAATGAAATAATATTGTTTCTTCCTTCAAGCAGTGTATGATTCAGAAAGAAAATGTAACTACTGTGCTCTCTGACTAAAAGGCAAGAGATTTAAGGGCGAAAATTCTGATCCCTGCAGGTGATTGGAATGTTACCTGTAGGTCATCTTCCACTTAGAAATGTGTATTTTGTGTAAATATCTTAAGCCTCTCTAAATCTTGGTTCCTCTTGTGAAAAAACAGACTTGTAAGAACTGAGTGAACTCATCTACGTAAAGTACTCCACTCGGTAACTGGCATATAGTGAGTGCTAAATAAACTGTGGCGTTGTCATTTTGAAAATGATGATGAGAATTACAGGCAGAGTACTTTGGGGGTTCAGAAAATGAAAACAATGCTTCTAACAAGCTAAAGGAAATATAATTTGGCATGAGTGGAAGTTGAACCAGAGCAGAAGGCTGGCTTTAGGATACACAAGAGTCAAGGATTCTCGCAGATGATAAGAATAGGAAATAGATTTTTTTAAATTAAAGATGAAGTTTAATTCTACATGGCTGTAGCATGAAAAGTTTATCTGCTTGTGTCTGTGCATGTGCACACACATTCACACACATGCTCGCTCTCTCTCACACACACACACGCGCACACGAGTTCTTATTTGATCCCTGAAGCAATATGACATAAGCATTAATTGCTGGCACAAAGCACAAGAGCATATGAATTCGAGGTAAATCATTATGCTGTCAATGAGTAAATGGCAAGGGCCTCTTTGAACAGCAAGCAGTGATGCCTAAAGAAGAAAATTCTTATAATTATATACATGAAGATGAGCGTTAAGCTGGTCAGGTATTTTATTATCTTTTCAGTTCACCATGTTCCCTCACACAGTATATGAACTGATGACTGCAGTTTCTTCTTTCTTCTGTCCTTTGCCTAGGTTGAGGCATCTCTTGTTCTGCCCTTTGGTAATATGTCACCACCCTGTGACACCAGACAAACACACGACCAGCCAGAATCTGTCACAGGTTAGAAAAAGGTGGCCCAGAAAAGGACAGGACAGGGTCTATATGAAGGTCCCTGACTAAGGCTTGGTTTTAGCATTAGAGAAGTGAATGAGACTCGTCTACCTTCTGACAGAGAGAGAAGGACACAGAAAGAAATGAAGCAGAAGGGATAGCATAAGAAAGACAAAATGAGCCTCAGTTCCTGCTAGATCTTGAGGGTCCTGACAGTCACGCTAAGGTCAAGGGAAAGAAACTGGTCCCTTCCTCCTTGTACCAAGTCTTTGAAATGGACAATGTTACTATTCCCAGTCTTCACACAGGAATCCTAGTTTAAACTAGGAAGAGGAATTTAAATAACTCACAACTAATACAGCGGCTGCAGCAATGGGCTTGGGGATGACTGATACTGTGATTATGGCTTGGTAAAGCTCAAGGAAAGGACAGGGAAGGTTTCAGAGCTGCTGTACATAGGGTCGCAGGAGACTCAATGACATAACAACAATAACATACTGTGACAGGTTTGGAAGCAGGAGTGGCATCCACTTCCTAAATAACATGCCTACGGAAACCCTATGAACCTTGATAAATGTCAACAGTTATAGACAGATTTTGGGCCTTTTGATCATAGAGTCGATATGAGTCGTGCTCCACTTGAAGGCAATCAACAACAAAAACAGATCAAGGTTCAGATCTGCTGTTCATACATAGAGTTCTTGGCGTCGTAGTCAACTGGAGGGTATCTGACAACCAAACCAGTAAATCTGTATGTTATTTAGAGGTTTTGGTACAATCCAGCCCCCAGGCTCCAAAGTTCAAGCAGTTATCTTTACAGAAAGGAAGGAGTGAAAACACACCTTATGTTCCTTCGAGCTGCATGTGCTCAAAGCTCTTTTCAAAGCTCTTGACAGCCCTAACCTCTCTTTTTAATCCTATAGGAAGAGAAAATAATTTGAGTCTTCCTTGTTCTTCTTGTTTTGTGCCCTTGGGTGCTCCAGTGTGTTCTCTGAGGCAGTTAATCACAGGGGATGAGCTAGCTGCTCATGCTTCTCCCACAGGGAAGCTGGTGAATTCGAACTGTGTGCTGCTGAGATTGCAGCACAGCTTCTTACCACTAAGCCACCAGAGCTTTGAGCCTTAGGGCTTTGCTTTCTTCATATGTTTAAGAATAAACAATGAGAGCAATAAAACGTCTGATATTGTAAAAAAAATTAAGATAACTTTCAGGAAAAATATTATTTTATAGATCACTTAGTGGAAAAAATGATCAACTAAATTATAAATAAATAGAAGCTCTGGTGGCACGCAGAATAACTCTTAATAGTTAAGAACGTTTGGCTGGCAATTCAAACTCACCAGCCGTTTGAAAGGAGAAAGATGAGGTTGTTTGCTTCCATTAAGATTCACAGCCTTGGAAGCTTATGAGGCTTTTTTACTATCTTATTGGGTCTCTACGAGTCAGAATCAATTCCATGGCAACTGTTGTTGTTAGGTACTGTCAAGTCAAGTATGACTCACAGTAATCCCATAGGCAACAAGATCTTAACCCTGTCCTATCCTGTACCATCCTCAACATCTTTGGCACACTTAAGCCTATAACTGCGTTCACTGTGTTGACCGATCCATCTAGTTGAGGGTCTCCCTCCCTTTCACTGACACCCCATCTTTGCAAGCATGATGTTCCTTTCAAAGGAATAACCTATCCTAGCAACATGTCCAAAGTATGACAGATGAAGCATTGCCATCTTTGCTTCTAAGGAGGACTCTGACTGCACATTTTCCAAGATACAGTTGTTGTTCTTCTGGCAGTCCATTGGACATTCAGTACTCTTTTCCATCATCACAACTCAGTCATCAAATCAGTCTGTCTTGGAGAGGGTGAAACCAAGTTTCTCCCTAAAGGCTAGGATTCTTGAAGTTCTGTCTCACTTTCTTTGGGCACGTGACCAGGATAGACTGGTCCTTGAAGGACATCATGCTTGGAAGAGTGGAGGGACAGTGCAGGAGAGGAAGACCCCAGATGATATGAATTAATACAGTAACTAAAACAATAACTGTTGGTGTGTCGGAATTAGTGAGACTGGCTCAAGAAAGGGCAGGGTCCAGAATCGATGTACATAGGGTTGCTATGGGTCACAGACAACTGGTCGGAACAACAGTTACAGGTGTAGCAAGTGACTGAAAAGACCATGGCCTGAGTCAGACACACCTGTGAATTTATCAGCCAAATTAAGAATTTTTCATTAAAAAAAAATTTTTCATTCCTAGCATTCTGTTAGAATGCTTTTTTTTTTACTGACTGTATTTTAAAATAAAAAAAGATGGAAATTGTTGAACTTTAAATAAATAATAGTTCTGGAAAAAGGTAAAATCATACAAAGGAATAGTACCATAATTAGAAAAATTAAGTACACTCATATTTCAACTTCAAACAAAATGTTTCTATGAAAAACAAACCTTTATGAAATTCATTAGTTTTTATCAATAAGTCATTTGCAAAAAAACCAGAAAAAGTTGCATTTTATTTCTTTCCAAAAGAGATGATTTATCCAAGAACATTATTGAATCCCAAGATTATGTTTCTTCATTGAGAAGATAATTATAATTATTTATATGACATATTTATCTTTCTCTATCACAAAATGTCCACATTCCTAGGACACCAATTCTTGCCAACATAATGAAGTCTGGAAGAAACTAGCCTTTGACATAATTTAGACATGGGCAAAATGAGCTTTAATTTCTATATATTCTCACATTAAAAACCATGTCAAATGAAACACAATGTATATGAAGTTTATAAGCAAACCAATACAAAATGAAAATAAAAATACCAACCCAGTCTACCACTGTGTCAATTCTGACTCATAGAGACCCTCTATTGGGTTTCCATGGTGTGAATCTGTGAAAGGGGGATACTCGTTTTTCTCCTGTGGAGTGACGAGTGGATTTGAACCACTGAACTTTATGTAAGCAGCCATATATACCGACTTCTATACTGCCAACACTTTTTGTTGTTGATGTTAATTGCTGTTGGGTTGACTATTGATCATAGAGATCTTTGGTCTAATAGACTGGAACTCTGTCCAATCTTACATCATACTCAACATCTCTGCTTAAGCCCACTGTTGCAGGCACTGCGTCAATCCTTTTGTTAAAAATCCTTCCTCCTACATTATGCTGAGTGAAATAACTCAGTCACAAAGGGACAAATATTGCATGGTGCCACTGTTGTAGAATGGGTCTGACATCAGGGTGGGGGTATGACAGAAAAAACTGGATAAATTATGTATATTGT
>NW_006399826.1:2024096-2043256 GCF_000299155.1 Elephantulus edwardii
TGAATGAATGGAAATCCAAAACCTCTGTAAAAAAAAAAAAAAATTTTAAAAGTCCTTCCTCCTCTCCAAACATCACATCCTTTTCTAAGGACTGGTTTTTCCTGTCAATAGGTTCAAAGTGGGGAGTGGTGGAGATTTATGCCACTTTGCTAAACACAGTCTCTGCTATTCTTAATGTCCTTGTTGCAGTCACTGTGACAATCCATTTCATTGAAGGTCTTCTTCTTTTTCACTGACTTTTATGTTTTCCAAGCATAATATCCTTCTCTCTGCTCTGACCCCTCTTGATAGCATGTCCAGAGTACGTAAGACAAAGTCTCACCACCTTTTCATCTAAGGAACCCTCTGGCTGTACTTCTTCCAAAACACATTGTTGTTGTTGTTGTTGTTGTTATGTGCCGTCGAGTTGCTTGCGACTCATAGCAACCCTATGTACAGCAGCTGTAAACTCTGCTCTGTCCTGTGCCAATCTCACTGTCTCCGACACACTCATCCCGATAACCCCAGTCACTGAATCAATCCATCTCATAGAGGGTCTTCCACTCCTATGCCTGCCCTCCACCCTCCCAAGCATGATGTCCCTCTCCAAGGACCTGTCCCTCCTTACAACATGACCAAAGTATGTCAGACGAAGCCTGTACTAAAACAGACTAGGGAAGGATTTTAATCAGTTGTACACAGAATGATCCAACAGCTCCTAACAATAAGAATGCCTTATCTCTCATGGTCCTGCACATGACTCATCCAAACTACAGTAAACTGTTCAACTCATGCCTTCTCTTTCAGAATCTAAGCTTTGTGTGGTCAAAACAGTTTGTCTTGTTCACTGCTGTATCAGAAAAGACAGAGAACTGTACCAAATTGAAAACTAATTGTTTCTAATTTTAGAAGAGACAAAGAAATAAATAATGGATTAATACATAAATACTCCCTGCATTCCCCTTAGAATGTTTTTCAACTGACAAATTCTTATTATCCCATCAAGTCCCTTGCGAGCCATCCTCAAGCCCACTGCTGTCAAATCCAATTCATGATTGACTTCTCTTCCCTCTCACTGAATCTAACTTTGAAAACGTTTCTTTGATAAGGCTATCTAGTTCTCCCAAATGATTATCATACAACAATCTATCCACTGTAGAAAACATCAGGGGAAAAAACCCTCAGATTGTATTAGTTACTTGAAGATTTCTTAATTTGCCCTTAATAAATTAACTTCCAAAACTGATTATTCAGTGTCAGCTTAGTACATGCCAGACATCAATCAATACTTTAAAACTGATCAATCAATGGGTCAGTAAATGTTTCTCATTTTTCTGGTACTGGATCATTGGTGGCGTAAGTAAAGTTGTTACCTGATATATAATATACAGCAGAAAGAAAAGGTTTGGATAGAAACAAAGTTCCAAAGAAAGTGGAGCAAACGGAATTTTAAATTCTAGAAGAAATGATAATGCTCATAAAGCAGGGAAAAAAATAGAAGTCGAATAGTGGCCGAAGGGTAAAGAACTGTACTGCAAACTTGAAGACACACAGTTTGAATCTAGAAAGTTCAGTAATCTCTCGTGTAATTTAGTGCCTCTGAAAACTCACTGGAGGAATAGCTTTAAGTCGATTTCTAATTTTATGGTACACCACCACCACAACAGCACAGCTCAAAGATAAATCTTCCCATGATATATATTTTGAAGACAACAAAGTGAAATGAAATTTAAAGCTAAGCTATGGATAAGAAGGTCCAAGAAAATCCACAAACTGGAAAATGTAGAGAGAAGGCTATGATCAAATATTGGATAAGAATATGTAAAAAGTCTAAGAAAGAGTCCACCACGATCTCAGGCAAGTGCAAATAGAAGATAGAGGGATACTGGGAAATGCGATATTAAATCAGGAGTACAATAACAAATCATGACAGAAAGGGCTGGAGTATAGATTGTATGTTTCAGAAGCCAGATGACCTTTTTGAAAGGCGGCAACCAAGCAAAATAGGGCATCGATGATACACCTGTTGGCAAACGCATAGCTCTCTACCTAGGGCTTGAGCTATACCCAGTGGCTTTGATAACCCTGTGACACAGAAAGTACGACAAAAAGAAATTATTACGTATATCAACTATCAGCTAGGGGAAAGAAATAGTTACCTTGCATTGTTGGGGTTTTCTAAAGAGTTAGTGTTAAAGTCAGATGAAAAAAGGCTGTTCTATTCAAACTCGCGCAACTATGTAAGGAAACTCATGATTATCGGTAGCAAAAGCTGCCAGGGGCGCCTTCAGAGAATGAAAATTGTCCAAACACACAGTCAACGGGAAAGAAATATGAAAAGCAAGAGGTTTTGACCAACAGCAGTTCACAGAGCCTGCCAGGATGTGGCTGGCAACTCAACATCACAGATGCTTCAACTTGCTCTAATCTGGGAGAGCCCTTCTCGCTAAGTGCATTCATGTGGGTAGCCGGTAGAGATGCATCCATGCACTAAATCTTGAACCCGGACTAAGCATAAGTATTTTCTGGTACTTAATTTACTCCCCCTGATTTCAAAGGCACAGCACTACTAGACTAACCCTCTTTGTAAAGCCAGAAACTCATCTTAAACCCAAATGGAATAGAGCCCTGAAAAGAGGACTGTAGCTCTGGATTGGCATATAGAACTAGAAAATACTTTTTTTTAAGAAGAGAGAATTGTGGTACTGAAATGCCCATTTTACTTCTACTATGCATTCCACCTATTCCTATACACAGTTGTCCCACTCATGTTTCAAACAGTGGTTACTTTCAGAAGTAATTAACAGTACAAAGACATTCTTATAAATACTCTCCACACCCTAGGAATGAATTATAAGGATTTTACATATTTGCAGTAATAAATTTTAAAAAAGGAATCACTTTCTTTGGGTAATTAGATTGGGCTCACACCGTCGTCGGTGGAATCTTATTAGCCATTTATTAACTGAGCGGTATGAGCACTACAGTATAAAGCAAGCTGCATTTTCATCTTCTGGCTGGTTTATTGTGGTATATACTCAGGTCTGAAATTCTGGGTAGAAAGTTGAAGAAATCAAAGCATGATGGTGGAACCCTGGGTAGATTTTGGATGTCTGCCCTCTCATTTCCTGTTCGTGGGAGGCAAGCTGTGGCAGCTGCTGACTTAGAGTTCCGGGAGGAGACTTGTGGGGCAAAAGAGGGCTCAGGTTGCTGTTTCTAGTTGAGCAGCAGTGGTTGCAGCAGCCAGTGCAGGTGATGTTGCCCTGGCGGTCTCCATGGCAACGTCGGGGGGGGGGGTGGAGGTGACAAAGGCTCTCTCCACCCAGTGGGCTTTGCCTCTTGGACCTCCTGCTCTCCTGCTGCTGTCCTCCAATCCGCAGGCTCCAGCTCTGGACGGGATGAGCACTCTGGGATCCGCGCGTGGGAGCTGTGGTCCAGCCTCCTGGCCTTCTGCATCTAACAGCACCGTTGCCTTGGCAACAGCTGTAGTGGAGGGGTGGATGGGTGGGAAGGCCAAGGCTCTTTTCCCTTTAGCTTCCCCCGCCCAGTAGTCTGAGTGCCAGGTCCTGGATGAGATCTGAGTTTTCCTCCAGGCTGGCTGAGGATTTGGGATGAGTAGCCACTGTGCACGCCCTCTGAGTGCCTGGAGCTCACTGGGACAGCAGGCGCTGCTGCTGTGCCTCCTTCTTTTCACTCAGGGATAGAGCTCTTCACGTGCGGTTACATTCTGAGGTTTTCCAGATAACTTTCCTAGAGGCCAAGAACCAGCTTAGGAGACTTGTCCACCCAAACACATCTGCACATCAAAACTACGGCCCTGGCTGCTTCCTGGGTGGATTCCTTGCTGGCTGCAGGCTCTCCAGTCCCTAAGTTCCTTCCACACAGCATCTCATGCTGAACACTAACCCTGGCAGCCCGTTCACTCCCACTAATTATTATCTCTGAAGAAGAGGGCTCCCTCTTTCCTTGGTCCTCTCTCTGGCCATCAAGGGGTCAGAGGTCCTAGAAGCCACTCTATGGAGAGTGGACTGAGTAGACCAGGCCATCAATAGGTCAGGGTTTCTTGCCAGGCCAGCCGCTCTGTTTCTTGGCAGGAAGGGGAAAGATGGACTTCCTGGCAGTCAATACCCTGTCACCTCCATGCAGGGTGATAAAGAGTCCAGGAAAGGTACCCCTGACAGACAATTCACAGTTGCTTAAAGAAATCCATTTTGCTCAGCCTCAAAGCACCTACTAGTGTGTTTATTTACTGTAACAAAGGATCCCACATGTCTCTTCTGGCAGCGAAGTCATTGAGGACTTTGCCTGGGCTATCCACAAATCAAAGGGAGACACATTTCTTAAGTAAATAAAATTTATTGTTTAATTGCCAAAAGAATTATGCTCCATTTTTCGACAAATTTGAGAGCAGTTTTTCTATATAGTATACTGGAGGCTACCTATACTCTTCCGAAGTAGTATTTCTAATAATAAGGAATATGCAAAAGACAAGCTTTGTTATTGTTGTTACGTGTCGTTGAGTCACCTGCGACCCTACCAACAGCAGCTCTGAACCCTGCCCTGTCCTAAGCCAGTCTCACTAATTCCAAGACTTCAACCCCATTGTCCCAGTCACTGTATTGATCCATTTCATCTGCAGATGTTCCTGCGCTGTCCCTACACCCTTCCAAACATGATGTCCTTCTCCAAGGACCAGACTCTCCTGGCCACGTGCCCAAAGAACATGAGATGGAGTTTCAAAATCCTAGCCTTTAAGGAGAGACTTGGTTTCACCTTCTCCAAGATAGATCTATTTGTTTTCTTGGTAGTCCATGGTATGTTCAAGACTCTTCTCCAGCACCACAATTCAAAGGTATCAATTCTCCTTCTGTCATCCTTAATCATTGTCCAGCTTTCTGATGTATAGCAAGCAATTGTGAAGACCATGGCCTGGATTAGGCACACCTTGGTCTCTAGACTGACATTATTGATTTTCAGCACTTTTGAGAGGTCCCTGACAATGCAGTTAGTCTTTTGATTTTCTAACTGCTGATGTTAAGAATGTTGATTGTGGAAGTTTTTAATACTACTCTCAAAACTCTAAAATCAATATATTCAAAAGGAATAAATGTGCATCTGAACATAAATAATAAAAAGGATTTTGTAAACTTTTATGAAGATTAGTTCTGAATCCATATATGGTCTGGATCTTTGAATTAGAGTTTTGAGATTAAAACACCAATTGCAGTACTGCCTGATTAAGTACTCAAAGTGTGATGTCACAGCTCAGGGCATGAAGACATAAATACAGTAAGTCATCAGCTTACTACCAAACTGATAAACTATTCCAGTATTGGCAGAAATTACTCATATTTTCAAGTGCCAAATCACTCCTTCTCCTCATATTAGATTAAAGCAAATGTCTGTTTCAGTTAGATGTCAGATCTTGATATCATAGGATGTATACAGACTGATGGGTAATGCCTCTGTTTATGCCCTCAAAATCTCAAAGGAATAACCATACAGTAAGAGCACATCTTGTTTCAGGGAAGAAGTTTAATTAAATTGGAAGATAAGAATAGAAGTGGGTTTTTGGGTTTTGTTTTGTTTTAGTTCTCTAGACTAATAATTTAAAAGGTTAACCCATAATTTTCATATATTTCTTTATGACATTGGAAGGTCCTAAGAGTTGACGGGTATGCTTTTTCAGCTGGGTCTTAATGCTTGCCTCTTCACATTTTGTTCCATTTCTTGAAGGAGAGATTATATACATAAAATATCAGAGAAATGCTTACTCAAGTACCCAAAATTATTATCTATCTGTATCATATTAGTAAGTACTAGAATTGAGGTAAGAAAAAGAAACATAATAAATTAGAAAGATAGATAGATAGATAGATAGATACACACACACACTGAATATACACTTAATGTTTAACATTAGTCATCTCTAGAAAAGAAGGCCACGGGTGATTTGTCAAACCTTTCTGCTTTTCTCTACTTACCAAGAAATCTACAATAAGAAAGTATTAACTGAATAATAGGAGCTCTGGTAGACTGACGTTAAGTAGTTGAGATGCCAACCCGTAGGCAGGCAGTTCAAATCCATTGGTTGTTCCACTAGAGAAAGATGGGCCATCTCTTCCCACGCAATTCACACCTTTGAAACCATGCTGGAACATCACTTATGAGTCGGTTCTGACTTGATGGAAGATAACAACAATAACTGATTTTTTTTTAAAAGTGCTTATATCTTTTTCTTTAGAAATGGATACACTTTGAAACTTTTGAAAGCACTTGTCATGTATTTCTCTATTTGATTTGCTGGAAATAAAAATAGTCTACATTGTCAATATTTGAGGATCTCTAAATTGTAGTCTGTGTGTTAGAAAGATAACTGGTAACAATTTACAACGTATTTCTTTTGAAGAGTTGGAAAATGTCCCCTGTTCTAAAATGCCAAAATGTAGGGTCAAGCACATTTACATGCATTTCTGCATTCCACTCAATAAACAATATAACCTAACAATAGACTGTTACTTCAAAAATATTAGCACCATTCTAAGATAGCCACAAACCTACAAAGCATTCCTCACATGTGACAAAGCTGATAGTTTTTACATACTGTTGCATTAGAATATAATCATAACACAACTTATCTAAGTTATTTGATACTGATTTATAGTGTAGATGCAAAATTTGATAAGAAGGGTATACAAAAACAATAAAAGGATGCAGCATAAAAATAGCCCCCTTGTAATTCCCACTTCAGCATAGCACACCAGCTGGAAAGAGAGATTTCACCAGGAACTGAACACAGTAAACAGGCTCTGCCTGGAGAAAGCACTGAGAAATGTAAAGATGTTTCTCTTTCTAGAAAGTGAAAATAAATTCATCTATCCCCCTTTTCCATAAGTCTCATGATGGGAGATGGCATCATTTGAACTTAAGCCTACAGTAAATGTGAATAAATGTAATAACCTCCACTGACACAGAAGAAAAATAATAGCTAAACTACATCAATTTAGAACAAGCTACTACTCCAAGAGATATGGATGGAATTTGTGCTAATTAAATAGTTTCGAGGGAGCTCTGGTGGCATTAAGAGGCAAGAAGTTGCACTGGGATCCGAAAGGCACACAGTTCAAGGCCACCAGCTGCTCCAAAGGAGAAGGATGGGCAATCTCCTCCCTTGCAATTAAGTGCCTCTGAAAACCCTCCAGAGGGTCAGCTATGGGTTGGTTCCAACTTGACGGTACATAACAACATGTAGTTTCTAGCTTCTGTAATATATCTTTTGACATCCATAGCAAATGACCCTTTTCCACTAGGGCCTGCTGTACCTATAGACAAGAGTCCTTCAGGTTCTCCTTTTGCAAATGTCTCAAGCCCCGTATTTCAAATATAATTGAGCAATAAAATTCCCATGTGCTCTGCCCTCTCCCTGTCACATTTTCCTGCAGAAATCATAGTAAAAGTGCCATCTCATAGTCCCGCTCCATCTCTGCCTGGAACACTTCTGTGTTTGCTATGTATGGTCCCAAGGGCATGCTGAATGCCAGGGGGTGAATACAATACATCCTTCAATGCTTTCAGTCTTCGTCTCTTGATTGGTATGTGACTGTAGTAACACTATCATTGCAAAACAGAATAATTCATATATAGTGTTCTTTTAACCTTTAAAGTAAGTCATCTTTGAATTCACTTGCCTCCCACACACACAGTTACTAAATGTAACTACTAAATATTTCTCAAGTGTTGTCTGAATTTCTTGCTTCGATTACTTCCTCAACCCATTAATTACCTGTTTCATTTTTTAGTCTAATTTATTGTTTTTAATTCAGTGAATAAGGATGACAGAAGAATCGATGCCTTAGAGTTGTAATGCTGGAGAAGTCTACTGAATAGCCCATGGGCTGTCAAAGAACAAAACAAGCTTGTCTTGGCAGAAGTACAGCCAGAGTGCTTCCTTGAGGTGAGGATAATGAAATCATTACATGCACTATGGACATTTTGTCAGGAGTGGCCAGTCTTCGGAAAAGGACATCATGCAGCGAAAGGTGGAAAGTCAGAGAAAGAGAAGAAGACCCTCAACGAGATGGATTGACACAGTGATTCTAACAATGGCTCAGACATGGCAGAGACAGTGAGGATGGCACAGGACAGGACAATGTTCAAATCCGTTTATAGAGTCACTATGAGTAAACTCAATGGCACCTAACAACAATTCATTCTTTCAGAGCTTCCGAAATTATCTATGTTGTTGTTATGTACCATAGAATTGGAACTGACTCATAGCTGACCCTCCAGCAGGTTCCCTCACAGAGCAGTTGATGCCTTAGAATCGCATGACTTCCAGACTGCAGAGCAGCTACTTGCCACTAGGCCACCAGAGCGCCCTAAATTATCAATACAAAATGAAAATCTATAACCACTTTTCCAAGTAGCATTGGTAGATTTGAAAACACAATTGTTGTAGAGTTGACTTATGGTGAACCCAACTGTGTCAGAGCAGAATTCTTCTTTCTCCACGGCGTAATCTGTTGACTGGCTTTTGCCAAAACAGAACTCCAGCCCTCTTTAAAGAGTCCTCTAAAGAATATTTGAATCTTGAAATTTTGGCTAGCAGGTGAGTGGATTAACAGTTTGTACCACTGACGGGTATTGGTTTCCTACAAATACCCCTTACCCGTGCTATTACTTAGATCCTGGATGAAATATAACACATTTGAAATGTATTTTTAATATCACTCATAAGTATGGGAAATCATCAAGGGTCAAAAAAAGTGCAATTATAAAGAAAAATTATTTGAAAGGGGTGTAGACTTACAGTAAGAGAAAACTAAAGTCTTAATCTCCTGATCATCAGGGAATTACTGCCAATCCCAGGAACTTTCATCTTCTGAATTTTAGAGGAAAGGCATGGGAACAAGAGATCAAATATTAGATCCTGCCAAAGTGGAGTAAATGAAACGGATTTAAGGTAGAGAGAGTGTAAGGAATATTAGAAGAGAAGTACTAATATAAAAACAACTAAATTTAGAGCCCTATCACGCCCAATTTTCTGTTTACTAAGTATCTCTGTAATGGACCCCATCATATTCAGCTTTCAGTTTACTAATTATCTTTGTGATTTTATCTATATATCTATATATAATATAGATATTATATATAGCATATCTATATGGCATATCTATATAACATATATATAGCATATATATATAGCACATATATATATATAGCATGTATATATAAACATATCTTCATCACAATGTAGTTGTTGTTGCTGTTGTTATGTGATGTTGAGTTGGCTCTGACTCATAGTAACCCTCTATGTACAACAGCTCTGAAGCTTGTTCTATCCTGAGCCAATTTCATCATCTCTGACACACCTACCCCCATTACCTCAGGCATTGAGTCAATCCATCTCAACCAGGGTCTCCCTCTCATGTGCTGAATTTATCTACCATTTCCTAAAACTTCCTGTTGTTTTTGTATCACTCCATTCCCTCTCATTCAAAGAGGTAATGGCAGAGAATTCTCCATAAGTGTTAAATTCATGGATGCAAAAATTCAAGGAATATATATATCAGGAGGGATATTTTTAAACTCTCCTAAATGCACTGTAGTGAATCTAGAGGACACCAAAGAAAGGAAAAGAACTTTAAAACTTTAAGGAGATAAAAGAAACAAATCATCTACACAGCGATGACATTAGGACTAGAAATGTATTTCACAGAAGGTGTAATAGAATACAGAAAGTTATCATTTTTCTGAAAAACAGCTTAAACTTTAGAGTTGTTGTTGTGTTCTGCTGAGTCGGAACCAACTCTGGAGGGTTTTTAGAGGCAGTTAATCGCATGGGAGGAAATTGCTCATCTTTTTCCCATGGAGCAGCTGGTGGCTTCAAACCACGTGCCCTTGGGACTACAGTGCAGCTTCTTGCCGTTAGGCCACCAGAGTTCCCAAACATTAGAGTAACATGGCTATATAAATATTTCAGCTACAAAACTGTGAATCTTAGCTAGCCACAGACCTGTGGGTAGTTCCTAAAGGAATGGCTAAAGAAGTTATTGTTGTTAGGTACCATCTAGTCAATTATTATACATTTGTGATCCATCTAAAAAGAGAACAAAACCTTGCCATATCCAACACCACCCCACCCTCACAGTCTCCTCCATGGCTGAGTCCATTGTTACGGTCATCAGACTGATCCATCCCAAGGAGGGTCTCCCTCTCTTTCACTGACACTCTCTTTACTAGCATGATGTCTTTTTCTAAAGTTTGGTCCCTGCTACATGTCCAAAGTACATGAGATGATGTTTCACAAAACTTGTCTCTAAACGAGCACCTTGTTTACACTTCCTTTAAGGCAGACGTGTTTATTCTTTGGGCAGTCCATGGGATATTCAACGTTCTTCTCCAACACCACAAATCAAAGGTAGCGATTCTTCTTCAGTCATCATTATCCCTTGTCCAACTTTCAGGTGCACAAGAAATAACTGGAAATACCATGGTTTAAATCAGTGTTTAAACTGTCATAGCATCACTGTTAGACCTGACATAAGGATTTGGGAGGCTAATAGAATAAGAGTGGATAGATAATGAGCGGCAATGTTCATTATCTGGAAAAGATGAAGGAAAGAACTGCTTAATAGGAATACATGATTAGGTATTATATGTTTGACAACAGCCCAGAATAAGAGGTAAACAGCAAAGAAAACAGGAGAAGGGGGGAGTAGAGAAATAGTTGTGCAACAATGAATTAATATTTTCAAAAACAAAAAAAGTGAACTGGGGGTTGGGGGAAAGGAGAGAGAAGGGGTAAAGATGTGGAACAATGAATGAATGAAATCTAACTTTTCTGTAAACTTTCATTAAACTCACAATTAAGGTTTAAAAATTTATTATTAAAAAGAATAGCAGTTGGTCTTACTGACCATAAACTAACATAAAAATTATATCTAAAGAAAATAAAAAGAGGTTCTCGACAGTAGATTTCCTCAATGCAATACAGCTTGATTTCCTGGCTGCTGCTTCCTTTCATCTATCATGATGTTGCCTCTTGGTCCCATGGTGAGGATTTTTGTTACCTTTCCTTCTAAAGAACTAGCATCAGGAAAAAAGAAAAATGCCTCCAGAGTGAAAGGTCAATAGACCAGGAAAATATATTAGGACATAAATGGGTGAACCTGAAGATGAATCTAAAAATGACAGGATCTAAAATAAAATTAAATAATGCTTACGTTATACATAATATATGTTACGATTGTTAGATAGTTGAGATGGGTCAGACTCATATCAATCTTCCATACAACAGCATAAAACACTTCTCAGTCCTGTGAGAGCCTCACGATTGTTGCTGTGTTTGAGCACACTACTGTAGCCACTGTATTAATCATTGATGGTCTATTTTTCACTGACTTCCTACTCTGTCAATCATGATTCATTTCTCCAGGGACAGGTCCTTTCTGACAGAATGTCTGATGTTCATGAGATGAAGTCTGGCCATTGTTACTTCCGTGGAGGCTTTCTGGCCATAACACTTTCAAGACAAGAGAGTTTGTTTTTCTCAAAGTCCATGATATAACCCAACTCATTCTCTTCCCTAATTCTGTGATAACAAATGCATCAACCAATTCTTCAGACTTCCATATTCATTGTCTGGCTTTCTCAAACAAATGAAGAGATCGCAAATATCATGGCTTGACTCAGGTATGGCCTTCACTCACTCACTCACTCACAGTCATCCTCAGAGAAACATCTCTTTCCAACACTGTCAAGAGGAATTTTGCAACAGCTTTTACAAACATAATATGTGTTCTGATTTCCTGACTGCTGCTTCTGTTGGTGCTCATCGTGGATTCAAGTAAAATGAAATCCTTGACACAATGAGCTTTTCCTCTGGTTATTGTTGGTCCAGTTAGGAGGTTTTTCTTTTATGCTAAGGCAGAGTTCACACTGGAGGGAACAGTCTTTGATCTTCATTAAGTGTTTCACATTCTCTTCACTTCCAAAAGACAAAGTTGAGTCACTTGTGCATTATAGTTTTTTAATGAACCTTCCTCTAATCTTGAGACCATATTTTTTTCTTATATTATTTGCAGAGGATAATGACTGAATAAATCTGATGCAAGGATATAAGCCTGAAATTTACCTTACTTAGTTTTAAAATATGCAGTACAGATAAAGAGATGGTATTAGATAATACATAACTATATTGTTGTTGTTAAGTGCTGCTCATAGCAACACTATGAACAATAGATTGGAACCTTGCCCTGTACTAATACAGTTTCTGAAAGCTTGCTATTTCAGAAGTAGATGGCCAGTCCTACTTCTTATTCATGCTTAGTCTGGAAGTTCCACTGAATCTGTCCACCATGATTTACTCTGCTGGTACAAGAAATATTAATATCATAGTTTGCAGGATCACAGCAACTTCAGAAAACCAGAGTACAGAAGTTTGACAGAAAACTGTCATACTCGATAATATATGTTGTTGGTTGTTGTTGTCATCGTCGTTATTGTTGCTATGTGCTGTTGGGTCAGAACCAACTCACAGCAGACCCTCTAGAGAGTTTCAGGAGGCTGTCAATCACATGGGAGAAGATTGCCCCACTTTCTCCCTCAGTTTCTGGTAGATTTGAAATGGGTGACTTTAACTTAGCAGTGTAACTCCCTGTGGATGATGCCATTAGAGCTAAGATATAGACACAGATATATGTGTGTATATATATATATATATATATATATACACACATATATATCTGTTGGCTTAGTGGTAAGAAGCTGCGCTGCAATCCCAAAGGCATGTGGTTCAAATCCACCAGCTACTCCATGGAAGAAGCTTGGGCAGCCCCCTCCTGTTTGACTTACTGGCTCTGAAAACCCACCAGACCGTCACCGATAGGTCATTTCCAAGGTGACTGTACACGACAACAACCACCACCACACACGCACACGCAGCTGTCGTATGAGCTGTCAAGTCAGAATTAACTCGTAGCAAACTCTCCAGCCGGTTTTCAGAGACAGTAAACTGCACATAAGGAGACTGTCCATCTTTCTCCCATGGATCAGCTGGTGAATTCAAACCATGTACCTGTGGGCTGGTTAACTCATCTCCCTTAGGCCATCAGAGTATGTATATGTACCAATCTTACCGTCTTAGAGCAAACAGATCATATTCTAACTCATGGCGACCCTTCATTTGAAAGGTTCTGTATCTTTTTGAGGAGATTCTCCATCTTCCTCAGAGCATCTGGTAGATTAAAAGCAACGACAAACCTCCTGGTCAGCAGCTTAACAAGGAATGGACTAATGTATAAAAATATAAATCTGTTTTCCCAGATACACATTCCATAGAGAAAGTGGATGACCTCCTATGTGATTAACTGTCTCTGAAAACCCAGCAGAGGGTCCACTATCAGTCAGTTCTGACTTTACAGTACACAGAAACAATAGCATGTACATATACATACATGTATATGTATATATGTATATGTATACACACATATATATATATACATATGCACACATATGAAGATACATCCACATTTATATGGAGACAGAAGAATAATACATAAAATGAGAATAATAATATAGCCTACATAATGGGATGCAGACGAAAAAAATATATTAAATTAAGCCTAGGATTGCAATAGACATTAATTCATGCAGGAAGAGTAGGAGGCAAATAATTAGGAAGAAGGTTACGTTGTAAAACTGAATAAGTACAAACGATCAAATTTAAATGACTAAGATAAATCTGGTGTATAAACCCCAAACAATTGCAGGGGAAATGGAATAAAAGATTTCTTAATCTAAAAAAGTAAAGATATATGTAGGGAAAGAACATGTGAAAAGCAAAACATAATGAAAACAAAAAAGGAAATCTTAGAAATAGAAATATATAAGTAATCATAGTATCTTTTAAAATGAAGGTAAAATGACATTTCTGACATACAAAAGCTGAAAGAACTCATTACAAATAAAACTGTACTAAAAAAAAGGAAGTCCTCTAAACAAAAGGAAATGACACAAGATGGAAATATAGGTCTGAGAATAAGGAATGAAGAGCCACAGACACTACAATCATGTGGATAACATGTAAGATTATTTTTTCAGTTGTTTAAACTCTTTAAATACAAATCCTATAGTTACAGCCACCGAGTCGGAACCTACTAACAGGTGACCCTCCAGTGGGTTTTATGATTCTGTAATTTGCATGGGAAGAGATTGCTCATCTTTCTCCCTGGTGCTGTGGTGGGATTCAAACTGTCAGAGAGGCCCCACCTTTGGGTTAACAGGGAAACTCCCTACAGAAAGTTCTAATAGATTTTGCTTTTAAAAAGAATTTCTATTTAAGTAAAAACAAATAAGCAGTAGTGAGTTTAAGTGTAAGAAAATATATCACAACAATAGCCTAAAAGCAAGTGGATGGAATGTTGAGTGAAGAAATGCAGGTAAAGTGTCCTCTAAAATTTTACAATATTTTTAAGAAGTATATATTGTGCTATATAAGTGGTGTAACAATCGTTGAAAGTAGACTTTGCTAAGTTAAACAGGTATAATGTTGGTCCAAAATTAAACCACTAAAACAACATGAAAAAGTTATAATTAATAAGGCATAAAAGGATATGAAACAACTTATTTAATTAATTTTTAAAGTACAGAAAATGAGAAACAGAACAGATTGAACAGCCATAAAACAAACAGCTGGACGACAGACAAACAAAATCTCATTAATATAAATATCTTATAAACATTTAATTGAAAGACAAAATTGGATTTAAAAGGCAAGCACTAACTAAATGATGATTATAAGGCATACACTTTAGAGTTAAAATAACAAATGTTTTACAAAGAAGTTTCCTTCTGGAATGTCGTTGGTTTAACATTAAAAAATAAATTCATGATTTCATTATGTTCACAAATTGAAAAAGGAAAAGCAATGTACTAATCTCAGTAACCCACAAAAATCATCTAGACAAGTCCAATATTTGTTTCTATGACAGGGACTCAAAATTAGATATTTAAGAAGAGTTCCCTAATATGATAAAGAATGATATTTTACCACTTTTTAAAATTGTGATTTTAATGAAAGTTTACAGAAAAGTTGGGTTTTCATCCATTCATTATCACATATTTTCTTCCCTAGCCCACCCCCAGTTCCCTTTTTTATTTTTACTACTTCTTGCTTTGTTAGATTTCTTTAAAATATTAAAGAGCAAAGATGTCATTTTGAGAACTAAAGTACTTCTGATTCCATGGTATTTTCAAAGGAGTTACACTGTCAAACTAAAGGCAGGTAGTTTGAAGCCACAAAAAAAGACAGGCAATGCCTTCCAATGCTATTTACAGCCTCTGAAAATCTTCCGGAGAGTCATCTATGAGTTGGTCCTGACTTGAAGATGCATAGCAATAAACCAAACATGTGAGAGTTGGAAAATTAATAAAGACAGCTAAAGAAGAGCTGACACCTTTGAGTTATAGTGCTGGCAAATAATATTTAATATGCCATAAACTGCCAAAAGAACAAACAAGTCTGTCTTAAAAGGACTGCAGCCACACTTCTGCTTCACATACTTTTAAGCATATTAACAAGTGAGACTGGTGTCTGAAGAAGGATATTATACTAGGTAACGGTAATACTCTAGCAGACGGTTAGTGAAAAAGAAGAAAAGTCTCAGCAAGATGAACTGACACCATGATAACAACACGATTTGCCACACAGCATTGTCTATGGATGGCACAGGTTAGGGTACTATTCACTGTGTCATACATAAGATGAGTTAGAATCAGGTATATATCAATAGCAATACTTAACATGCACCTAATAATGATACATATTCTATAGCACGAGTTGCAATGCTTAAAGATGCTATGGGCAGAATATTGAACGACTCAAGAAGCATTAAAAACAGACTGAAGGAATATACAGAGTCACTGTACCGAAAAGAATTGGCTGACACAGAAGAATTTCAAGAAACAACATACGAGCAAAAGGTGATGACAGAAGAAGTTCACTCTGTTCTGTAGGACTTTGAAAAAATAAAGCCCAGGAATTGATGGAGTACCTATTGACATATTTCAGCAACCAGATGCTGCCCTGCATGTGCTCACCAAGTTGTGCAAAACAATCTGGCTATTTGGCCAACTGACTGGAAAAAGATTCATATTTATTCCCATTCCAAAAAAAAAAAAAGACCCGACAGACTGTGGAAATTATCAATCAGTATCACTAATATCACACATTAACAAAATCTTCCTGAAGATTATCCGGAAAGACTTGAACAGTACATTGACAGAGAACTACCAGAAATACAGGCTGGGTTCAGAAGAGGTCGCGGCACTAGAGACATTACTGCTAATGTCAGATGGATCTTGGCAGAAAGCAGAGAGTCCAAGAGAATGTCTATCTGTTTCATTGGCTGTGCAAAGGCATTCGACTGTGTGGATCACAACAAATTGTGGCTAACCTTGAGAAAAATGGGAATTTCAGAATGCCTGCCTGATCATGCTTATATGAAACCTATACTTGGACCAAAAAGCAGTCCTCAGAGTAGAGCAAGAAAACACTGGTTGGTTCAAAATCAGGAAAAGGAGTATGTCAGGATTGCAACCTGTCCCCGTACCTTTTCAATCTGTATGCAGATCATTCGAAAAGCTGGACTTTATGAGGAGGAATGTGGCATGAAGATTGGAGAAAGACTCATTAACAAACTATGATATAAAGATGACACAACCTTGCTTGCTGAAACTGAAGAAGACCTGAAGCACTTGCTTCAAAAGGTCAAGGACTGTATTCTTCAATATGAATTGGAGCTCAACATCAGGAAGACAAAGATTCTCACCACTGGACCAATTGGCAGCATCATATTAGATGGAGAAGAGATTGAGGCAGTTAGCAATTACAGCTTGCTCAGCACCACAGTCAACACTCTTAACACAAGCAGTCAAGAAACCAAAAGACAAATTGCATTGGGAAAATCTTCTGTCATGGATCTCTCCAGAGTGCTGAAGAGAAACGATGTCAGTCTAGATACAAAGGTGCACCTAATTCAGGACATGGTTTTCTCAATTGCTTAGTATGCTTCAGAGAGCTGGACAAGGACAAAGAATGACAGAACAAGATTAGATGCCTTTGAGTTGTGGTGCTGGAGAAAAGTCTTGAACATACCATGGACTGTCAAGAAAACAAATAGGTCTGGCTTGGAGAGGGTGAAACCAAGTCTCTCCTTGGAGGCTAGGATTTTGAAGCTCTGTCTCACTTCTTTGGGCACATGGCCAGGAGAGATTGGTCATTGGAGAAGGACATCGTGTTCAGAAGGGTAGACTGACAATGCAGGAGAG
The DNA here is from genome assembly GCF_000299155.1 of Elephantulus edwardii. NCBI lineage: Eukaryota > Metazoa > Chordata > Mammalia > Macroscelidea > Macroscelididae > Elephantulus > Elephantulus edwardii. The sequence goes on from NW_006399826.1 coordinate 2,041,407, forward strand.
GGAGACCCCAGATGAGATGGATTGATACAGTAACTGGGGCATTGGGGGTTGGTGTGTCAGAATCAGTGACTGGCTCAGGACAGGGAAGGGTTCAGAGCTGCTGTATATAGGGTCACTATACATGCCAGTGGCACATAACAACAATAACATACTATAACAGGATTGGAAACAAGAATGGCATCCACTTCCTAAATATCATGCCTCTGGAAACTCTATGAACTTTGATAAATGTTGATAGTTGTAGAGGGGCTTCAGGCCTTTTGTTCATATGGTCTCTATGAGTCATGCTCAACTCGAAGGAAATAAACAACAACAATATAGCATGACCTATTTTGTCATTCATAGTTGGCCCTGTGAGTCTTTTAACCTTGTGTCTTCCCATTTGACATCCCAGTACATCATTCTTTCCATTAATACTCATTTTAATGCTTCCTAGCTTTTGTACATGCTATTTCATCCATTTTGCTTACATCCAAATTTTTCAGTTTCTTTTTTTAATGCTACAGCTCCTTCAGAAAGTTCTAGGGCAGGCTCACTTCCTTATCTTTAAACATGTTACTGACACCTGAATTCCCTGGTTTGTAGCCTTTTCTTCCATCTTTGAAGTGCATCTCCTCAACCTCTATCATCACACCTTCTCTAGCTCCCTACTTTCCTCTTTTAAGGACTTTTATTATTACTTGAGACCTACCTGAATAATCAAGGGCAATCTTCCCATATAAAGAGTGTAAATATACTCAAAATACATTTTGTCATGTAAGATAATAAAACTACACAACTTTTGGGGATTATACCATGTTTGATGGTGGTTATTCTGTAAACCACAAGGCTCAAAGCAGTATTAACAATTTAAGATACTAGATCTAGTCCGTATTTATAAAACAAAATTATCTTTACATTTAAAAGTAATATTATTTTTTGAAAATTATTAACTGGACAAAACCATACCGCATACATGTAAAATAATAAGTAAAATACAGTGTGCAAGATTATAGTTCATGGAAGCCCATGAATTGTAATACAAGGACTGATAATAAAGCTTTTCATCTCTACAGTGATTGAAATAGATTTCTTACTACATTTCTAACTAGGATCCCATCCTAGCTAAGTCATTTTAAGCTTTTGAACAGGTTACTAATTTAAGCATTGAATAAGACATAAAGGAGAATGATGTATCATAGTCATATATCAATATTGTATTTTTTCTTGGAAAGATAATTGCATAATCAGTTGGACTTACGTAGGATTTACAAAAGATTATACCTCTGTATCATTTATAATAATGTGACATGCTCGAATGATTAATCATCCAAACGACATTTCCGCATGCCACTCCCCACCTTGACCTTCTTCCAGAACCAAAGACTTCAGCTTGCTGATAAATGTAAAAACCTACAATGGTATCCCACTTGTCAGCCTTTGTTATTGTCTTCACATTATTTCTTTTTTTTTCCACATTATTTCAAACATATACATTTTCTGTCTCATCTCTTTGGAGTACTCTTAAGATAAAAAGATATCTTTTTGTTAGTACTTTGACATATTCTAAATTAATATTTTACTCATATCTTCTAAAATATATAAATGTACGTTTAGATATTTGTACACACATATGCACTACACTGACACACACTGTTGTTGTAGTTGTTAGGTATCATCAAGTAGGAACCGAGTCAAAGCTGACCCAGCAATGGGTTTTTAGGGGCAAGAAATCACATGGGAGGAGATTACATATCTTTCTTCTGTGGAGCTTCTGTTGTTGTTGTTATGTGCCATCGAGTCGCTTGCGACTCATAGCGACCCTATGCACAACAGCCCTAAACTCCACTCTGTCCTGTGCCAATCGCACT
>NW_006399826.1:2045691-2070014 GCF_000299155.1 Elephantulus edwardii
GTGGTATTCACTGGACTTCTTTGTATGCATATAGATATTATCCTGTCACTGACAATATTGTACTTCAAGATGTGGAGCTTCTAGTAGATTTTAATCACATGCCTTTGGGTTGGCAGCACAGCTCCTGACACACTAAGCCACATACACACACACACACACACACACACGGCAAATATAAGTTATGACTTGAATGAGTTTCTTTTATATATTTAAAAGTGTCCCCACTGTTAATCACTGTCTATCCTGGAATCTGAGAAATCATCTATCAAGAACTGTGAAAGACGTGAGATTTTGTCAATTAGGTCAGTCTACCACTGTTTCATGGATCCTGGCAGAAGACAGGAAGCTCCTGCATCAGAGGGAAAATAAAACCACTGATAAAGGGACATCATTAGCCAGTGTATCAGTAATTTTTATCAATTTATACTGATCCAATTCTCACAGAATAACAAGGAAAAGGCCAGACTGAATCATTTAGGAAGCATTAAAAGAAGATGGAAGGAGTATATAGAGTTACTGTAATGAAAAGAATTGGCTGACACAGAAGAATTTCAAGAAACAATGTATAAGCATGAGGCAATGGTGATGAAGGAGGAAGTTCAGGCTGCTCTGAAGGACTTGGAAAAAAATAAAGCCCCAGAAATTGATGGAATACCAATTGCTGTATTTCAGCAAAATTGGATGCTGCCTTGCGTGTGCTCACCAAGTTATGCAAAACAATCTGGAAGACGACTGCTTGACCAATTGATTGGGAAAGATCCATATTTATTCCCATTCCAAAAAAGGTGGCTGGATAGAGTGTGGATATTATCAAACGAAACACTAATATCTCACACTAACAAAATCCTCCTGAAGATTATCCAGAAATGACTGGAACAGTACACTGACCGAGAACTACCAGAAATACAAGCTAGGTTTAGAAAAGGTTGTGGCACAAGAGACATTGTCAATGTCAGATGGATCTTAGCAGAAAGCAGAGAATGTGTATCTGTGTTTCGTTGACTATGCAAAGATAATTGACTCTGTAGATCACAATAAATTGTGGCTAACCTTTAGGATTATAGGAATCCCAAAAGACTTGATTGTGCTTATGCGAAACCTATACTTGGACCAAGAAGCAGTCCTCAGAACAGAGCAAAGAAACACTCCCTGGTTCAAAATCAGGAAAGGAGTGCATCAGGAATCCATCCTGTCCCCATACCTTTTCAATCTGTATGCAGAACAGATCATTCAGGAAGCAGGGCTTTATGAACAGGAGTGTGGCATCAAGATTGGAGAGAGACTTATCAACAACCTATGGTATGCGGATGACATGACCTTGCTTGCTGAAACTGAAGGGCTTACTGCAGAAGGTCAAGAACTGCAGTTCTCAATAATATGGATTGAAGCTCAACATCAAGAAGACAAAGATTCTCACCACTGGGCCAACTGGCAGCCCCATAACAGATGGAGAAGAAATTGAGGTTATTAGCAATTACAGCTTGTTCGGCTCCACAAATAACACTCTTAACACCAGCAGTCGGGAAATCAAAAGACAAATTGCATTGGGAACATCTGCTGTCAGGGACCTCTCCAGAGTGCTGAAAAGCAAGAATGTCAGTCTAGAGACTAAGGTGCACCTAATTCAGGCCATGGTCTTCTCAATTACTTTTTATGCTTCAGAGAATTGGACAGTGACTAAGGATGACAGAAGAAGAATAGATGCCTTCGAGTTGTGGTGCTGGAGAAGAGCCTTAAACATGTCATGGACTGCCAAGAAAACATGTCGGTCTGTTTTGGAGAGGGTGAAACCAAGTATTTTGAAGCTCTGTCTCACATACTTTGGGCACGTGGCCAGGAGAGACTGGTCCTTGGAGAAGGGCATCATGTTCAGAAGGGTAGACTGACAGCGCAGGAGAGGGAGATTACAGATGAGATGGATTGATATAGTAACTGGGGCATTGGGGGTTGGTGTGCTGGAATTAGTGAGACTAGCTCAGGACAGGGAAGGGTTCAAAGCTGCTGTCCATAGGGTTGCTATACGTCTCAGGAGACTCAATGACAGTTAACAACAAATACAAACTATATTGGTTGTTTTTTATTTAAGCTTCATATTTAGAGACAGCAAGACCTCAACGAGAGCCTCTGTGTTTACAGTTCAGTTGTTGCTATATTTTAGAAGAACATTCTTCTAAGTAGTATAGCACACTCCTCTCAGTTTGCGATATTGAGGTAACCTGAGGTTGCTGTATGCTGAACCTTGTGCCATTGGGGTGTCAAATGCCATAACGGTTGCTCATGGTGGACAGTGTTTGATGGAGCTCCCAGTTTAAGACAGGTCTGGGAGCAGGAATGGCAGACACTTCCTAAACAATATGTCTCTGGAAACTCTATGAACTTTGATAAATTCTAGTAGTTCATAGAAAGGCTTCAGGCCCTTTGTTCGTAGGGTCATTATGAGTTGTGCTCAACTCGATGGTAATCAACAAGAACAATACCTGCAAAAATAGTATATTACATAAAAGAAATTCTGAATTAAGGAACCCAAGTTATTTTAGAATGAGCAGTAAGCCTGCATGAACTGGGCTCTGGCCTCTCATCTTTATTATATTGAACAGTAAGCTCTCTTCGCCTTTGGTCCAGGAGAAAATACTAAATCTATGGTGGCTAATGATGAGGAGTAGTGCTGTCAACCCAAAGGTGAGGGGTTTGAATTTACCAACCACCCCTGCAGGAAAAAGAGAGAAAATCTCCTCCCATGTGATCTGCAGCCTCATAAAACCCTGTGGAGGTTCAGCTCTAAGTTTGTTCTGACTCAACAACCCAACCCTCCAAGGCTGCTAACTACGCAAAATGCCTTTCAGAAGACTGTCTGGAGTAAATGCAGCCCTGAGCTCAGCTGCAGAAAGGCTCGAGATGCCTGGAGAATTGTCCTCTCTAGTCCCTCAAACTTTCCTCTCTGGTTTAGGATCTTTTACTAAGAATAGACAATAAATCACATCTTATAGAACCGCTTGGGAATTCATATCACCGACCCTCAGGCACTGTTCACAGGCATTTGCAATGTTATTCTCACCTTTTGAGTAAATTGAGAATAACCAGTCAGCATTAGAAAAAAAACTTCAAGCTAGCCAGTAACGAAATATTTTAGGTCAGCATCTGTGGGATGTAGCAAACTGCTGTTTGGCACTTTTAATGCTATCTTCTGTAATGGAGAAGAAACACTAGGTCTCAGTAAGAGATCTTGTTCAATTTAGAGATTAAAAAACAATAATAAAAATGAACCCTAGGATACAAATAGTAGAATGTTGTTGTTGTTATGTGCCATCAAGTTGCCTGTGACTCCGTAACTCTACGCACAACAGCTCTGAACCTTACTCTATCTTGACCCAATTTCGTTGTCTCTGACACAACTACCAGGGTCTTCCTGTCTTCTGCTGTCCCTCCATCATTCCAAGCACGGAAACTAATAAATTATCTCAAGATACCATTTGGAAGACATCTGGCCTTCCTACTTTCTAACGAAAACCCAAGTAATTAAAATTGTTATTAATATGCACGCAGCGTACAGCTTTCCTCTTGTTGCTTACAAGGTCACTTGTTTTTTATTTTCAGCATTTTACTATGATGTGGCTAGGCAGGGGTTGTTTTTATTTATTCTGCATCAAGCATGCTGTGCTTCAGATCTTAATAAAAGAGGTTTGTTTTTCTCCTTTTTTAGATCATGCATTTGGAGTCTGCTTTCTTGGGTATCAATCAGAGTCTCATTCTTGGCTTTCTCACTTCTGGGCTTTTGACCTTGACTTTATGCCATTTGTGGCTGCTCTGGGCTCTATGTTCTTACGCCTCTGGCTTGAAAGATAGATGAGGATGATGATAATAGTGGTGGTGATAGTGGTGTTTGTAGTTTTGGTGGTGGTGGTGGTGGTGGTGGTGGTGGTAGTGGTGACAGTGGTGGTAATAGTGATGGTAGTAGTAGCAGTGGCAGTGGTGGTGGGGTGGTGATGATGGTGGTGAAGGTGGTGGTGGTGGTGACAGTAATGGTGGGGGTGGTGACGATGGTGGTGAAGGTGATGGTGGTGGTATGGTGGTAAGGGGTGGTGATGATAGCGATGGTGGTGGTGGTGGTGGTGGTGGTGGTGGTGGTATGGTGGTAGTGGTGGTGGTGGTGTGGTGGGGTGATGATGAAAGCGATGGTGGTGGTGGTGGTGGTATGGTGATGATAGCGATGGTGGTGGTGATGACTGGAGCGAGCTCAACACCCTCCTGTCAAGTGACCATGCTCTGTGCTTAGGTCAAACATATATAAAAAAGGAACACATATCTTACTGGCTCATTTTTCCATGTTTTACTTTCCTAAAATTTCCCTGCCTTTTTTTTTAAACTTCCTATAACATTCACAGTTTGCTGCATGCTCTTGTGACTGTATTATGTCCTTCCATGCACTGCCTTTCTTCCTTATAGTGACTTTTGTACATGTGGTTACCTCTAGAAGGAATTCAAAACCATTATCCCACAATTCCATTCCACAAGTTAATTCCTATGCTTCCTTCAGATGCTACCTCAAGAGAATGCATTTTTCAAAATTACAACAGATTTCTGTCTTATTACCAGTCCTTCATAGTACTTATCTCACTCTATAATATACTACACTGTTGTCCAATTATTTTATTAAAGCCTGTCATTCCCATGGGCCAGGTCCCACGCAAACAGGCAGGGCTTAGTTTGCCCACAAAACAAACATATAATAAACATGAATGAAAATGTATAGCTTTATTCTTTATAGAGTGATTATCTACCCATGGCCATTTGCCTCTCATTTCAACCTTGCTTTTCTCAACAAGAAAATGAAAGGATGACAGGTTTGTTTCAGGTTTTACATATACAACTGTTCAACTCTGAAATGACATTTTCATCTGTTCTTGGTTTTAAACGGTAAATTTACTGAGGAAAAGAGGATAACAATCATAGCTTTTAGGTTTCTTACAATTTCCTTAACTGTAAAGGCATAAAAAATGAAATAGAATATTGATTTTCAGCAAAAATAACAACTCTTTTGTGTGCAATGTCATTTAGCGGTTATTCCTCTTTTTTATTGTTTTCTGCATGTGTAAATAATTACGAGGGGGAAAAAAAGACTAGCAAACCTACCAAACCCGTCATTGTACTCATCACCCCTGAAGAAAAAGCTGAACACAAAATATCAGTTCCATGCACTGCTTCAGGCACTTTTCTCAAGCCACAAAGGCCAGAGAAATTCATATCAAAAGGTATAAAATGGCTGCCTATGATTTTAGTAAATATTTTTAGTAACGAAAGTAGCAAAAGTTCTATTTGTCCATCACATAGAAAGTTTTTCATTTTGAAGAAAATGTTCACTTGTTGAATATGAATACTTCCTTTTCATGAGTTGTTAAAGTGAGGTTTCTCTGTATAGTAAAGTGAACGTTTAGAGGCAATAGCTTAAACCAGGGTGCTCCTTCCTTAAAGGCAAGGTTAGGGAAACATCACTTCACATAATATTGGTCATGTTTTCAGAAGGGCAATTCCTAGTCAAAAAATATCGTGCTTAAAGTGGTGAGAGATCTGAGAAAAGAGAGGAAGAGCCTTAGACACTTCCACAATGGCCTTGACCACAGCAGAGTTTATGAGAAGAACGTAGGATAGGAAAAAGATCAAATCTGTTGTTCAGAAGATCTCAGTGAGTCCTAGTTGGCTTGATGGCACCCTCACAACCACAAGAGTGCAAGGAAGAGAAGGAACTCCGGTGGTCTAGTCCACAGCACGTTGCACTGCTTACCAAAAGGAGGAGAGACACAAATAGCTTAACTCCACCAGCATCTCTATGGCAGAAAGATGCACGTCTCCACGCATTAAGACTTTCAGCTTCAGAAACTCAATGAAGGGACCCTATGAGCTGGAATTGGCTCTACGGAAGTGAGTGTGTGCCAGGGAGAGATCTTTTCTGCTTCTTTATACCCTCCAGAAGATTTTCAGGAACTGTAAGTTACATAAGAAAAGGTTGTAAATCACACAGGAAAAATCATTCTCCCACACTGCTGCTGTTGAATTCGAACCACCTGTCTCCAGGTTTACAGCACAACTCCTTATCCATTAGGTCACAAGAGCTCCTGAGAAGTATTTGTAATATTTTTAAAATAAGATACCGATATGCTTCTCATGGTATTTCACCATACTGAAACAAAACTAGTAAAGAATTTGTAGTCATGTGCCACATTTTAACATCTCATATATCCTAACCATTGCTAAAGAAAAATAAAGCACTTACAGTCAACTGCAGAGTTGTATATGTAATTAACCTCAATGCAGTGTTAACAAAATAACGTATTCTGGCATACATAAATTCACAGCTGTTAAAATGAAACACCATTCTTTTGACAAAACTAGCCCTTGTTTTATAAGCACAGAGATTTAAAGAAAACATGGCCTTTGATTTTAAAATGCAGTCATGTACTAACACATAATATGTGTACAAGCTAAGCTTGCCTTTAGGCCACCAGAGCTCCTAACAAGCTTGTCTTTACTGCTTATAATTAGTAGACTCATCAAGATTTGTAGCATCTAATTTTTCTTAAATGCTTGAATTTACATCTTGATAAACCCTGACTGAGGGACTTGTAAATGGGTAGAAATGATGTTGTTTTGTCAACTCATAGTTACTCTAGGTACCACAGGAAGCAACAATGTCCTATCTTTTGTCTTCATCCTTTAGTCTTCATCAGAAAGTGACTCAAATCGGTTTTGCTTTCAGTAAGCAAGCCTATGTTGTCTGTATATCACAGGCTATTAACAAGCCCTATTTTATTCTTGATAATATATTCTTACTCCTCTAGGTAGAAGTTGGTAGATGAGTCTTGGAAAATGCAGGATAAAATATGCAAAAATAGAGAGTAGCAGATTACAGTCTCTTAGCTCCTACTTCTCTCCTGGTTCTTTTATATTTACAAAGTCTGTTCCTCTTTGTAAAGATAGAATATACTTTTCCAGGCTTCCCGGAAGCTGAGGTATTGCAGCATAGACAGAGTCTTCCCAAGGAAGCCAAGAGAAATCTTTTCATAGGCTTCCACGAATATTGTTTTTCCAGAAATAGAAACAAAAATGATGGGGGTAAAAAGCAAAACTAGAAACAACAAGACAAACATAATGTCTTGAACCTTCTAAAGCCATTTTATAATCATCACAAAAGTCAGATTCGACACGGGTGGGTAAGAGCCGAGAAAAACAGAAAATAATTGTGTCATGAATAATACCTCCTGGGTGCAGAAGCAAATCTGGAACATCTCTACCACTGGGATGTTTTACATATGAAATATTAAATGTGTAAATTATCTTTAAGGAAGCCCTGGTGGCTTAGTGACAAGAAGCTGCGCTGTGATCCCAAAGGTACGAAAGTTTGAGACGGCTGAGTAATCTCCACCCTTGCAGTTAACCACCTCTGAAAACCTGCCGGAAGGTCAGCTGTAAGTCAATTCCAACTCAATGGCACACAACAACAACAAAATTATCTTTCAGTTGGCAATTCTGTTAATGACAGCAAAATCATCATGACTGGCGTGTGAACACTTGTCATATTTCTTTGTGATCTGTCTGACTATCCTTTTCAGAGGCTGTAAATCTCACAGATCTCTGTAAATATCGCAATATTGCCCATCTTTCTCAAATGGAGTTGCCGGGGGATTTGAATCACCTACCTTTGGCTTGATACAGCAGCTCCTTTACTAGTATATTTCAGCAGCTCTAATGACATAGTTTGTATCTTGCTGTGCTGCTAACCAAAAGGCTTCATGCCTCCAAAAGTTCTAATCCACCAGTGGCATGTTGGGAGAAAGGTGGGTTGTTTTCTCCTTATTACTATTGGCAGCATCAGGACACCAACGGAGAGTTGTTATGAGTCAGAAGCATATTGATAACAGTGGTGGGTGGGTGGGTGGGTGGTAAGTATTGTATCACTTGTTTTCCATACATTTAGATAAACTGAAATTAAGAAAGTGGAATATAATTATTATTTTTTCCCCCATGGAACCATGTCCTAACACTGTGGAGCCACTGGAACTGAGTACAGATCTTTGTGATATTTTCCTTCCTGCTACTAACGTTTGCGAGACTGCCTACCATGGCAGAAATAGCCAGACTTTTAAGAAAGCACAGCTAATGGTAAATTCTAGTCTCTGTGTTGTACATTCAAATGATGCTGTAATTTCAAATATTAATGGTATTAATTTATTTAATAGTTTTAACCATGTTTCTGAAGCTTTTAAAATATCATTAGATACTATGACTCATACACTACATAGCTTCTTTGACTGTGAGTTTATTTTTGTTATTGCATTTGAAATTGTTTCATGCCATGTACCAGAAAGCTATTGATAAAGTACCATTTGTTGCTTTATATTACAGTATTTCTTTAGAGCTGCAATTAAATGCACAACTGTACCAATTGCATAATAACTTTAAAAACAATACTTATTTGTATGTTGAAAAACAATACTTATTTGTATGTTGTTGTTAAATGCCATCAAGTCGAAGACGACTCATAGCAACCCTATGAACGAAAAGCCTGAGCACTGTTCAAAGAGTTTTCGGAGGTAAGCCATTTCAGAAGTGGATGGCACTCCTGCTTCCAAGCTTGTTTTAATTGGGGAGCTCTACCAAACACTGTCCACCATGGGTAACCATTATCATATCTGGCACATCAGTGTCACAGTGTTCAGCTTCATAGCAACCACGAGTTACCTCTGTACAGCAAAGCACAGACCAGTTCTATACCACCTAGAAGAATGTTTGACAAAAAACTATTTAAACCAGGCCTGAGGGCCACAGATTAAAATCACCCATCTTGGGCTTGGTAACATAACTTTCTGTCCTCTAGACCAACAGAGCTCTATGTTGTCTTTGTTACTGTTGTTAAGCATCATTGAGTCTAGACGACTCATAAAATCTATTTCAATTTTAAACCTTCAGTACCTACAAATCCATACAATTTTTTCCTTCTTATATTAATTCTACTTTTGGATTATCTGCGTGATTCTTTTAATTCAGTTTATGAGTATATACCACAAAAGAGAAGTCACACTGGACCCACCTGGGAAAACACTTTGCAGTCCAGAGGGGAGCAAATGACAGGACAATATCTTCCAACAGAGCAAGCAGGCAAGCAGCTGTAACCCAAAACCACCAGTAAGGTGATAAAGCGTCCTCCCTTCCCCCCTTTACATCTACGCCCCTGTTCAGCATGAAGAAGCCAGAGAGTCGGCATCCAATTCCCAAATCAATAAGACAGTTGGCTTAATTAAATGCTTGTCATTCTTCTGTGGCATTTGGTCCCCACTGGACCCTCATCATTTCCTTCGCCTGTTCCCCCCACCGACCAAACTGTGCAGCTCTGCAACTGCATCCTGGCCCATCCTCACCCTTCTGCCCCCAACCCTCACCTCCTTGTACCCCCATTATATTTTTACCAATAAAAAAAAGAAAAGAAGGAAAAAAAAAGAGAAGTAATAAAGAGGCTGGTGCTCCCTATAGACAGATCCTACCACCTTGATAGATCTTATTTGAAGCATATGCTTTAATCACAGTGACTAAATAATGCTGCCTTCATATTTAAAGGGCAGCACATTATTCGTATATATAATGACTGTGGAAGCATAACAGAATTTTACTGATTATATAGTTATTATCTAACAAGCATTTAATACAAGAACATTTAGAAGATAGGCAAAATTATATATATCATCTGTCCAACTGCATTTTCAGAAGAGATACTCTTAAGATATTGTCATTTATAGTCCATGTATTCTGTTAGTGATGGCTTTTATCCATTCTTATCCAGAGATAAACATTCTCAGTGCTTGTAAATTATGGTGAATGAATATCAGTCCATTTTTCCTCTTTAAATAGACTATAACTCCAGATGGAGCATGCTGTTTATAAATCTGAATTTCTGTCCAGAGAGGTAAATACTCATTTTCACACCATCTCTATGGACTGGAACTAATTTATATATTAAAATGGTGGTGAGAATTATGCACATAGTGTGTGTGTGTGTGTGTGTGTGTGTGTGTGTGTGTGTGTGTGTACATTTACACACATACACTCTCATTTGAGTTACAATTTAATTCAAACATTTGTTCAGTATATAATTTAGATGAGAAACTAGATGGGATCGTGTCAGGAGGCACAAAGGTTTTTGAAAATACAGGACACTAAAAATGTTAAGTCTTAGGTATTCAAATAATTCATCTCTGCAGAAAAATTAAATATAAGAATTTATTTTATAAATAAGGACTAAAAATATTTTTAACTTGGTTTAGGGCATCTTAATCCTAGTACTTTCAGGCTCAATAACTTCTAAACTAGAATATACTGATTTATAATATATGCTGATTAGCACATGATCCTGTAATATCTCACTATTGCCAAGATGATTTTGACTCACTGAAAATTTTTCTACACGTTTCCAAAGCTGTAAACTTTTGTGAGAGGACATTACTCATCTTTCTCCCAAGAAGCAGCTGGTGGACCCGAACCACAGATTTTTTTATTAGCAATCCACCATGCAACAAACTATGTCACAGGGATCTTTTATTATAGGAATTGTTATTATTATTTTATTTATTCATTTAATAAGTTAACTTAAAAGTAAACATTAGCTATATTTAAGAGAGATGCTATTTGATTTTTCTCACCAATATGTTTCTGGTCTGAGAATACTGTTGTTAACTGCTCTTGGGCTGGTTCAAATGCATAACCAAATCAATCAACAGAGTAGAACTCGTCTACATCGGAATTTTATGAGAGCAGCTCACCAAGTCTTTTCCTCCCAGTGAAGCCACTGAGGAAGTTTGAACTTCTAACCCTTTGATTAGCAGCCAAATGATTAACCATTGTGCTGTGGGGCTCGTCCTTATTTTAGAATAGAACCTCGTATACAGCAGACACTAAATAATTTCTGAATGAATATGTTTTGTAGCCAAACTTCTCTTGCCCAAGGTAAATAGGGCATTTTAAGGGATGAAAATATGAGAAATCTCTCTCTTAAAATATGAGGAAAATGCCCCAGCCCAATAGTAATTAGTAGATTAAGACCATACATCATAGCCTCACAAATCTATTTTACTCCAAGAAAGTAAGTAACAATATGCATGTGAAACCCCAGATCTGGCAGTATGTCTTGGGCATCTCTGAGGCAGAATTATCCTCCTAATCAGCTGAGTCATACTTTCTTACTTTCTTTCATTTTTCCGACTCTAGACCTAGCATTTATTGAATATCTGATTGAAAGCTAAGTCTATGCAAGACACTGTACTGTATTCAGTGGATGACAAAAAAACATGAATTACTTACATTAGTCTTATGGAGCTTGTAATGAATATGACGATATACTATCACACAAATAGCTACAATATAAAGGAAGATTTGCAGAGTGCGAAGAGAAGCAAAATCCATGTTCTTTGAGAATTTATAAAGACGGCAGATATTAGTTTGAGTTGAGAAAATTTGATCTGTACTCATTCCTAATTCTTTAGTTAATGAGGCACAGACATATTACAATACAGCCAGTGAGAAATAAATGTGTTTACAGTCCTAAGTTTTATTATTTTCCTAGAGGGAATCCTTAGATGCTGATTTTTAGATTTTTTTTTTAATGTTGTTGTTAGGTGCCATTAGGAGTCATGGTGACAGAGTACATATTATAGAAGTTAGGTTCCAACTTACAGTAAATTTATATACAACAGAACAAAATACTACCCAGCCCTTCATCATTCTCACAGTCATGTAGTGTGATCCCATTGTAGCAACCACATTTGTGGGCTCATATCACTGAAGGTGAAAGCTGGATCTTAATATGACCAATATGGGGAAAGTGATCAGAATGGATTATAGAACAAACCTAAAAATGGAGATTGTGTTATTTTGACAAAGAAGCTGATTTGGGGGAGTTGCCATTGAAACAAGAAAAGAATGTTGCCATGACCTTGGAGTTAAAAAATGAATTATCATAGCTATTGTGCCAGAGACCAAGTTTAAATGCTGAGTGTGTAAAAGGAGCAGAACGTTAAGGCTAGGTTTGAAACTATGTCATTTGAGCAAGACATCATGCTGGGAAAGGTGGAAGACCAGTGAAAGAGAGGAGACCTTCAATAGGATGGATTGACAGAGTGACTCAATGGGCTCAAGTTTGGCGGAGAGGATGAGAGTTGCACTGGATGGGGCAAGGTTCAAATCTGTTGTTTATAGGGTTGCTATGAGTAGTAGACAACTGGATGAACTCTAACAACAGCAAAAACAATGTAGGGAGTTATTCTAGTGCTCCTAATTCACTCGTCACTCTACAGAAGAAAGATGAACAATTCTCTCCTGTGTGACTGATAGTCTCCAAAATCCGCTGGAGGATCAGCTGTGAGCTGGTTCTGACTTGATGGCAATGAACTGAGAGTTGCATTGATAAAGAAAATAGACGACTTGAAAAACAATGCTATTGTTATTGATTAACAATGTTAATGTTACAGATTTCATCAAGTTGACACCTACTCATAACAACTTCATGTCATTCTCACAATCTCCTCTGTGTATAAGTTCATTGTTGTAGTCTTTGGGTTATCCACTTCTTTGAGAATCTTCCTCTCTCTCCCTGATCTTCTGTTTTTCTAAGCATTGTGTCCTACAATAGAGACTAGTTCCTTTTTGGGGTTACATGACCAAAACATGTGAAATAAACATTTACGTTCCTTGCTTCAGGAAACATTCTGGCTACACTTTGTTCAAGACAGATTTGCCTTTTTTTTTTTTAATCCTTGTTATGTATATAACAAAGATTACCAAAAAAAAAAAGTGTTGTAGTTTTGTGGGTTTATTTTGTACCTTTGAGGTAAAGTATGAGGAGCTGAAGACCATTGTCTTCATCTTATTTTTTTTTCTTCATCTGCTTAGCAAGCAAGAGAGAGAAGGATTTATTTTAATTAATTCCCTCCAATGAGAACTCATTTCTCAACTGCTTCATGAGCCTATGCTTTTTCTTTAAAGTAAATTATATATTACTAGGGCCTTACTAGTTTAGAATGCCATTTTTTCCATTACATTACAGCTTTTTATCCATAATGATATTGTTACTAGCAATCAAACTCTGTTTAGTATGACATAATTATGGCTTCACTTGCTGTATTAATATTAATTTCAGTCTTAATGTTAACCTTTACTCTTATAATTAACTACATCACTAGTAAACAACTTATTACCTGGATTTCTTTTCTCTAACATGTTCATTTTCCTTTTAAAATAAAAATGTAGTCAATTTTTATTGTATTTAATGGACTGACATAAGAACAAACAGTTCTAACGTGGAGAGGGTGAAATTAGGCTGCTTCCTGCAGGCAAGGATTTTTAGGCTCTGTCTCACATACACATAACAACAACAACTCACATACTTTGAGCATGTGGCCAGGAGTGACCAGTCCTAGGAGAGGAACATCATGCTTGGAAGGGCGGAGGGACAACATAGGAGAAGAAGAAGAAAGATTAAATGAACTGACTCGGTGACTGGAGCAATAGGATTAGATGTGTCAGAGATGACAAGATTGGCTCAGGATGGGGCAGGTTTCAGAGCTAAATAGGGTCTCAATGAGTTGCAAGTGACTCTGTCACATAACGACAATGATAAATTTAGGTTTCATATTTGTGAGTTTATTTTGTGTTATTCTTTTTCCTTTATTTATATTTTCCCCTACTCTTATACTATTTCTGCAATATACTTAGTGATATTTCCATATTTCACTTTTGTTTTTCTAGTAAATTCAACATTATGTTGTTTAATTCTATCTTTGAGTAATCAAACTAAAAATTGTAATATGGAAATTGGATAAAGCCCAAATACCAACAATTTCTCAGTCTGCCTTTAAATCAATACAAAGAGCTTAAAATTGCTTTAAGTCTCATTTACCTTCCATTGTATACTGCACTGAAACAGAGGAGGGAGAGAACCGTTTAAAAGAGGGATATAACTGGGTATTTCTGTCATCACAGGAGACTAGAGCGAGGGCTACATGGTGGAGGGGACCTGGGGGAGGGTTTGTAAAACAATGAAAGAATCTTTTCTTTTACTTTTCCATAATTTTTGGACTCATGTACTTATAACTTGTTAGTCAAATTTGTGTCTTCTAGGTTGCAACACCCCCATGATACATCTTCAAGGATATGAACATGTACGGCCAAGCACAATCAATAAGAGTGCATCTAAATTCCAAAATCAATCTCCATAATAGTCTATGTGTTTCCTACTGCCAAAGGGGCCGTTTAGAGTAGTGAGAGAAGATCTTCACCCTGAAACCCACAGCGTCCCTTTTCAGCAGGAAGTAGCTAAGAGAATACGCCATCCCCTTTTCCTTATGACTCAGGGTGAAGTCTCTCTCAGGGAGGAGTGATAGGGAATGGCAAAGGACACACTGACAAAGAAGATTAATCAGAACTGGCTTTGACAAGCACTGTGGCATTTGGACAAGAACAAACTGGGAGGAGGGTAGAGAGAATAGTGCAACAATGAATGAGTGGAAGCCCAAAATCTCTGTAAATGTTTATGAAAATTAATAAAATATAATTATAGAAAAAAAAACAAAAAAACAAAATGTTATTTTTTTCTAAAATGTAGAGCTTGGTTATTTTTTCCTGTAATTATTAAAATCAAATATTACAGTATTATTACTACTTCATCATAATAGACCAGTATTTATTGTTTTGAGGTACCTTCAAGTCAATCCAGATTCCTTAGTGGCCATATGTATTATAACAGAAGGAAATATTGCCCAGGCCTGTGACATACGCACTATCATTGCTCTGTCTGAGCCTACTATGGAAGCTACTATGTTATTCCATCCCTGATAGTTTCCATTTCATTTGTTGGTTACTTTATAAAGCAAGATGTGCTCGTTTACCACTTGGCCCTGCATAAGGGCAAATACAAAGTAAGTAAAATAAAAGGGTATATTGGCTATACCTCCATCAGGACAAATTCACATCACTGTTTTCAACTTTTGCATTCCAGTCACCAATTATTATTAACACATCTTGAATGTATGTTTGATCAATTTTGAATGGTAAGATTTGGAGGAGGAAGAGGGGGAGGGAGGGAGAAGGGAGAGGAGGGGAGGGGTGATCAGAGAAGAGGGAGGGAGGGAGGGAGGAAGGAAGGAAGGAGAATGTAGAGAAGCTAAAGTGGATAGAAACAGTGTTGAAGTAAGAAATCTTAACAGAAGATTTCTTTGGGTAAGTTAAAAAGATAAAGCAAAGTATTTTAATGAAATGTGCAAAGATCTGAAATTAGTAATCCATCACCTTAACAACTCAGCCTCTTTGTCACATCAAAAATCTGGGATTAAAAAAACTAAAAGAGAAGAACACATTCAGGATTTCTCAAGCTAAAAGACCTGAAAAAAACCTTAAGCCTTAAGTTTCAATACTGAAGCATTTTATGGGAGCTCTGGTGTCCTAGATATAAAAATCTGTGCTGCAATACCAAAGGTTCACTGCTTAAGTCCACCAGCTGCTTTGTGGGAGAAGGATGGGTAACCTCCTCCTGTTAATACTGCCTCTGAAAACCTGCTAAAGAGTCAGCTATGGGTCAATTCCAACTCTATGGGTCAGTTCCAACTCAACACCACACACAAAAAGTAAAATTGGGAAAATAATTTTGCAGGAAATACTAAAAGAAGAGGGAAAGAATGCAGTTATTTTTCTAAAAAGAATTGGCCGATAGCCAGCTATTCCAGGAGGCAGCATATGATGAAAAATCAATGGTATTGAAGAATCAAGCTGCACTGAAGGAAATGGTGAAAAGCAAAACTTCAGAAATTGGCAGACTACCAATTGATATGTGCAACAAAAAGAGGCAGCCCTGGCAGTGCTCACTCATATTTGCCAAGAAATTTAGAAGACAGCTACCTGGGTAACTGACTGGAAGAATGCTATAGTTGTGCCCATTTCAAAGAAAGGTAATCCAACAAGATAAAAAAAAAATTGAATAACATTATTAAAATAAAATACAAATGAAATTTGTTGAAGGTATTTCAAAACTAGCTGTAGTAATACATTGACAGAGAACTTTCAAACTCAAGGTTAATTCAGAAGAGGATGTGGAAAGTGTGATATTATTGCTCAAGTTAAATAGATCTTTGTTTAAAGCAAAGGTTACCAGAAAGATACTTGTGTTTTAACTGTTTAAAACATTTAACTGTGTGGATCATAAAAATTATTAGTAACACTGTGAAGAATTGGCATTATACACACCAATTTACTAAGTTCCTGAGGAATTTGCGCATAGAGAAGAAAGTCATTACCAAACAAAATAAGAGCCTATTCACATACTGCCAATTGAATCAATTCTAACTCAGGTGCATCTCCATTGAATTTCTGAAGCTGTAAAATCTCAACAAAAGGGCGTCCATTTTTCTTTCAATGAGCTGGCAGATTCCAAACGCTAGAGGCACATTACTTAGTGCTAAAGAGAAACTGTGCCACCAGAACTCCCTAAAGAGATAATGTTGTTGTTGTTAAATGCCGTCAAGCCATAGACGACTCATAGCGACCCTATGAATGAAAGAACTGAACACTTGTGTAACTTTTCTCGTTTCTCCAAGTTCATTGGGTTTCAGGAGGCAAGTTATTTCGGAAGTGGATGCTTCCAAGCTTGTTTTAATCGGGGAGCTAGACCAAACACTGACTACATCATTTAAAACAAGGAAAGGTAGGAGTCAGAACTGTTACCTTCCACCATATTTATCAAAATTGTAAGTAATCCAAGAAGCTGGCCTGTATGAGGAAGAACATGGCATCCAGATTGAAGAAAGACTTAAAGATAAGAAATTTTTATTAAGTCTCATTAGATAACAGACCAAAACTATTAAAGTAATAAATGATTGTGAAACTTAGTATATTTTATCATCTTCATTTAAATATCTTTATCCTAGAGTTAAAAATCCAATTCCTAATCTTCTTGCCTCCAACCACTCACACTGAAAAAATGTTTGTTTCCACAACTTCTCTTTTATGAAAGAGATGCTGTTTGGGTGACTGTACATGTCAATTCTATTAACATTTAAACAGGAAAGCACTGTAAGAAAACATTTCAAGGGGAATGAAATACACACAGCCTTTTATGTGATAGATATTGATCTAGGAGATGAACTGAACTTTTTAAATAACCATAAAGTTCTTAAAATTAAAATTATTGGCTAAAATATTAAAGTAACAGCTCTATGGTCAGGGCTTGCCAGTGATAGTTACTCAGAAATGCCAGCTGGATAAAAGTAAAATATGGCTGCAAATGCTGGGTTTTCTATTTTCATGATGGTGTGACTGAAAAAAGTGATTATCATTGTGACATTAAAAATAAATTCACAGATCATCTTGTAAAGACTCACACCAGAGTCGCCATGCAGAAGACTAGGGCTCCAGCTACAGCCACCACATAGTGGATTTTCTTTAACAAATAAAGTGAATTAAGTTCTAAAAAAAAAAACAAGCTTGAAAAAGTAGATCACGCATGCATTCCTAGTGGGGATGTAGAATGACACAGAGATGGTAGAAAACAGTTTGACAATTTCTTATAAAACCAAGCATGTGATTACTCTACAATCTTAGCAAATGCCCTTTTGTGCACTAATCTCAGAGAAATGAAAGTTTACACTCATGCAAAAACTTGTACACAAATATTGATACTGTTTTGATGTGTAATAACTACAAACTGGAATCAGCCCAGATTTCCTTTAACTAAGTAACGATGAAATAAGGGGGGGTACATATATGCCATGGTATTAAAACAACAACAACTAATTCTCATATATACAACTTGGATAGCACACCAGCAAATTGTTTAGTGGGGGGGGGGGAGTTAAACAATGTACGATCCCTTTCTGAAAGAATGACATTTTAGAAGTGGGTTAAAAATCAATGGTTTGAAGGTGTCAGAGACACATTAGAAAGGTGGTAGGCATAGTTATAAAGGATGGATCAAGGGACTCATGTGGTGCTGGAACTGTTCAGTAGCTTGACTGTGGTAACACACACACGTATTAAAATGAATTACTCACAGTCATCAAATCGAACCTGACCCATTGCTGAACCACTGGAAGGTTTTCAGAGGCTGTAAATTAAACAAGCGAGAAGAGTAACTTTCTCCCACGAAGTTGCTGGTGAATTTGAACCAGCCACTTTTAGGTTGTTGTTGTTGTTGTTGTTAGGTACTGTCAACGACTCATAGCGACCCCATGAACGAAAGACCTGAACACTATATAGAGTTTCCAGAGGCAAACCATTTCGGAAGTGGATGCCACTCCTGCTTCCAAGCTTGTTTTAATCGGGGAGCTCCACCCCACAGCGTTCACCATGGGTAACCATTATCACATTTGGCACATCAGTGTCACGGTGTTTAGTATCACAGACACTTT
Organism: Elephantulus edwardii; assembly: GCF_000299155.1. Lineage (NCBI taxonomy): Eukaryota > Metazoa > Chordata > Mammalia > Macroscelidea > Macroscelididae > Elephantulus > Elephantulus edwardii. The sequence continues at coordinate 2,064,126 of NW_006399826.1, forward strand.
AAAGTCAGCAGCACAATGATCTATGCCACCAGAGCTCCTGTGGATGGATTACTATATAAACCCTGGGGAAAGAATAATAAAATTGGTGAATTATCAATGTAATTACCCTGGCTGGGAATTTTTTTTTTATTTTGTAAAATGCTTCCATTAGAAGTAGCACAAAAAATACAAGTAATCTCTCCGTATTGTTTCTTACAAATATATGTAATTCTATAATTATGTCATTTTCTCTGTAAAAAAAAATCTGTATAAAAAGGGAGCTAAGAGATGGAGCAGGGTGCATCTCTTTTTTTCTTGCACAAACACTTATACATAAACTGTAAACAGGGTGCTTACCAGAAAAATAACAGCTTCAACTATTAAACCTGAGGATGAACGTTATACATTAATGATGTGTACCAATGAAGGAGTTTATCTTTTGCTTTTAAAAAAGAGCAAACTGGGGGTAGGGGTGGGGTGGGCGGGGAGAAAAGTGCAACAAAGAATGAATGGAAATCCACAATCTCTGTAAATGTTCACTGAAATTAATAATAATAATAATTTTAAAAAGATGGCAAATAATAAAAGAGTGACTCTTTTATGATCTCAAACTCCACTACATAATCTGTAGAAACTTTGGTCTTTTTTTTTTGTGACAGAAAAATCAACTGCTACTTGTTTGAAGGAAAAACACATAGGATGTAACCACATGTCCTGACATGTGGGATATATTTGCATCATATCCCATCTGATATCACTGTGTTTAGTGAAGACTCTTTATAAATGTTATTGTCTCTAATGCTCAGCAAAATCTACGTCTGAGTATGGTGTCTTGAAAAGGATAAAAACAAAACAACTATTGTTCCACTTATGTTAGGTGCCATTAAGTAGATCAACTATAACTCACCGCAACCCCCACACTCGGAACAACAGATCTGAACCTTCCCCCACCCTGCAACATCCTCAATCTATGTCATGCTCAAAACCTCTCAGGAGTCTCAAACCTAGTGGCATTCACTGTGTCAACCCATCTCACTGTGGGTCTTCTCTTTCACTGATCATTTACTTTTCCCCTTATGGTATCTCTCTCCCCACGGATTGGTCCCTCCTGACAAAATGCCCAAAATACGTGAAATGAAGTTTCGTCGTCCTTGCCTCCAAGAAGCATTCTAGCTGTATGTCCTTCAAGAAAGATGGTTTGTTCCTTTAGCAACCAACCTGTTACACATTCTGAGGCAATAACACTACATGGACTGTCCTCAAAGCAAAGGTTTTCTCAGATTCACTGATATTAACAAGAATGAACTAAAAATACATGTCTTTTATATTGGGTTTAAATTTGTTCTTTGTATTCCTTTCTTAAGTAAAAGATTAGGTACTCAATTTAAGATTTTTCTTCTTCTAGAAAAACATTTAAAACGTTATTTTTCCCCGTAAGTGTTGATTTTGGTATATACCGCACAATTTTCTAAAATACATTATAATATTACATAATGTTCTTAAAGTTTCCTCTACTATGTATTATTTTCCTGTAGCATATAGCAATACTAAATCTTCACACACCTGGAGCATATCCAGATGGCTTTCTTCTCTATTGATTTGTACTTGAAATACTTTGTGATCAACAAATCCCTTTTGATTTTATACATAGTTATATGTATTCCAGCTACATTGATTGTAAGCCCTCTTAGGTAACATTCTAATTTCTACTTTCAACAGTTATGTAAATTTTAAAGAACTATAGGGAGAAAAAAATACCATTTTTATTTTAATTTTATTTTATTAATTTTAATGAACATTTACAGAGATTTTGGATTTCCATTCATTCATTGTTGTACTATTTTCTCTAACCCCCCATTCATTCCTCTCTTTTGAAAAAAAATACCATTTTTATTGTTTCCATTCTCATTCATGCTGAAGAACTTTGATCAGCATTTATTTTTTATTCAGTCAATTAGCAATTAATTTTTCATTTTCTTTCATCTGAGAATGTCTTTATATCTCACTTTATTTTCTTAAGGACATTCACACTAGATAGACAATTCCTTTTTTTTAGCAGCTTTACAGAGATTGCATCATTGTCCTGTGGCCATCTTTGTTTCTGATGAGAAATCTGCAGAAATTTAAATTATTTGTTTACATATATCTATTTTCTCTGGATGCTTTCAGCATTTTCATTATGTTGTGTTTGGGAATTATTTCCTTGAGTCTCACTTGTTGTTGTGTACCATAGAGTCGGAACCGATCCATAGCTGACCCTCCAGCAGGTTTTCAGAGGCGGTTAATTGCATGGGAGGAGAGTGGCCATCCTTCTCCCACAGAGCAGCTGGTGGCCTCCAACCACATGCCTTCAGGATTACAGCACAGCTTCTTGCCACTAAACCACCAGAGCTCACTTAGCCTCTCAGATTTACTACCAAATTTTGGAAACTTTCAGTCATTATTTTTTCTCTTTCTTTTTTCCTGCATTAATCCCTTTCTTCTGTGCTTCTATGATGTCAGTGACACAAGCATTATATCTTTGACTTTGGCCCACAGATTTCTGGTGTGTGTTTATTTTTTTTCAATAATTTTCCTACTTTTAAAACTGCATTTTTCCTATTCATATATCTTCACATTTACTGATTGTCATCTGCTTTTGACCCCATACATTGGATTTTATCTCCTATGGTATTTTTTTAGTTCATGTATTCTCATTTGATGGTTTTTCATAGCTTTTCTGTTAAGAATGGCTAGCTTTCTTGTAATTTCAAGAGTATTTTGTCCTTTACATAAAGCATGATTACAATAGATCATTCAGTCTTTCATAGTTCAAACATCTGTCTTAGTATCTGGGTTGGTATCTGTTGATTTATATGCTGTTAAAATTGGTCCTATTTGCATTTCTTTTGAGATCTGATGGCCAAGTCCTTAAGGAGATGTGCTGTTAATCCAAAGGTTACAGCTCTGTAAGTGGCTTGAATCCACTAGACTCTCCTTGAAAAAAGTTCTGCAGTCCCCTGTGTGATTTACAGCTGGAGAAACCCAATGGAGAGTTAACTCTGAGCCAGTTTTCAGTGAGTGTGTGAATTCTATTTTGAACATTTGGAACAGAATGACATCAGACTCTGACTCTTGTTAAAATCCTCTGGTTTCTCTTAAATCGCTGTGGAGGATTTGGGGGGTTTTCTGCTCTGGTTGTTGCGTTTTGCTCACTAACACACAGTAAATCCTTACAGATTTAAACTACAAACTGTCTGGCTTTCTTAGCAATGATTCCAATGTCAGCTCAGTTTTCAAATGTTGTTTCATTCCCTTGAATCTACTAGAGAGATCTGTAGCTGGAAAAACTAGCTGGTTGCTTCTGTATTGGACAATTCCATAAAAATTACCTTGGAAAAGAAAAAGAGAGAGGGGAACAAAGGGCATCTTTTCTAATTGTTTTGGTCACAAAAGCAAGCTTTTCCTCTAAGTTTTCAGTCCCTCTCTACTTGCTCAAGTGGCCATGACAACAGAGGTAATCTAGACTTTTGAGTTTGCTCTCAAGAGCATGATATTTAATAAAAATAATTTTAAAAGAAAATAGTGATTTCTCTCACATTCTGTAGCTGACAAAAAGCTCCTTTCCTGGTCCTCTAAATATAAAGAATATTTTATTCAAATTTTTTATTGTCTGAATTCTCTCCAGTGACAGAGAGTACCCTTGAGTCAAATCCAGGAGATGAAAGGAAGTGAGCTGTCACTTTCTGCACTTGTTGTAGGAACCTCTGGTGGTATGATCTATAGTGATTTGCATTGCTAACCCAAAGGGCATGTTTCTTTGGCAGTTTGAATCCAAGCTGAGAGAACTGGGGGTAAGTTCAAGTTCTGACTTTAAATACTTATATGAGTTCTATGAGAAAAGTATTGATGGTGCAAGAAGCATCAAAAGGAGAGGGAAGAAATACACTGAGTCACTAAAAAAAAATAATTAACACTAAGCCATTTAAGGAGGTAGTGTGTGATTAAGAACCAGCGGTAATGGAGAAGAAAGTCAAAGTATGCAGAAGGCATCGGCGATACACAAAGCTGCAGAAAGAGATGGAATACCAACTAAAATGTTTCACAAGCAACATTGAAAGTACTAATTCTCTGTGCCAAAGAGATCTGAAAGAGACAGCTGTCTGACCAATCAAATGGAAGAAATTAATACTTGTCCTCATTACCATAAAAAGGTACAGTGAGAGATTATGGAAAAATAGTATTATTAGTAGTAGTAGTATTACTATTATTATTAGCATTGTTGTTCTTCTAGTAGGTAAGGATTTGCATTGACAACCCAAAGACAAGTCGTCAGAACCTGCCAGGTGCTTTGAGGGAGAAAAATGGGTTATCTCCCCTCTGGGCAATTTAAAAGCCCACTGAAAAGTCAGCTATTATTCAGTTCCAACTCAATGGCAATTAGTTGATTTGCTGAGTGCAATTAATATGATAAGCAAGCAAAATCTTGGAGACAAGTGTCTAGTATATCAACAAGAAATTGCCAGAAATTCAAGGTAGATTCAGAAGAGGAAATACAAGGGGAAATATCACTGTTGATGTCATATGGGTCTTGGCTGAAAGCAGGAATAACAGAAATTAAATTACTCATTCTTTATTGATGTATAAAGACATTGGGCTATGTGCATCATAACAAATTATGGCTAGCACTGCAAAGAACAGGAATTCCAGAGTATTTGATCATGGTCACACAGAGCCTGAACGCAGACTAAGAACAACATTCAGAACAGGAGTGTACTTGCATTGTTCAAACTCGGGAAATTTATATATGAAAGTTTTATCCTTTCACTGTACTTATCTAATCTATATGCTGAATACATAATAGAAGAAATTACCTATGTGAATAAAAGCATGACAGCAGGATTGCAGAAAAACTGGTTAGCAACCAGTGATATACTTATGACACAACTTTGCTTGCTGAAAATGAACAAACTTGAAGCTCTTATACTAAAGATCAATTTCACTGCAACAGAAACCAAAAATACTCATAATTGGAGCAAGAGGCAGTATCATAACAATGGATAAAAGACTGAAATCAATTAGCACTCATGGAAGCAGTAGTTAAGAAATAAAAATGGCATATTTCAGGTTCATCCTAGAGAGGGTAAAATCCTGCTGCTCCTTGGAGTCAAGGATTCTGAAGCTTCGTCTGACATACTTTGGACATGTTGCAAGGAGGGACCAGTCCTTGAGAGGGACGTCATGCTTGGGGGTAAACCCTCAATGAGATGGACTGATTCAGTGACTGGAGTAGTGGGAATGGGAAGCAGTGAGAGTGGCACAGGGCAGGGTAGGGTTCAGGACTGTTGTATATAGGGTCACAGTGAGTCTCAGGTGACCCGATGGCACATAACAAAAACAACAACAACAACAAAATAGAGATATTGGTTACCAAGGACCTATTTAAAGTGATAAAATGCAATGCTGTCACTTTGAAGACTGAGGTGTGGCTGATCCAACCTCTTGTATTTTCAATCTCTTCATGCACATGTATGTCAAAGTTAGACAATTTTTAATGAAGATTTGTAAAGATACTTTTCAATTGTGGTGCCAGTGAAGAATACCGAGTACCCTATAGATTGTCAAATGACTAAACAAACCAGTCTCAGATCAAGTACAGCTAGAATGCTCTTTAGAAGCAAGGATGGCAAGGCTTGGTCTGACATGCTTTGGTGCCGCTAGCAGAAAGAAGCAGTTGCTAGTGGAAGACATCATGCTTGGTCAAAGTACAAAGTCAAAGAAAAAAGGATCTTCAACAAGATAAAGTGACAAATGGCTGAAAAAAATGGGCTCCAGTACAGCAGCGACGCGAGGATGGCACAAGACCAGACAGCATTGTACACAGGGTTACTGTGGATCAGAACGGGCTCAGGAGCACTTAAGAAAATTAAC
>NW_006399826.1:2075338-2132025 GCF_000299155.1 Elephantulus edwardii
CTCTTCCAGTCAGTTGGCCAAGTGGTTGTTCTCCAGATATCTTGGCATAACTTGGTGAGCACGTCTAGGGCAGCATCTGTTAGCTGAATATGTCAATTGGTATACCATCCATTCCTGAGGCCTTATTTTTTGCTATTTCCCTCAAACAGCTTGAACTTCCTTCATAACCATAGGCTCTTAATCATGTGTTGTTTCATTAAATGAATACAATGTACACCAATGTGTAATTACTTGCAAAACTTCTGTAAGAGGACAAAGGCTTTTCCTTGAATATGGATCCACTAAGTGACATTTCAAGTACATAAACTCTTCATAATATGTTGTCTATAATTTTGAATTTCAATTGCTTTAAAGTGAAATGATTATTAAGATAGTCTAGATAATGTAGAAACCTTCCAAGTTCTCGTCCTTTTCTCCAGTTTTCACCCTTGTTTTTAATATCACAATCTTTCTGCTTCTTTTTAAAGCATGGAATTTAAATTTTTACATTTATTATTTCATCATTTTATGAATATTTAACTTACGGAGGGACAGCACAGGAGGGGAAGGCCCTCTATGAGGTGGATTGATTCAGTGACTGGGATAATCGGGATGGGAGTGTCAGAGACAGCGCGATTGGCACAGGGTAGAGTGGAGTTTAGGGCTGTTGTACATAGGGTAGCGATGAGTCGCAAGCGACTCGATGGCACATAGCCACAACAACAACAATTAAAATATGTGAAATCAGTATAAATGGATCTTGGGTAAACATAACCAGTGGTATGTCAACAACTCAATTTTATATACTCATTGTGCAAGTAACTAGAGAGAAGTCTACTATCAGAGAATTTGCTTATGTCCTGTGCATCAGTCAGTACGTTGTAGAAAAGGATGGGAAATTGATGTTAATCCATGAGCTGTTATTAACTACTCTGCAGTAGTTTGGTGCTGTGACAATCCTGTACAATTGTTCTATCATGTTTCCTTTATGGAAGCCAGAATTTTCTTTTGTGGAGTAGTTGGATGGATATCAACCATTAACCTTTCCAATTAGTAGCTGATCATGAAGTGCTTGTGCTAACCAGGTTTCTCTTCATTACTCAGTTTAGATATATTAACAGGTCTTTATATTACATTTTTAATTAATCTGAGGTCTCATGGTACAGCTTGGTAGCCATTCTGTCACATCAAGGTGCCTGTGAACATCATAGTATTGATTAATTCCATTGCTTTGAAATAAATAGTCTATTTCGCTTATTTGAAAATTCTAGGAAATACATTAATATTGTGTATTGACAACAAAGTAATGCAAATTAGCTCACGTTTATTTTTCATACCCATAAAATCTACTACATTAAATGAAAAGCTAGATTTATGAGAATGGGTACATGAATTGTTATACGAAGAGCAAGCCAGTTTAAGAAACTTTTTCCGGTATAGTAAATAAGCAGGTCTCTCTGCTAACTTATTTATTCATTTTCAGATAAATCCTCCTTTAATAGGTAGTTCCAGGTAAATGTCATCCTATCTTTATTCAAATTACTCTTAATTCTAAATTAACATATTCCAAATTAATGAAGTAAAACAATCAAGTTAATTGCTTTATGAAGGTAGTTTTAATAAAGAAGGGGGGGGGGAATCAAACCAAACAAACCCAGGCTAAAATATACTCAGAAAAACTCCTTTCTTGGCCTTAGATAAACACCCATACACATGTAAGCAGAGACTAAGAGAACTGTGATCCATATCTGATGGTACATTAAAAATCTCCTCTAATTAGGTCAATTGGTAACAACATGAACCTAACATGAACAAGCCAGACATCAGATCCCCGTATATACTGGTTATCCTGACTCCCTGTCTCTAGATTAAACCCCCAAAGCCCTCCAGCCATCTGGCAATTCAAGTTAGGTCCACGGAGAACCAGATGAAAGATTGCCTCTGGCTCACTGCAGGCGGATGTGTACCCCCATCCCCTAAGGAAGAGCTCAGACGTATCGGCTAATCTTATTTCAATGACTTCTTCATTTACAAATAATGAAGAGACCCAAATATTCAAGAAATATATGGTGAAAACACATTACCCGGAAAAGGATGGAAGGACAAGAACTAGTAAAACTAACACATCATGTCTGTTCTTGTAAGGCACGTAATTCTTTCTTAGGTTGCCATTTCCTGCATTTATTTATTCTCTGAAACTCCAGATCTACCTTCCAGTTTTCTAACTGCTTCAAAACACTTGAAAAATCTGTGAGAATACGTGCTACAGGTGAATGCTTGATGAAAATTGGTTCAGTGTGGAACATTTTTAAAAAAATCAAACAAATAAAAAGCCCTCACTGCAGTGAAATTGGAACTGACTCATAGCTGACTCTCCAGCTGCTAGTCCATCTTTCTCTTGAGGACCTGGTGGTGAACTCAAACCAGGAGGTGAGCACAGCCCTTTGAGTTCATAAAGCAACACCCTATGGACTAAGTAATCAGTGCTCCAAAACCATAGTTGTTGTTGTTGTTGTTGATTACCTTCAAGTAGAGCACAACTCATAGCGACCTTATGAAAAAGAGGCCTGAAGTCCCTCTACAACCAACGACATTTATCAAAGTTCATAGTTTACAGAGGCATGTTATTTAAGAAGTGGATGCCACTGCTGCTTCCAAACCGTAGAAATATCTGTAATTGTAAGAATACTACAAATGAATATATGATTAAAATTAGGAAAAATAGAACTTAAGAGCCTATCAAATACACCTCAGAGAAAAAGAAAGAAAATAAAAATAAACTTAACTTAGAGGAGAAAGTAATTTCCTTTCTTTTTTTCAATATCTTAACAAAAGTAAGGTTTACTTAGTATTTTTAATTTTTAAAATTCCGTTCCCCTCATTTTAGGTAGCTCTTCTCTTTTATGCATGATAAAATATTTATATGTTAAAATAAATAATAGCAATAACAATTATCTACAAGTAGCGACATAAATAGACATCCTAAGAGAAAGAATGACATTAATTCATATACATAGCTTTGACAGAAGATATTTCTACAGATGTATTTATATTTGCTGCAAATATATCCATTAATATATTAACATAAAAGGTCAAAGTTATGAAAAATTCTTAGCACAACCAAACATCTTTAAGGAATGAGTCAATGGACCTAAAGGGTTCAAGATCATGGTTGTAGGAGGTGGGGGGTCAAGTCCATTGGCATAGTTTGGTTCACAAAGAAAATGTTCTACATCCTACTTTGGGAAAAAAACCCAAAAGTAGTCTTAAAAGCACATATTGTTGTTGTGTACTGTCAAGGTGGAACCAACCCATAGCTGACCCCCTCCTACAGGTTTTAAAGGCAATTAATCCCACGGGAGGAGATTGCCCATCATTCTGTAATGGAGTAGCTGGTAGATTCAAACCACCTGCCCTCAGGATTGAAGTGCAGCTATTAACCACAAGGTGTAACTACTGATTTGTCCCCACATGGGCCAATGTAGAGCTAAGAAAGTCAAAGATACATGGAAACAATTGATCCAAAGAACTAATGGCCCACATTAACCTCATCTCCCATTAAACAGAGATCAGAAGAATTAGATGATGCCCAACTACCACAACCAACTACTCCTTTCAAGGTCCTAAGTAGAGTAGGAGAAACATGTGGAAAGAAACTCACAGTTGCAAGAATTACTTGGTTGATCAGTTGGACAGAGAATGGTAGAACCCCAGAAATTATGACCCTTAACCATCCTTCAGGTCTGTAACTGAACCCACCCTTGCAATTCAATTTTCAACCAAGCAGATAAATCTACAAGGTGAGTAACATCACTAGGAAGGCACATACTTTCATGAGTAACCATTAGAAATCAAAAGCACGGTATTTGCTCACAGTAAAGTTCAGAAGGCAAGAAATGTTAGACAAGAAGAGCGAATGAAATTGTAAAACAGAAGACGAAAGTGGGCTGGGTGACATTATATTGCGGGGAGAGCAATCAATGATGTGAAAGAAAATATTTAAAGATTGTTGAATGGAAAACTAATCTACACTGTAAACTTTCACTAAGTTCTCAAAAATCCATGCCTAACTCACTAAAACAAATATATGATAATGCATTAAAATTAATATGTTTTAAAATAATCGGTATTTCATATAAATGGTTTTATATTTTCATTGCAATTTTCTTTAAAACTTGTAAAATTTTAAAATAGAACTTAGTTGTAATTTGACTAATAACAATCTCTTGACATGTGTGCTCCTCTATTAAATTTCTATCTTCCCATAATAAAAACCTAAATCAGACACTTGTTTTCTATATAGGAAAGCATATGAAGTAAAAGAATACTATTCATGTTAAAATCAAAACAATTTGTTGAAAAAATAATTTGTTACATATGTTCATAATGAGAGCTATCATTAGTAATTAATATTTCAAATTCCTTGAGGAATTACGTGTTTGGCTAAATTATAAAAAATCTGATTAAACATACTATAAAAATACCAACACAATAGAAATAAAAATATTTTCCTTATTAGAGGCTGTACCTTAAACCACAATGTTGTTGTTATGTGTCAGCAAGTTGCCTGCGACTCATAGCAACCCTACGTACATTAGCTCTGAAACCTACCCTATCCTAAACCAATCTCATCTTCTCCAACAGACTTAATCCCATTTCTCCAGTCATTGAGTTAATCCATCTCATCCAGGGTCTTCCTCTCCTGTGCTGTCCCTTCATTCTTCTACATTTGATGTCCTTCTTCAAGGACTGGTCCCTCCTGGCCATGTGCCCAATGTATGAAACAGAGCTTCACAGTCCTTGCATCCAGGGGAAAGCACAGTTTCACCCTCTCCAGGACAGAACAGTTTGTTTTCCTTGCAGTCCACAGTATCTTCAATAATCCTCTCCAGCACCCACAACTCAATGGCATTGATCCTTCTTCTAGCAGTTTTAGTTATAGTTCATAAATTGGATGCATAGAAAGTAATTGTGAAAACCATGGCCTAGATCAGGCACACTTTAGTCTCCAAACAGACATCATTGCTCTTCAGTAAGTACTCTAGAGAGGTCCCTGACAGCAGCCTTGCCCAATGCAATTTGCCTTTTGATTTCCTGGCTGCTTGTGTCAAGAGTGATGATTGTGGAACCAAGCAACCTGAAGTTATCAACAACCTCAGTCTCTTCTCCCTCCATCATCAAATTGCTAATGGGCATAGTGGATCTTTGTTTTCCTGATGCTGAGCTTCAATGCATATTGAAGACTACAGTCTTTGACCTTCTGCAGCAAACATCTCATATCCTCTGCAGTTTCCTAATCTATCTTAATCTGGGACCTCTACAAAAACCTGTCCACCATGGGGGACTTCTTCAGGCATTTGACACACTGGCAAGATTGCCTTTAGCATCACAGTACCCACAAGTTACCGCAATAAAGCACACTGAGAGACAAATGCTGTACTAATTACAACAATTATAAATAAGCAAGAATACAAGAATCCAAGCCATAAAATTACTAGCAATACACAGATCATTTCCCCACTACAACAAACTGATAGCTAAATCTCATAGTTTAGGAAGCTCCAAGTCCAATACCAGGTATCAGATCTAGGGAAGGTTTTCCCTGGAAAACCGTGGGGAAAAAAGTGGGAGATGGCAAGGGAGAGGAAGACTCTCAACTGGGAGAATTTACATAATGGCAGCAGCAATGAGCTTGAGTGTGTCAGAGGTTGCGAAGCCGGCACAGGATAGGACATCATTCAGCTCTGTTGTTTACATGGTCACTGTGGTGTTAGCTTAAAAGTTGGCTTTTCTAGCCATTACATTAGCCCCTTCTGGTCTCCAGCGATGTTAACTGTAGACTTATGATCTTTCAAATCATCAACAGTGGGGTGGGGGGAGTGAGTGAGTGTGAGTGTGTATTCGTTTCCTCCACTGGGTAGGAAGACTTGAGGTAAGACCCTGGTGAGAACAGACCCTGGTGAGAGCAAGACCCTGTTGGTAGTGGACAGATTGTGGCATTGTTGTGGGGAAACTATGGCAAGGTGTAACCAGAGAAGCCCTGAAATTAAAGGTTTTGTTGTTCTTACCAGATGACTGAAGCAGAAGCTGACTTATAACTGTTCTGAGGCAAACCTTGTTGGATGACTTGAAGTTGTGTTGCTGAATTCAAGACTCTTACTAATGACATTGTGTTTTGCTGATAATCTGGCTTGAGACTGCTAGACTAAACCTAGATTTATATTGTGAGATATTCTTTGCTTCTCCCACTCCCTAATTTAGTTCCCAAATAAACCCTACCCTTTACTCAAAACTATGAATAGTCTTTGAGTTAACAATGAATATTGAACCCAGTAATTTGAGGAAAGAGATGCAGAAGCATGACTGATATAGCAGCTGTCTATTTGCTGCTGTGATATTATTGATGAGGACAGTTCCCCTTTATGAAGCAGGTAGAAGTCAGATTTAGCCACCTTCACATTGCATCCACTCCTTTTGCAGTCACTATGAGGCAAACTCAACTTGACAGCACCTAATAAAAACATCTTTCCTGTTAAGAGCCCTGACAGCACAACAGTTAAATGCTCAGCTGATAACCAAAAGGTAGGAAGCCACCAGCAGAAAGATATATGCCAATCTGCTTCCAGAAAGTCATGGCCTTTGAGCTAGCAGTACAACTACCTATGGAGCAGGCTACCAGAATTCTCTTAAAACACATAACATTCACTTCAATCGTTTTAAGAATAAGATATCTTGACAAACACAACAGTTACTAGAAAAAGTTTTTTATTATTATCACCACATTCCTCTATTTTCTTCTTCATCTTTCCTCCATCTGGTCAATGAGCTAAAAAGGAAAACCTTGAGAAGTAGAAGTCTCAGTAGCCAACTCAGGAGATTTAAAGGGGGATTAAATAACCATTGTTGAACATTGACCCTAGTCCTACATAATAATAAAAAGAGGAAGAACCCGTAGAAAGGTGAAGGATTGATAATTTAGGAAATAAGTTACTTGGCCTTCTTCATTTATAGCTTCAAGTCTTACTATTGAAGAAACGATAGGTTTCCCTATCTTTAATACCTATTCCTGATCGGCTGCCAATAAAATCATCTGCTAGTGAATTGACTCCAATTCACAAAAATTCCTTTGTGTCACAGTAGAACTGTGCACCATAGAGTTTATAATTACCACTTCTCTGGAAAAAGATCACTAGGCTTTTCTTCTGAGGCATCCTTGGGTCTATAACTATGAGATCAAATATTTTTGGTTAGGTTATTGTTGTTGTTGACTTCAAGTCGAACATGACTCATAGTGACCCTATGAACAAGAGGCCTGAAGCCCCTCTACAACTATTGACATTTATCAAAGTTCATCGTTTCCGGAGGCATGCTATTTAGGAAATGGATACCACTCCTGCTTCCAATTTGGTTATGTGTATTAATCATTTGCATCATCCCAGAACACTGGCCAAATTTCCACCATTCCAAGAATCTTAAGCTGGCATGCTAGGGATGTGCTTTAGTGTCTCCAGCACTTCTTTGAGTGAACATAAAAATGCATTGACTTTTGTTAATAATGCATATTATGGGAAGACACAAACAGAAAAAAATCTATCTCAATGACTACAACTATGACTTGCCTAAGAATGTTCTGGAGAGGGGAGTGGGTAAGTAAGAAAGTCTTGGGGGGTGGGGGGTTACAAAGAGTTTTTAATTTAATGTGTTTGAGACAGCGAGGTTGGCACAGAATAGAACGGCGTTTGGGGCTCTTGTACATAGGGTCACTACGAGTCGCAAACGACTCGATGGCACATAACAACACCACCACCACTATTAATCTAAAGGTTAGCCATTTGCTCTATCCAACAGAATAGAATAAGAAAGTTATCTCTACTCAAATTATTACTGCTCAGAAAACCCTACAGATTAGTTCTACTCTATACCATAAAGTCCCCATGAACTGGAATTGATTCTGTAACCACAGGTTTGGGTTTTTTCCATACAGCTAGTATATAGTTGTGAAAATCTTTATTGACACAATTATTAAAGTCTCCATTTGCTAAACGAAAAAGTACGGCCATTCGAATCCACCAGCCACTCAATGCAACAAAGATGTGTCCAACGGCTTCCACAGGAATAGCCTTGGTTCATAGCTTCAGGAACCCAATGGGTAAGTTCTGCTCTATCCTACAAGGTCGCAATGAGTCAGAATAGCTAAATGGCAATGGGCTCTGGGTTTTTGCATTTTAGCATGACTTAGCAGCTCTCATTTCTAGAATTATTACAGCAAAGGATAGATCCAGGCTTTAGAGTCCTTCAGGTATGGAGTTAGTTCAGATGGAAATATAAAAAGTCACCTCATAAGGACCACTTCCTTCACTCTGACTTATAAGGGGTTTATAGCCAAAACCACAGTGAGACAACTAACAAAAACAGTAACTGTTTATGCGCCAGTCAATGAATATTCATTCTAATCATGGTATGGTAATCAATCAGTGTACTGCACAAACAATAGAAAACCTGCGAGTACAGACTGCAGAACTAAATAAATCATTTTTACATGACATAAGCAAAGAAAATGCATTTTCCTTCTGGATGAAAATTTTGTTTATCTATATACTGGGATAAAAATTGTAAAAATATTTTCTTAACCAATGTAAAAATCAGACCTGAGTGTCAGTCCCTACAAATACTGGCTAAGGAAAGTACTGTATTATTTAATTAAACAAATTTGACATTCATTAACCATATTTAAGTCTGAGTGGCAAATAAAACATTGGGATTAACATTTTTTAATATTTATATTATTCGGTGAGGCTCTTTATTAAAAAAATAAGCAGAGTGTAACAATAACCATAATGCTAACAGAACATCTTCCTTTTATTTTCTGAGTATACTTTTTATAATATCAAGTAGTAAGATAACTTTTAGTAGTTTAAAACTGTAAGTGGGATATTTCAACTCATTGCTGCAATAATAGAAAGTGTCAATTGGGATCAAAGCTACTATAAACCAAACTGGAAAATGTAAAGATGCAAAACAGCAAACACATTGTTTGTGTTAGATACCACTGAGTCAGCTAGGACCCACAGGAACCCTATAAACATCAGGTCTGAACCTTGCCCTATTCTGTGTCATCCTCAAGACAGTGATTCTAAATTAAAATGATTACTGATCAAAAGCATGTTGTAATTATTGACAGATATTTGCTGTCTAAGCTATTCAGCATTCCATTTATCTAAACTTTTGGCAACCTTTAGTCTAAAAAAAACATAGAAAAATAAGAGTGATAGAATTAAAAACCATAATATTTAACTAACTCCATCTGTGCTGGTGGAAGCATGGACACGTGAGCACATGGGCACACACGCATGTCACACACACACACACACACACACACACACACACACACACGGTCCACTATGGACATTAAGGGACTGAGCTGCAGGATGTTGCTGATTGGGAGACAAACAGTCTCTCCTTGGATATAAAGTAATCTAATCAGTGACAAATAATGTCCCCTCAGCCTTACACACATGGCCAGGATAAATGTTAAAGGGCACATCTACCATTTCCAGTACTCTGTATTTTTTTTTCCAAGATAGATTTGTTTATACTTTGGGCAGAACCTGGTATATTCAATAGTTTTTGCCAACACCACAATTTTTTTTCCCTATAATTATATTTTATTAATTTTCATAAACATTTACAGAGATTTTGGGCTTCCACTCATTCATTGTTGCACTATTCTCTCTACCCTGCCAACACCACAACTTGAAAACACCTATTCTTCTTCTTTTTTTTTTTTTTTTAGGTTGTTTATTTTTCATTTCAATGAACATCTACAGAGATTTTGGAATTCCATTCATTCATTGTTTTGTTTTTTTATGTTAAATCAGATGTTCCCTGCTCAGGGTTTCCTTACCAGTTTACACTTTAGAAGGAGAATATTTGCAAAAGAAAGTTTGTTACTTTTTTTTTTTTAAAAAGAAGAGGCAGAACCTAGCTCCTTTGACTGGATAGCCCTGTTTCAATTAATTGGATGTAATATGTCTAGTCTGTTCTCTCTAGCACAACCTCCCAGTTGCTATCAGTCTTTCTTTCATTAAGCTAAAGTAGTTAATTAGCCTAAGCCTGTCCTCTCCCCTTCTCTCTTTCCTTTTTCTCAGTCGTAATGATGTCTAATTACCAGCAGCAATGGATTACTGCAACATCAGGAGCAAATCTCTCTCTGTCTGACAGGAGACCCAAACACAAACCTTCAAACCTCAAGTAGATTATAATGAATCTTAGTATACTTGAAAATACTACTCAAGTACAGTACTCTATTCCAACCATTGAATGAAAATAATTTCTTTTTGTCTTCATAGTGATGGTACTCCAGTCATTATGAAGGAAAAAAAAAAAATCAACACATTTTTAAAGAGGAAATAATTTGAGATGTGAGGAAACACATGATAAGAAGGGACCCTGTATGTACTTAATTTTTTTTAACTCACTGACATGGTGATTGGCTGTCTCTCAGAGAAGGAGGAGTCTACATCTATGTCAGGAACAGCATAAAAATTTCATAAAGACTGAGAGGAGTTCATGAATTAAAAACCTCTTCAGTAGGATCTCAAACATGATTAAATGGAGAGCAAGACTCTTAAATGCTATTCAGAAAGCATTATCTAATATTACTGGTTAAAGTACATTTTCTTCCCTACATATTCTGAATCTTCACTGAAAGAAAAGCACGTGGCTCCATAGTATACTATATTATACCTTTTGTTGTTACTCTAAATAATATATGTAACAGCAATTTCTGGAAACTTCTCTGGAATAATTTTGACAGAAAAAATGGATAATTGGACACATGACTGTTGCTTTAAGTAATGGACATCCATATTTATCTTGCTCTATCTTGTATAAAAGTCAAAAAGACATAAAAATCATTTACCATCAAGTCGATCCTGAATCAGAGTGAATCTATAGCTTACAACACTTTCAGAAAAATTTTTGCTAGTTAGATTGTTAATTCTGAAATAAAGATAACTATGACTGAATGTATAGTGGATGTAGCCAGATTCATGTGTATAAACTCATTTGACTAAACACAAGTGAAGTGATCTAAATTGGTAAACAGAGAATGTTTAGTACAAGAGAAGGAAATAAATGAAAATAAACTCAATGAGCATCTTTTCCCTTTGAAACGTATATATTATTAAATTCTATTTTAAATCCACATAGCTTAAATGTTTATTTTCTTTATCTGTAAGCCCCAGTAATACCAAAGGAAAATGCCTTCTTATGTTTTGAAGCCAAATTTAATTTCTGTAACAATACATTCTTTTTTTAAAAAAAATCAGAGTTAATACTACTACAACAAGTGAATCACAGCGCTTCACTTGCTCCACAGACTTCTGGCTCCCCGAGATGTAAATAAACCTCAGTCCTAATTCATCTACCTGTCTAGTCCTTACTATTTAGGAAAGCAAAGCGGTTGTCTTACCATTGTCTTCAGCAATGTCACACGCTGAAGAAGGCTGTATTTATTTCTCTCGCCTTCGAGAAACTTTCCAACAACACAGTCTTTGCAGAAAAGCAGAACTTTTCTTAGCTGTGCTTCCATTTCTCATAAAATTCCCAGCAAAATGGACTTCCTTTAAACACTATCCCTAATTTACCTTGATAAGTCACAGACCGTCGCAACCCAAATCTAGACGAGTCCTCCAAAGGATCCTTTGGAAAAGCTTTCATGCACATATTTCCAATTGTCTGTACCTCAGTGAGACTCAGAAGAACAGTTTGCAAGCCTTCTCCTGTCTAGCATCCTCCAGGAATATTGTATAGGGAGCAGGTGCCAGGAAGACAGGGCGGGGGGGGAAAAAAAAAAGGAGCAAGAGCTCAAGAAAGCCCAAAGCGAGGCAAAAACGCAAAGGACACCAGCTGCCCTCCCCCCCATCTCTCTCCTGGCGAGTACCCACCTAGCAAGCTGGAGAAGCAGGTCATCTAGTCTGAGATCCTGCTTTGTGGTCCGCAGCTCCCATCTTCTAATAAAGGGAACTGGCCGCTCCCCTGTTCTCCAGGCGTCTGCTCACAAGACTGAGATACCCCAGGCTGTCAGTACCCGAGCCTCACAGAGCTGGGCCGGGAGCTTTGTGGCCGTGCATCAGAGAGAGGCATAAACACATTAAGACCATTTGATCGCGCCCCAACCCATCTCTTTGTTGTTCATCATCGAGCTGCTGCTTTATTCGAGGAAGGGGGAAGTGAGGAAGCAAAGGGGGGTGGGGGGAGGAGGCATCTTCAGAGCCTTATCTACAATCCAAACAGTGGAGGCAACCTGAATCCTCTCCAGCGCATCAGCTCCAGGCGCTGGGACTGCCTTGTGCCTCCCAGGCTGCGAAGGAACAATAAAACCTGCAAGTTCCCTGCATAAACCCCACATCCACAAGCAGCGCCACTCTCGGGCTTTGTGCCAATAAGGAGACACTCTAGACTATCGATCAGCATCGTCTATAATCGGCGCGTGCGGCGCGGGGGGTCCAGCGTGGCCTTTATGCGCAGCGGCAGCGGCGGCGGCGGGACACGCGCCAGGCAACCAGCAATGGACGGGGGACAATGGCCCAGCCCGAGGACGCAGGACGCCGCCCGACCCGGGGAAGGACGCGCCCGTGGCGGCTCTGAGACCCGGGCGGCGGGGAGCACTGCTGGCTCAGGAGGTGCGCTGCCGCTTTAAAATTAAAGACCCCCCCCAAAGATGCACTGGGTGGGGGCGCGCCTGGTAAAGGCGAGTGGGGACCACTTGGGGAGGGGACTACACAGGGTGAAGGGGCACATAAGCTAAAGGGGTCTCAGGACTCGCCCCCCTCTCGTTCCCCAGCCCCGCTGGCGCACCCCGCAGACAAATAGCCGAGGCCTGAGGCCGGAGCCACTCACCGTGGTCTTGACCGGCACGAAGAGCACTTGCTTGGCGCCGCCGCCCCCCGCGCGGACCTCATCGGGCTGGCCCAGCTGGAAGCCCTTGGATTTGACCCAGAATTTAAATTTGGCGTTGTCCGTGGAGCTCGACTCGGCGCCGTTGAGGAGCTGGACGATCCGCTCGTATTTTTTACGGGTCACCGTCTTGGTCTTGCCCGAGTCCCCATAAGTCCGGAGGCACCAGTCCTGGAACTGGCGGTACATGTCGCGCTCGCTCTCCATGTTCTCTGCTCCCGACCGGTGGCCGGATGCTCTCCGACGCACTTCGCACCTGTTCACCCGGGGCTCATGAAAAATGCAGCCCCAGCCACCGCGCGGGGACGCGGTGTCCCGACTCCCCGGAGCTGGCCCTGGGGGGAAGTGAGCGATGGGGTGCCGGCGATCAATGCCCCGGGATCCTAAATCTGTGGTTCATTCCCAACTGCAACCGATGCCTCGGACGCTTGGCTCGTCCTCTGGATGCTCCTTCTCTTTAATATTCTGTGACCTGGACCATCCCGACAGCAGCTGACCCAGAGGGCCAGGGTCCTGAATAATTAAAATCCCATTCCTTGACTTATTAAAAAATCCCAATATTGACTCGGGGTGGTCCCAGGACGCTCCGCTCCAGGCTGCGTCTGGGGCCCGGCAGGTGGAGCGCGGCGCCGCCTCCCCGCACGCGCCCCACGAGCTTCCCGGGCCTCGGGCCCCGCGGGCCAGGAGCGCGGGCTGCGCCTCCCGAGAGCCGCCGCCGGGCCGCGCCTGCCCGCCCGAAGGGCACCTGGGGCCCCGGGCGCTTGCCGCTCCAGGGTCCTGCTCAGCCTTGGCTGGCCTTGCGTCGGCTGTTAGGGGACTAGACAGACAGAAAGTTCTTACCTGTCATGGTCCCGGCGCCTACCAACAGGAATAAAAACATCAAACAAGGTATTGCAACACACGCCTTAAAATGTCATTTCCTCGGGCGCAGTGGAGCTCATCTCCAGCCCGGCGTGTCGGTTTGATGAGTTAGGTCGCAGAAATGACCAAAGCATTCATGGAGATGTGGCCACAGTTCTGTAGGACACACCTTGGTGCCCCAAACAGAGAAGCGATCCTGAGGACTGAAGGTCCCCGAGGGCAGGCCTCTGGCGGCGGGGCTCCAGGACCGCGGCGGGGCTCCAGGACCGCGGCGGGGTCCCCAGGCAGGACTCTGGCTTCCGCCGAATTGGGTACAAGGCATAGAAGTAAGTTTAGGTGGATGCTTAATTCCTCTGCGCAAAATAAAATCGCGATCGTTCCCCCTTTACGTGGTCACAGTTTGCAGTTCACATGGGAGGTTTCGGGTGTCTGTTTTCCCCCTGCCACGTCATGGACACCCCCTCCAGTGCTCAGAGTGGTCAAATGTGAGTTCTGTGGACGATTTTCCCAAGCAGATGAAGTCTGCGTTTCCTCCATTCAGAATTTCATTCCCTTTGGTACCGAGCTGGAAAACAGGGGAGTTCCCATCCTCGTCGCGCAGTGGCTGCGGCCGCTCCTCTTTATTCTACTCTCGGCCCAGGCCCGCGCCCGTCCGTCCCGGGGAGCGGCTCGGCGAGGAAGGCGGCCTGACCGGTGCCCGGCGCCAGGTTCCCTCCTGCGCCCCTCGTCTCCTTCTCCACGACCACAGTCACCAATGGGAAGGCAGGGTGCTCGTGCCCACCGCACCGCAGCCGGTCCTGGCACTTGCAAAATGGTCAGTAGCTCCAGCCGGGCCAGGCTGAGTGTGCGCGCGTGTGTGTGAGCGAGAGAGCCAGGGGGTGCGGGGTGCGGGGGGGTGCGCGGTGGGTGCGCGCGTCTCCGGGAAGGTCTCGCGGCTGCTGGAGCCGGGACTGACAGCCCGGGCGGAGCGCGCGCAGCTCCACACACTAAACCTCTCGCCTCTCCCCTCACCCCCACCCCTCCTACTCCCCTCTCCTCCCACCCCCCTCCCGCCCAGGCCCCTTCCTAGCTCTCTGATTGGCCAATGGGACAAAAGTTTCTGTGGAGACGGCTGGGCGCTGACGTCACGGGCAGAATTGTCCCATTTAGGGATCCCGGGGGCAGTGCGCATGCTGCAGGCTGCAGGTTAGAGGCAGGAGGAGGTAGCAGCGGGCCCGGCGGCAGCCAGGTGGCGGAAAGGAGCAGGCAGCATCCAGGTGGGGGGACGACTCCAGCAGGGTTTCCATGGAGATTCCTCTGGGTCTAGCCTAAAAACAGCAGATCAGCTGACACCATTAGCTCAGGACCTAATTACTGCTTATTGGAGCAACAAATGAGGGAGAGGGCCAGCTGCAGAGGAAGAGTTTTTATACCCCCCCCCATCTCCTCATTTCCCCCCTCTCTCCATCGCTCTTGAGTCCCAAGTGAATTCTCATTAACTTGCAAGATTCCTGCAACAACAGCTCCCCGCTCCAGAGGCCACCCTAGCTGGCTTTATTCTTTCTTATAGGCTTCTTTTGTGTATGAATATATAAAAAACAAGGCTAAAAGCAATCGTGTTCCTGAGGCCTTGAGTGTTTGTCCAGTAAATACTAGAGTAGTAGAACTTAGAGTCCACTATCCCGTAAAAGTCACCAGTCGGGCTGATGCAACTTAAATGAAGAAAGGAGGGGGGTGGGGTGGAGAACAAGGAACCAACAACCCACTAAACTTTCAGTTTGCGAAGTTAGATATGTAGGCCCTTCATACACAAGTACAAATATAAATATCAGTATCCTAAAAAAACAAATATTTGAAACAAGCAATAGGACAGAAGACTTCTGAGTCACACTCTTAAAAATAGCGGACCTTCCAGGAACAACTTCCTTAAACAGTTTCCCTTGTGACACCAGAGAGATAATGACCCCAGGTCACTGGCTCTACATTTTGCTATATTTTGATCCCATGTTTTTGAAAAATATTAGGCGACATTAGTTGTTTTGGGGCAGTTGCTCCTTCCGGAGAGAGCTGCCTTTAAGGAATTTGCTTTCTCTAATGGTTCTCCCTTAATTCACAAGAATAGAAACCCTTTTTGGTAGATTTTTTTATTTAATCTGAAGTCATCCCATCTCCTCCAAAGCCTCATTCAGGTACTTTCAGCCCCATGAAGCCTTCTATCCTTGACCATTCAAGTTATAATTATCTTTCAGGCCATTAAACTTCCCTGGAAAAATGCCTTTTAAAATTTAATTTTAACCTTCTCTCAAAGTAAGTCATATATTTTACATTGACATGAAATGCCTGCATACATCTATCCTCTGAAGCTTATTAAAATGCATTTTTCGCAATATATGCTTATATTTGCTACTTTCTCTTGGTTTCTTAAATTATTATTTGATAAAGTATGGTTCTAGTCCACTAAATTTTATGACCAAGCAAACTGTAACTGACAATCAACAATTTGAAAAATGTTGATTTAGCTTATAAAAATAATGCCACTTTATGTGAAATATTTATATTTCCATGTGTATCTTTTTATTGTTCACATAGAATCTTAGACGACCCTTGAAGTTGATGTTTTCTTTTACTCCAAGTGAGTCCAGCACAATAAACCAGTGCACATTATAACTGCTTGTTATGTGTAATCAAGTAGAAACAGACTTATAGCTGACCTCCAGAGGATTTTCAGAGGCAGTAAATCACATAGGAGAAGATTGCCCATCTTTCTATGCAGAGCAGTTGTGGCTTCAAACCCTGTGCTTTGGATTGGCACCAATCCCTACCCACTAGACCAGAAGAGCTCTCTTACTGCTGTTGTTCTTAGGTCCTGTTAAGTACGACTCATAGCAACTCTATGAATAATAGATCTGAACCCTGTCCTATCCTGTGCCATCCTCATCATTTCTAATACACTTGAGCCCATTGCTGCAGTCACTATGTCAATCCATTTCATTGAGAGTCTTTCTCTCTTTTGCTAACTCTCCACTTTTCCAAGCATGATATACATTTTCAAGGAATAGCCTCTCCTTTCTCTCTCGGACCTGCCTTTAATTGTTTTTGGTGAAACATTATTCCTCTAGGTCATATAACCCTGGTATGTCCACTTGCTGTACAGAGGTAACTCGTGGTTGCTGTGAAGCTGAATACTGTTACCCATGGTGGACAGTGTTTGGTGAAGCTCCCCGAATAAAACAAGCTTAGAAGCAGGAGTTGCACCCACTTCCACAGCAGCTTGCCTCTGGAAACCCTATGAACCTGGAGAAAGGACGGAAGTTATACAGCAAGTGTCCAGGACTTTCGTTCATAGGGTCACTATGAATCACCTGCAACTCGACGGCACTTAACAACAACAAGAAGCCTCTCCTAGCAACATCATCAAAGTATGAAAGACAAAGCTTTGCCATCTTTGCCTCCAAGGAGCACTCTGGGTGCACCATTTCCAAGACATACATATTTAGCAGTTCATGGAATAATCAGTACTCTTCTCCAGCATCACAATGCAAAGGTATCAATTCCTTTTCTGTCATCCTTATTCACTGTCTAGCCCTCAGATGCACAGCAAGTGATTGAAAAGACCAGGGTATACCTTATTCTTCAAACTGACATAATTACTCCTCAGTATTTTGGAAAGCCAACTTGCCCCAAACAATACATTTCTTGATAGGACTACTGGTACCAAGAGTGTGGATTGAGATGAAATAATTGGCAGTTTTGATCTTTTCTCCATTTACCAAGATGTTGCCTATTGGCCCAGTGATCAGGACCTTTGGTTTCTTGATGTTGACGGGAATGCAAAAGTTGGAAACAATGAGGAAGGAATGATAGGTAGTCAGGAAGTACAGATTTGGTGACAGAAATGAGGCTGAGAGGCAGTGAGTGAATTTTGTATGTTCAATGATTTATTCATAGCAAATATCTTTTGTAAGAAACACAAAAGGCAACTTTCCACATGGACCTCACCTAATGGACTGCAAAAGAATCAGATTGACTACAGCTGTGGAAAGAATCATCAGAGAAGCTCAATACGATTAGTCAGAACCAGGCCAGTTACTGACTGTGGGAGAATAAACCATCATAAGATCATGTGCAAGTTCAAACATGAACTCATGTCCAAGTTCAAATTGAGACTGAAGAAGATTAAAACAAATCCACATGAGACAAAACTTTGGGGCTATCTCACCTAATTAAAAATCATCTTAACTAATGATCGAAAACCAAAGAAGTCGTAAAATGAAATAAAATATATCATCCATGAAGAAAGCAAAAAGAGCTTCATTAATAAATAAGCATTGAGTTAGTAAATTAATAATGAAAAGAGAGAGGAAGGAGACAGGTATTTTCCTTGGCATTGTCGTGTGCTGTCTAGCTGGAATCAACCCCTACCAGACCCTCTAGCAGATTTTCAGAGGCACAGGAGGAGATTATCCATCCTTCTCCAGCATCCTTGGCCATTATGAGGGGCTTTTTCATCGGAGTCTCTTAAGTGAAGTTAATTTCCACTTAAGGAAATGCTGAAGCCTTGCCACAAGTTTGTACAATATGCTAATTTTTTTTCTTTTTTACTGAACTTGATACTAAAACTTGAACTAGATAAGAACATAAACCTTTTTGTCTTGAAAACCTAACGTATTGTTACTACTGTAAATTGGAATTAGCTTGACTGTAGTTGATTTTCCCCTCTAGCATTTTAAAAATTTTTTAATTATTACTTTTAATGATCATTTACAGACACTTTGGATTTCCATTCATTCATTGTTGCACTTTTCTCCCTGCCCACCTCTCCTCCCCAGTTCACTCTTCTCTTTGAAAAGTAAAAGAAACATTCTTTCATTGCTATACAATCCCTCCCTCCAAGTCCACTCCACTATGTAGTTGAAATTTTGAAACATCTAAAGAGCGAGCTCTGGTTGCTTGAGTGTTTAAACACTCAGCTGACACCTGAAAGGTTAGTAGTTCAAACCCATAAACTGCTCTGCTGGAGAAAGATGTGTTGATCTTTACTCCAATTCTTCCTTCTCGAAAAGTAGGTCCTTAGTGGTGTGGTGGTGAAAGTACTTGGTTGTTGATCAAAAGGTCAGCATCTCTAGCCTATACGTGGCTTCATGAGAGAAAGATGTGGCTACATTAAGACTTTCATTAAGGGTCAGATTTCAGAGTGCTGCAAGGTTTTGTTTGGTTGTATTGCTTTGCTTGGTGTTTGTCTCAAGAGAAGTCAAAATTGTGAGCTGTTCTGTCATTATTAATAGTGTTGCCTAAGTCAACTTCTTAGTTTGTCCTCTGTAGATGGTTTACCCACTTCGGGTTATGAGCACTGGACAAAATCTGACTCAGCAACTCATTCTGAACTCATTTCTTTCCTTTTCTGTTAACTTTTCTGAAGTCAGGTCTTCCCATCTGCATTGTGAGGATCATACCGAGCCACTACTGCATCAAGACAATTAATCTGAACAAAGTTGCTCTATTTAGAATCACCTGTCTACATACCACATCTTTCCAAACATTGAGTCTTCACCCCATTTCTGAATATTGGTCCTCAACCAGGCCTCATGGGCCCTGCAAATGATAGGAAGAACAAGTCAGAAGTAGTTCTATCAATTCCATAATAAATAAAATTTATGATACAAATTAAAATTGTTTTAATTTTAACAAATAAAAAATCCAAGCTGTAGTCAAGCATTATTTTCTCACAGAGAAAACATTCCAACATTGTAGCCAGTTTCCCTATGACTTTTTTTTTTTGTAAAGTCAGGAAATGCTTATTTGTTGGCTTTATTTATTGTGCTTTGAAAGTTTATAGAGCAAGCTGGTTTAAATTCTGGAAAACCTTGCCTTTGAATATCAATAACAAATATTCACACAGCACATATTCATCAGGAAAACGTTCCAATGCAAACAACACAATCTGTAATCATAAGCTCAAGATTCAAGAGTAAACAGACTTGAATTCATTCATCCATACAATTATGGTTTTGCTTAGCAAATATTTACTCAGGCCAATTACTCTGTTAGATACTTAGGTTAAAGAACAGGACAGATTTAGACACATTGTATCTTATGGAATTAATATTCTGAGTGAAACACAATAAAAAGGAAATTAGTGATCTAAGCTTAAATAAAGTGCTAGAAGGAGAAAAAGTCCAATGACATGACAAAGAAATCAATGACAAAGTAAAGAGACTTCTTGGTAGGTGTTGCTGAGTCGACTACAACTCTGTAAACAATGAATCAGAATCCTGCCCCATCCTGTGCGGTTCTCATCGACAGGCACTGCATCCATCCACTACATTGAGGGTTTGACACCCATTAGTTGAAAGTTTAGTGGCTTGAACTCAACCAGAGATGCCTCAGAAGACTGATCTGAGAATCTGCTCCTGAAATGTCACAATCCTGAAAATGCTATCAAGAAAGCAGGTCTGTTGTGCACACTTGAAATCACCACAGTATGAAATTCACTCAAAGACAAGTGAAGCAACTTTTATTAAGAGATCTTTCTTAGGAGAAGTGCACCCAGAGTGCTCTGTGGAAGCAAGGATGATAATGCTGGGACTCACATACTTTGGGCAAGTTATTAAGAGTGACCAACCCCTGAAAGAGGACATAATGCTTGGAAAACGAAAGGATCAGTACAAGAAAGGAAGACCATCAATGCTATGGATTGACTCAGTGATTTAATTATGGGCTTACCCACAGCAGAGATTGCAAGGATGGTGCCGGGTCAGGCCAGGTTTCTTTCTGTTGTACAGAGGTCACTATGAGTCGGGATCATCTTGACATCATCACCAAACACGCAAACCACAAAACAACAAAGGGTGTAAAAGAATAAACCAGTTGAAGACACTCGAGCACAAATTATAAAAAAGCACGAAGTCCCTAAGGCATCTGAATTCAGAAGTGACCCAGAGCTGACCCTCCGGCAGCTTTTCAGAAGCCATAAATCTCATGGGAGGAGATCTTCTGTGGAGCAGCTTGTGAATTTGAACCACATACCTCTGTGTTGGCAGCGCAATTCCTTACCATACTGACTCTTAGTGACTTTGGAGGAGAGAGGGAGGAAATGAGGACTGAGTAGTCTCCTTTAATCAAATCCTGTAAAGTGTGCTCTCCATGATAAGAAGCTGAATTTTATTTTTAGTATAGTGGAAAATCCATAACATTTAAAGAAGAAAAGTACTCAGTTTTATGAGTTGGACAATGACTAAGGTTGATAGGAGAATTGATGCCTTTTGAGTTATGATGTTGGAAAAGAGTACTGGATATCCTGTGAACTGGCAAAAGAACAAGCAGATGTGTCTTGGGGAAAGTGCAGCCAGAGAGCTCATTGGAGGCAAAGATGGCGAAGCTTCATCTTTCATACTTTGGACAATGTAGTTAGATGAGGCTACTCCTTGGAAAGGGGCATAATGCTTGGGAATATTGAGGGTCAGCAAGGGAGAGGAAGATGCCCAACAGGATGGACTGACATGGTGACTTAAGCAAATGGGCTCTAGTGCATGATGATGGTGCAGGATAGGACAGTTTCAGATCGCCTGTTTGTTGAGTTGCCATGAGTGGAACTCTACGTGAGGGCACCTAACAACACCACCACCACCATAGATTTTTAATAATTTAATGTTTAAAAAATTGCGATAGAAATGAAAGTTTACATAGCATATTGATTTTGCATCTGATCACACATATCTTGTTTTTAGCATTGATTGTAATGTCAGAAATACAATCATACTCTTTCCACTTCTTGAACAAATAATGTTTTTCTGATTTTACATGGTAGGTTACTACAAGTAAGTGCCTCCTTGCTATTGCTTTGCACCTTGTAGGTCTTTCAACTGTTTGCCTGAAATTTGAGCCATGGAAGTAAGTTTTGTTCCCAAAACAAGGAACTCACAAAATGAAGGGCCCTGCAGGACACTATGCTGAATGAAATATTTAAGTCATACAATGACAAATACTGACTGTTATAAAATAAGACTATCCTGGGGGTTGGAGGGAAACTAAGGATAAAAAAAAGGATAAATAGAAAGAACTGTGTAAAGAAAATATATGCTTAGGCATTATTTGCATGACAGCAGTACAGAATAAGAGGTGAATAGCAAAGTGGACTGGGAGGGAGAGGAAATTATGCAACAATTAAAGAATATTTTTAAAGAGAAAGAACTGGGTGAAGGTAGAGAAGAAAATGGGCAACAATGAATGAATGGGAATCCAAGTTTTTTGTAAACTTTCATTAAAACAGCAATACAAATAAAGAGATTAAATACAGGAAAGATGTCTCAAAATTGTATTCTGGAGGGTTCCACCAGTATCTATAGGACCAGTAACTTTTTTAGTTTCGTTTCAAATTTGCCTCACTCTACCCAGGGTGGTAGCAGTCACATACCAGTGAGTCCTTCTAGTGTGAGAGATTTGATTTTTTAAAACAATTATCTCTCTATATATTTTGTTCCTTTTCCTTTGTTCCAGACATGGATAGACCAATAGTTGTACCTTAGATTACTTTTTCTAAACAGTTACATCAAAGTAGATTGTAGAACACTGTAGTTGTGGGCTTTATGATGCCAGCTCACCTTGATGTCCTCCAAGACTATGACTTGAATGTTCCAGAACAAGCAACTCACTCCTTCAGGTTGTTTTGATATGGTTAAGGAGTTTGTTGCCCAAGCCAATATCATTAGTCACTTTGAAAGGAAAGTATTGGAAGAGAGCAAGTCTAGAAGCATGAAGAGCAATTAGAAAACTTCTGTAGTACTTTACAGAAAATGTTATGGTGATGAATTAGAGGGGTAAATGTGAGATAGAGGGAAAGAAGTGACAGATTGACGATATATTTTAGAAATACAAAAGGGCTTATGATGGAAAATTGCATGTTCCAGGTGAGGGAAAGCATTTAGTCAAGGATCGCTACAAAATTTCTGGGTTTAACAGTGTGATTAGTGAAATAATTGGCTTAAAGGGTGAGAGCTGAGGGGAGGACAGATTGGAGTTGGGGCACTAGAAGCATAAAGAAAAGTAGAAGATTTTGAGAAAAGTTAAATTTGAATTGCCGGATGAGTAGTTTCTGTAGGCATTTGAATATGTAGCTTCAATTGGGGTGGGAGTAGAAGGTGAAAATGTAAATAAAATGAGTGAAAATGAGTGGCATCATATCTATACACAGCCTTTCATCCCACGAGAGAAATTTCTTCTCTTCCAATATTGATTTTATGTAGCACCAATACCTTCTGATTATTAATTGAATGCCCTGTACTGACCATTTAAAACACATTCTATTAACTTAATACTGATAATAGAACAACTTCTCCTAAATAGCATCCAATAAGTAGCCCTCTTGGATCTATTCTCAAACAAAGCGAAATTATTATTGTTGGTAGATGCCCTGGCCTTGATCATGACTCATAGAGACCCTGTGAACAGTTAATATATACCCTGCCTTATCCTATGGTGTCACTTTGGAGACTAAGGTGCATCGGATACGGCTACGGTCTTTGCAATCACTTATTATGCATCAGAGAGTTGGACAATGACTAGGAAGGATAGAAGAATTGATGCCTTTGAGCTGTGGTGCTGGAGAAGAGTATTGAATGTACCATGGACTGCCAAGAAAACAAACAGATTCATCCTGGAGAGGGTTAAACCAGGCTGCTCCTTGGAGGCAAGGATTCTGGGGCTTCATCTGACATACTTTGGACATGTGGTAAGGAGAGACAGGTCCTTAGAGAGGGACATCATGCTGGGGAGAGTAGAGGGACAGCGCAGGAGGGGAAAACCCTCTATGAGGTGGATTGATTCAGTGACTGGGGTAATCGGGATGGGTGTGTCAGAGGCAATGAGATTAGCACGGGATAGAGCACAGTTTAGGGCTGTTGTGCATAGGGTCGCTATGAGTCGCAAGCAACTTGACGACACATAATAACAACAACAACATCCTATGACATCCTCATTATCTCTGATGTGTTCTAGCTCATTGCTACTGTGTTGGTCCATCTTGTTGAGGATATTCCTTTCTTTTGCTGACTCCACTTTTTCAATCACAATGTCCTTTCCCAAGGATGATCCCTCCTAACAACATGCTCAAAATATGAGACAAAGCTTTACCATCCTGTCTCCAGTGCACCCTCTTTGACTTCACTTTCTCCAAGACGAGTTTATTTGTTCTATTGGCAGAGCATTCTTCTTCAACATCAAAACTCAAAGGCATCAATTATTCTTCTGTCACTATTAGTCACTGTCAAACTTTCATATGCATAACAAGCATCTAATAAACAAACAGATTAAATCAGATGCACTTTAGTCTTTAAACTGACATCATTACTCCTAAAAACTTTGAGAGGTCCTTGACAACAGATTTATAATGAAATAATATTTTGATTTCTTGACTGCTAGTGCCAAAGGTGTTGATCATAGATCTGTGCAAGGTGAAATAATTGACTTCATTATTCTGCTCATCTATAATGATATTCCTCATCGGTCCAATGCCGAAGACTTTTGTCTTGATGTTGAGATGAAATCCATCATACTGAAGACTGTATGTAGTCTTTGATCTTCTTTAGCATGCATTTCAAGTCCTCTTCACTTTTGGCAAGCAAGGTCATGTCATCCACATAACACTGGTTATTGATGAGTCTTATTCTGATCTGGATGTCACACTCTTCATAAAGTAAAGCCTCTTGAATGTTTGGCTCAGCATACAGATTGAATAGGTATGGAAAAAGGATACAACCCTGATGGATACTGTTCTTGATTTTAAGTCATGCAGTGTTTCTTTGCTCTGTTTAGATGACAATGTCTTCGTCTAGGTATAGGACTTGCATGACTACAATTAAGTGTTGTGGAATTCCTATTCTTTCAATGTTAACCACAACTTGTTATGATCCACACAGTCAAATGTCTTGCTTGGCCTTAGAGCCATTTACAAATCTGAATAAGTGAAATAATGATAGTTATTGCTAGAAATAGACTAGATTAAGATCTGTTGTTGTTACATGCTGTCAAGTTGAGTACAACTCATATGAACCCTGTCCTATCCTATCCCATCTTCATCACATCCAACACACTTGCATCCATTGCTGAAGTCACTATCAAATCATCTCATTGAAGGTCTTCCTCTGTTTCATTGACCCTTCTCATTTCCAAGCATCATGTCCATCTCCTCACCATTCCAGAACAAAAAGCAGATAAAAAGCCCAGATCCCAGCCCTATGGTGCCCCTAGAGCCACACCAACAGCAAGAGATTCATCTAGTCATTATTGGCTCACACTCACAGTTGAGGTTTATTAGGGAAGTAAGTTGGAGAATGGGGGAGGCAAAGAATATAACCCAATACAAGTCTAGGTTTTAGCCCAGGTCCCAAGGCACAATTCTACAATTGGTCAAGGCTCTGGTTTCAGTTAAACAGTCAAATCCAAATCATCCGGCAAGGTTTGCCTCCAAACAATTATAATTTAGCCTCTCCTTCAAAAATCTTTAACTATGACCTTTTTCACAGTTCTCCTTTGGTTACATTTTGCCACAGTTTCTCTATAGCTGTGTGAGAATCTCTCCAGCATCATCACCAGGGTTTTACCACAAGAGTCTCATTCTCACAGGGTTTTGTTCCAGTCTCCCTCAAGTCTTACTCATGTTAAGTCTTGCTCCCCAGTGTGGGAAATTCTCTTTCTCTTATCCAAATCACACAGCTGTTGGTGATTTCCAATACCATGTGCCTGAAGTTAGGGTAACTGAAGCCCAAAGGGGACTCACTGCAATGGCTAACAAAAAAGCCAACCTTTAGACTAATACCACAGACCTCCTCGTCATTTATTAAGTTGAATGATAAAATAATTTTAACTTTGCCTAGTCTAGAGATGCTGAATGATATTTTCTAGTTTGAAACTTCAAATTTGTGAATGTCATTATATAGTCAAATGTTTAACAGTGTATGAGTAACTTTTCTAAGAAAGAGGAAATAGTAAAGAAATCAGATTGTCAAGTCAATCAGCAACTTGATTCCCATATAGCAAGTCATATAAATAACAGTAAATTTACAATATAAATCAGAATGAATGAAATTAAGGCAGCGCTGTCCTATCTATGCAAATATGGAAATTTTATATAAAAAATATAAATGTTATTTTATTTTTTTTTACTTCAATGGCATCATCTCTTTAGGATTCTAGGTGGTCATAGAAGAAAACCTTCCTATTCTATTTCCTTAAAGATTGTATGTATCTTATTTCCAAAGCAACAGGATTTTCTTTTAAGGTCCCAAAATGAAGTTCGAATGCCAAATGTTATGTTTCAACAAGTAACCCTGGATGTACTTGTTATTTCATACCAAAAATATGGAAGTCTGATACCTGGTCAATTGACTGGAAGAGATCCATATTTGTTCACATTCCCAAGAAAGGTGATCCAATAGAATGCAAAAAAAAAAAAAAAATCAAACAATATCATTAATATCACATTCAAATAAAATCTTGCTGAAGGTTTCTCAAAAATGCCTAGAATATTTTGTTCTAGCAAACTACCAGAAAGTCAAGCAGAATGAGTAAAAGGTCATTGAATGAGTAAAATCATTACTTATGTCAGATGGCTTAAAGTGAAGAGGACTAGGAAACATTTATTTGTGTTTTATTAACTCTGCAAAGGCATTTTACCATGTAGACTATAACAAATTACAAACAACATTCAGAAGAAAGGGAATCCTAGAACACTTACTTTACTCCTGTGAAATATATATTGGAGGAAGACTCCTCCATGATTTGTATTATGCATATTACACAAATTTGCTTGCAAAAAGTGAAAAGGATTTGAAATACTTGCTGAAGAATATAACAGTCTAAACTTCTATATATGCTTTACACCACAATATTAAGAAAACAAAATTCCTCAT
The DNA here is from genome assembly GCF_000299155.1 of Elephantulus edwardii. Taxonomy (NCBI): domain Eukaryota; kingdom Metazoa; phylum Chordata; class Mammalia; order Macroscelidea; family Macroscelididae; genus Elephantulus; species Elephantulus edwardii. The sequence goes on from NW_006399826.1 coordinate 2,102,023, forward strand.
CACTGGTCCAATAAACAACAGTATGATTGATGGAGAAAAACTGAATTGCCAATCACTCACTTCATTTTATCTGGCTCCAAAGTCAACATCTGTGGTAATAGCTGTCAAGAAATCTAAAGATATACCTCATCAGGAAAGTCTACTGTCCAGAACTTATCCAAATGGTTAAAGAGCAAGGGTCTCAGTTTAAAGACTAAAGTGCACCTGACTCAAGCTATGGTAATTTTGGTTGCTTTCCGTGTATCTGTAAGTTGGACAGAGAGTAAAGATGATGGTAGAAGAATTGATGCATTTGTATTCTGATGTTGGAGAGAAGTACTGAATGTCTCATGGACTGCTAAAAGATAAACAAGCCTGTCTTGGAGGAAATGCAACCAAAGTTCACCTCAGAGACATTGACTGTGAAACTTTTGTCTTACGTGATTTGGACATGTTGTCAAGAGGCTCCAGTTCTTGGGAGTAGGTAGAATCAAAGCTATCATCTGGGAAAGGTGGAGGATTAGAGAAAGAGGGGAAGGTCTCTAATGAGATGGATGGGCACAGAGAATGTAACAATGGACTTGAGTATATTAGAGATGAGAGGATGCTGCGGGACAGGGCTTGGGTCAGATCTGTTGCTCCTAACGTCACTATGAGTTATCATGGACTCAATGGCACCTAACAACAACAACAAGTGATGCAAAAGGAACTCTAGTGTCCTAGTCTAGAGAGGACTTTACTGCTAACCCAAAGGCACAACTTCTCTGATGATTCATACCCACCTGTAATTCTTTGAGAGAGAGGTAATTATCTGTAGCATGGTCTAAAAATACAGTGGTGGGTCAGCAAGGGGTCGATTCTACCTAGATTGTAATGCAAGTGAGAGTGATCTGTGATTCAAATGGTTTATTCTTAACAGATAACCTAAAAGTTACTGATAAACCCACCCAGCATCCAAAGGGGAAAAATATTTATCAATTGTTGTTTTTGTTGATTGCCTTCAAGTCAATCACAACTCATAGTGACCCTATGAACAAAAGGTGTAAAGCTCCTCTACAACTATTGACATTCATCAAAGTTCATAGAGTTTCTAGAGGCGTGTTATTTAGGAAGGGGATGCCACTCCTGCTCCTGGTGGCCTAGTGGCAAGAAGTTGAGCTGCAATCCTGAAGGCACACAATTAGAAGCCACCAGCTACTCTGCGGGAGAAAGATGGGCTATCTCCTCCCGTGCAATTAACTGCCTCTGAAAATGAGCTGGAGGGTCAGCTATGAGCCGGTTCAGACTACAGTATACAACAATATAGTATTTGTCAATTTGCCTCCATTAAAATTACAGTCAGGGAAATACAGGTGGATTATGTGTACCATGTACACATCACTTAGCCATGAGTTGGTTACAGCGTGACAATGACTAACAAAATTAATATCATTTGACACAGAAAAGGCATACCTTTGAAAGAGTAAATATTTCTCTAATGTTTATGAAGGAACTCTAATAGCGAAGGTGCTACATGTTGCAATGCTAACCAAAAGGCCAGCAATTTGAATCCACCAGCTACTCTATCAGGAGGCGGTCTTCTCCTGTAGCAATGTATACAGCCTGGGAAATCCAATTGAGGATCACTGTAAGTAAGAACAAACTCAACTACAGTGAATTTGGTTTTTAAACTTAATAGTCATGATAGCCACTATAAAGTCCCAGAAAAAAATTCTTTGTTTTAAAAAGAGGGATTGATGAACCCAAAGTCAGAACTTCAGATAACAGCTGGCATCAAAGCCTGATGAGTCCAAGATCACTAGGCAAGTCCACTGGTTCAAGTCCAAAGATATCTGACAGGAGGAAGTCAGATACAATGTGAGGCTAATTCAAGCCTTGAATCTTGATTTTTTTAATCACTTGTTAGGTATCCGAGAGCTAAATAATGAATAGGGATGACGGTAGAAGAATTGATGCCTTTGGGCTGTGATATTGGAGAAGAGTACTGAACACCCCATGGACAGCCAAAAGAATGAATAAATATGTCTTGGAGAGAGTGCAGCCAAAGTGCTCTTTAGAGCATGTGGCTGGGAGGGGCTGTTCCTTGGAGAGGGACACACTGCTTGGAGGGGTGAAGAGTTGGAGAAGGAGAGGAAGAACCTCAACCAGGTGTCAATCCACAGTGACTCCTGTAACGGGTTCTAGTATGTAAGGAAGTGTGAAGATGGCACGAGATAGAATAGGGTTCAGATCAATTATTTATTGGGTTGCCATGAATCATACTTGACTTGCTGACACCTAACAACAACAACAACATTAAGCAAATAACAAGCAAGATTTCCAAGAATATCCTTATATATTTGATACAGGCAAAACATACAAGGAAACACTCTTTCAACTGATGGGTGTTTATGGCAGACCTCATGTTGGAGGTGATCATGTTGTATTAGCTCTCATCAGGGGACTGACAACATTATAATGGTCAAACAAGAACCCGTAGTTCAGGAAGTGGTTCAATAAAGCCAACTATTTACTCAGTTGCTGATTGTACACCTGGAGGAATGACCCCATTCTGGGGACTCAGTGTTGGGGTCTCTGCTGTTGGTACACTGGGCTCTTAGCAGTGGCTGTAACAGTCAGCCCTGGTGAGTGCTAACCCACATTGCTCAACCCTTGTGTAACCTCTGTTACCATGTGTAACCCTTTCACCATGGCCACTTTGTTCAGATCCAATTGGACAATGATAGGAGTGTCTGGTGAAGGAAAGTGAGTGGTTCTATAGATATGTCATCCTATCAATTTGATTGTTTTAAAAAAATCTTCCTTGCTGAGTTCCTTGCTTACTGAAACTGAGGAGGACCTGAAGCGTTTGCTGAAGAAAGTCAAGAACTGGAGACTCCAATATGGATTGAAGCTCCACAAAAGAAAAAAAAAAAAGATTCTCACCACTTCACCAGTTGGTGGCACCATCATAGATGGAGAAGAATGAGATTGTTAACAATTTAAGTTTACTCGGTTCCACAATCAACACTCGGGACGTGTAGTCAGGAAGTCAGAAGACAAATTGTGTTCAGTAAATCTTCTGTCAGAGATCTTCCAAAGTGCTGAAGAGCAACAATGTCAGTCTAGAGACTAAGGTGCACCCAATCCAGACTATGGTCTTTGCAATTACTTGCTATACATCAGCGTGCTGATAGCAGAAAAATTGATGCCTTTGAGTTATGGTGCTGGCAAAGAGTAATGAACATACTATGGACTGCCAAGAGAACAAACAGTTCTGTCCTGGAGAAGGTGAAACCAAGTTGCTCAGTGGAGGAAAGGATTTTGAAGCTCTGCCTTGAATCCTTTGGGCATATTGCCAGCAAAGACTAGACCTTGGGGAAGGACATCAAGCTCAGAAGTGTGGAAGGACAGAGTAGGATAAGAATGCCCTGGATTGACAGTGACTAAACTCTATGAACTTGAAAAAACAATGAAAGTTATACAAGTGTTCAAGTCTTTTGTTCATAGGGTCCTATGAGTCATCTATGACTCGATGGTGCTTAACAACAACAATAAGGTAATTGGGTAATAGGAACAGGTGTGTTAGAGACAGAAAGATTGGTTCAGGGTAGTGTAGAGTTCAGAACTATTGTGCATGAGGTCACTATGAGTCACAGGTGACTTAACAATAAGAAGCGCGCATATGAGACACAAATCAATCTATCCATATACCTCTTCCTCATATCACCTTGTCACCAATTCTCTAATCATATTCTTTCCAAGTTCTTTACCATCCAGTCGAACTATTATAGAATGATTCTTGCAGGAGTTCTACTGCTCTCTGGGTTGCTCTAGGGATGGTCCTTTATCAGACGATAATTGCCTGATATTTGCCAAACCACTGAAGATTATGGCCTTGCTAAGAGGACACATAACTTTAACCATCAAAGAATCAAAACATTTAAATTATTATTAGAGTTTATATTGTGTTTTAGGAATGAAGGTTACCTCCTGCTTATTTGCAAAAAATGCTTTCAGGTGATTCAATTTAAACTGTTGACTTTGCTCTTTCTATTTTTCCAAAATGCAAAGCACCAACATGGGGTGATATGTTTCCATTTATCTTAATGAAATACTAATTTTCAGTAGAATTGATCTTCAAGATACAAATTAACTAATGCATAGCCCAGTCAAGTTTATTAAGAAAAGCCTCACTAGGAACAGTGAAGCCATAAATCAATCAAAGCATTAGAAGTAAATTTTCCCACTAATTTAAAACTCAGTATGAAACAGGGCTAAAACTTCACATAGATAGGAAGATAAGGTGGCCCCTTAAGGGACAGTGACAAAAAAAAGAGCTATGAAGATGGCTGCATTTCAGAGCATCTTGGTGTGAACATATACATGCCGGAGTGGCATCTACTTCCCAAACAATTTTGAAAAACGACAATAGTTCTAGAAAGGCTGCAGGTCTTTTGTTCATAGGGTGGCTATGAGTAGTGCTCGACTTGAGAATCAGCAACAATAACAACAACAGATCAACAAATATACTTGAACTTCGAGTCCACAATGCTGCTATGTGCTGTTGAATTGAAACTGACTGATAGCTGTACTATCAATGGGTTTTCAAAGGCTGTAAAATGTTTTGCACATAAGTAGATCGCCCATCTTTCTTTCTCAGAGAAGCTGGTGGATGTGAACAGCCTTCTTTTGGGTTGGCAGCATAACTACTTACCCACTAGGCCACCAGAGCTCTGAGACAACAATAATCCTTGAAAACTCAAAATTGTTATTTGAGTATAGCATCAAGTCAGCTCTGATTTATAGTGATTGTGTATGAAAAAACACTGCCGAGTGCTGTATCATCGTTACTCTCTCTGCAATATTTAAGCCCGTTGTTACAGCTACTGCATCCATTCATCCGATTAAGGGTCTTTCTCTTTTTGATGATCATCTACCAATCATAATGTCTCTCTCAAGGAATAGCCCTTCCTCATAACATGTCCAAAGTATGTGAGACAAAATCTTGTCCTCCATGATTCTATGGAGTTTCTGGATGGACTTCCTCAAAGATAGATTTGCTTGTTCTTCTAGCAGAACATGGTATATTCAGGCTTTTTTTCACCACTATAATCCAATGACATCAATTGTTCCTTAGTCTTATTCATTAATAAGCTTCTGTAACCACATAAACAGCTTGATAATGACAAGGTTCGCATATTATAGAATACTTCAAACAACAGAGTATTCAATTTTTCTCACATGGAACATTTTCTAAATAGTGCTCATTCTGTCCCGTATGACATGCCTTACAAAATATGGAATATATTTTCAAGTCAAAGTGTAATTAAATTAGAAAATAATAGCAAGAAGTATAAGAATCATGAATCACTTGGACATGAATCAACAAATTCGTAAACAGTACACAGGGCAAGAAAATTCAAAAGAAATCTGAGAAAATGTTTTGAACTAGATAAACATAGAAATAAGAAGGCCTGGTGATGTGATACATAACACACTCTGCTAACTGGAAGGTTAGCAATTCAAATATATACGCCATTCCACAGAAGAAAGAAGTCTCCTTCTGTAAAGATATATAGCCTTGAAAACCCAGCGGAAGGTTACTCTGAGCTGTTGCTGTTGGGTGCCTTTGAGCTGAGTATGACTCATAGCAAATCTGTGAACAACAGATCTGATGTACCCTGTCCTATCCTGGTCACCCTCACAAACTCTAACGCACCCAAGTCCATGGCTGCATTCACCGTGTCATCCTATCTGGTGGAGGCTCATCCTCTCTTTAACTGAGCCTCCGCATTTTCAAGCATGGGGTCCCTCTCCAAAGAACAGCCTGTCCTAGTAGCAGGCCAAAGTATGTGAGACGAAGCTTTATCATGTCTGCATCCAAAGATTACTATGGCTGCATTTTCTCCAAGACAAAGCCTTTTTGCTCTTTTGGCAGTCCATGGGATAGTCAGTACTCTTGTCCAACATCACAGTTGAAAGGCATCAATTCTTCTTTTGTCAACCATATGCAATGAGTAGAAACATGAAAATGCATCAGTATTTTTGAAATACAGCAAAAGCTGTTACTAAATAGAATTTTCTAATATTTAATTCATTTTTTTAAATAAAAGACACATCTAAGATAAAGGACCTAGCCTTCCATCAAAGAGTCCTTGTTGCACAACAGTTAAACACCTGATTAGTAACTAAAAAGGCCAAAAGTTTTAGTTCATCAGAAGAGAAGACCTCAGAATCTGCACATTTATTGCTTAAAGATTACAGACTAAGAAACCGTCAAGGACTGAATAGTGTGCCCACAATGTGTATGTGCAATGATATAATGTGGAAGATGTGTAATGATCCCCCATGATCAAATAAACCAAGTAGTTGCGAGAGTATTATGGGTGTGGAATGCAACACTTCTTGATCCCACTACAGCTGCGGTCAGATATAAGGGGATTTTCCATAGCATGTGGCTTGTTATAACTTTTGTCTAAAAAGACATATGAGAGAAGGAAAGTCAGCTGATGTGAGTGGTGGGGAGCTCAGCGGCATTACCAAATAATCACCAGAAGTGAAGTAAATCCTTTTGGAACTAGGCCCCGGCACCTGGATGGTCTTCCATCCAGGGAAGACTAAGACGCATAGAGATCTCCAAGGACTTCCCAGCCTATAGGTGCTGAAAGAAACCAGCACTTTTCCCTGAGACTAAAAGAGAAAGAGGACCTTCTCGTCCAGCTGACACTTTGACTTTGGACTTCTAGCCTCCTAAACTGTAAGAATACATTTATATTTGTTCAAGCCACCCATCCGTTTATGATAAGACAGAAAGCCTGGGGGGAAGTTTCGAATAGAGGTAGGTTAGAGTCAGACTCCACTCAGTGACACACAACAACTATAACAACAAGCTTCCATCTAAGGAAACAAAAGGGCATTTAAAGCTTAAAGTAAGCAGAAAAATCAAATAAATTAAAACAAACCTGCACATAAAACCACACAGCAACTTAGAGTAGAAATTAATGAAATTGAAATAGGAAATCAATAGCAAAAATCTATAAACCCCAAAGTTGGTTCTTGGAAAAAGGGCAATAAAATTGAGAAAACTCTATCTAGGCTAACCAAGGAGAGAGAGGAGGAGGAGGAAAGAGAAAGAAGACCCAAATTACCAACATGAGGAAATTCAAAAACAAGAAAGAAAAATCATCACTATGGCTCCCATGGACATTACAGGATAATAAGGAAATACTTTGAGCCACTCTATGGCCATTAATTTGATAACTTAGAAAAATTAGACCACTTGCCTGAGATATACAAACTATGAAACTCATACTTGAAAAAAGAAATAATCTAAACAAGCCTGTATCTATTAAAGAAGTAGAACCAGCTCACCTCTGAGGAGCTGGCTCTCTGTGGCTCCAGGCTGCTGGTCTTGGGGTCCTTCCTGCTTCTCTTCTGTGGCCTTCTCTGCTGTGTCACTGCTGTGTGCTTCCACCCACGTCGAGAACCCCACTGGTCTAGGACCCGGCTCTGAGGAGACTGGCCCAGTTCCCACTTGTTCTCAGGTCTGAATCAAGTTCTTGGGCCTTGGTTCTGAGTTGGAAGAGATGCTACAAAAAGTGAAGAGCTGGGATGTGGAAGAAAATAAAAGACTTTTTATTTCCCCCCCAAAAAAAAGTAGAACCGATAAATAGTCTATAAATTCTAAAAATTTTAAAGCACAAACCCCAAGAATATATTCACTAGTGAAATATGTTAAGCATTTTTTTAAAAATAGTACAAATTCACCACAATATCTTTAAAAATATGCTATGTTGTTACGTGTCAAGTCACCTACGACTCATAGCAACCCTATGTAAAACAGCCCTAAACCCTGCTCTAACCTATGCCAATCTTATTATCTCTGACACACCTACCACCATTACCCTAGTTACTGAATCAATCCATCTCATCAAGGGTCTTCCTTTCCTGTGCTGTCTCTCCACCCTCCAAAGCATGACGTCCCTCTCCAAGGACTAGTCCTTCCTTGTAACATGTCCAAAGTATGTTAGATGAAGCTTCAGAATCCTTGCCTTCAAGGAGCAGCCTGATTTAACCCTGTCCAGGATGAAGCTGTTCATTCTCTTAGCAGTCCATGGTACATTCAATACTCTTCTTTAACACCACAGCTTAAAGGCATCAGTTATTTTTCTATCATCCCTACTCATTGTCCAGCTTTCTGATGCACGGCAAGTAATTGCAATGATCATGGCCATATCAGGTGCACCTTAGTCTCCAAACTGACATCATTGCTCTTCAATACTTTGGAGAGAGGTCTCTGACAGCAAAGTTTCCCAACACAATACTTTTTTAAAATTTCCTGGCAGCTGGTGCCAAGAATGTTGATTGTGGAGGCAAGCAAAGTAAAGCTGTTAACAATCTCAATATCTTCACCATCCATCACGATACTGCCAATCAGACAAGTTAACACTCCTTCATATAAAAAGTTCAGTATTGGACTAATTGGAAAGAGATTAATGCTAATCCACAAGACAGTCCCTGGGGAAAATAGAAGATCATTTCTCCTCCTGTTAAGATTTCTAGCTTCCCAAACCAATGATGAATCACCATGAATTAAAACAGACATGAGTAGCAGTGAGTTTGGTTTGGAGTTTCTCCAATGAGACCAAAATAACCCTATTATCAGAAAAGATAATAACATTATAATAACAAGATAATAACAAAAGATAATAACAAGGATTCAGATCAATATATCTTATAATACATCCTCAGCAAATAGTCAGATATTTACTATTTATGAAGGAAGGCTATGATCTCTAAAGTTCCCACATGTAATAAATTAGTGAATACTCAACCACTTGAAATTTTTTCATTTCTCTGCATGAGCATGAATGTGAAAAACCACAAATGTGTAATGAGTGTTTTGAGCAAATAGATGTGGAATCCAACAATGTGTAAAATTATATACTTGGTCTGTCAAGTGCCATAATGATTACATGTGGTTGACAATATCTAGTTAGCTAACAGATTAAGACAGACTCAGAAGTAAGAGTGGCATTCACTTCCTAAACATGCCTGTGGAAACTATGAACTTAGAGAAAGGACAATAGTTATAAAACAAGGTTAAAGTCTTTTTTTAATGAGGTCAGTACTAGATTGCACTTGACAGCAACAACAACAATATATTCCATTTTAGACTTCCATTGGTTCAACTCTGTATGATGGCACTCTCATTTTGGTTGAGGGTCTGTGTAGATTTTGTCTTTGTTTATGCCTCTTGTTTAGAGTCAATAAGACCTCCAGGAGGACACTTGCATTTAAGGCTAAGCCATTGTCTCTATTTTGGAAATTGGGTGAAGTGACTGGACTCTGTAAGATGGACTCTCTTGTTTTGGTTGAGGATCTCTATAGATGGTTTCATTATTTAAGTCTCTTGCTAAGAGTCAATAAGACCTCCAGGAGGACACTTGCATTTAAGGCCAAACCCTTGTCTCCATTTTGGAAACTGGGTGAAACAACTGGACTCTATCCAGTCTTGTCTGGTTTTAATTGTTTTTAGTCAAATATTCTTCTAAGTGGTATGGCACTGGTCCGTCCATTTGCTGTACAGATGTAATTTGTGGTCGCTGTGATGCTGAACACTGTGACTCTGATGTGTCAAATGTCATAATGTTTACCCATGGTGGACATTGTTTGGTGGAGCTCCCCAATTAAAACAAGCTTAGAAGCAGGAGTGGCATCAACTTCTGAAACAGCTTGCCTCTGGAAACCCTATGAACTTGGAAAAACAATGAAAGTTATACAAGTGTTCAGATCTTTTGTTCATAGGATCACTAGCAGTCTTCTATGATGCCACAGCACTTAGCAACAACAACAGCATGGTGAAATGGGATTTATCTCAGGTATACTTGACTCTTTTGATATTTGACAGTAAATATTTTTAATTCATCATATTAGCTGGCTAAAGGGGGAAATCATATGACTATCAATTAATGCAGATCAAACTTCTTACCAAATTTACAGTAGTAATAGTCTCAGCAAAATAGGAAAAGATAGATTTTCTTGATTTGATAATCATCATCATCATCATTATCATCTACAAAGTCATATAGCTAATATATTAATGAATGAATGGTGAGAAAATAGACCCTTTCTCACGAATGTCAAGAGTAAGGCAAAGGTCTCCTTCTCTCATTCCTATGTGACTTTTTGTCCTAGATGTCCTAGCTAGTGCAATAAGGCAGCAAAGTAAATAAAATGATGCATGTTGTAAATAAAGAAATAAAACTGTGCTTATTTCTGATAGACATGATTGTCCTTAAAGAAAATGCTAACATATCTAATATTGAAGCTGAAAATCGAATATTGCATTGTCAGAGGATACAAGGTCATGATACAAGTCAATTAATTTCCTACGTAAAACAGTATACAACAGGAATTTGAAATAAATTAATAAAGTCAATACCATATACAAGACCATTGCAAAAAATGAAGAATTATTGTGTAGATATAACAAAATAGATGTAATATCTGTATGTTGAAGACTACTAAACAGCAAATGAAGGAAATCAAAGATGATCTAGATAAATGAAATGATGTTGTAAGTTAAAGTTTTAGAAGCCTAATTATTTTTAAGAAGGTAATTCTCTCCAACTTTTAAAAAAAATTTATTCTATGCAACCTAAATTAAAATATCCAAAAGTTATTTCATAGTTATCACAAGATTGTAAATTTTATGTAGAAAGCCAATGGCAGTAGTATAGAAATTATATTTTGTAACCAGACACAATGTCAGGATGGCTGAATCTGACCTGATTGATAAATTGAAACTGCCCCAATCAATAGCATACATAGCACAAAACAAATAGTTACATGGTCAGACAGGCCGCTCACATGTTTTTGCATCTATTTCTACCAATTATTGTGGCTAATGTTTGTTGTAACTTAATTCATAGTTGTGGGGTTTATTAGGGAAATAGGTCAAGGAATAGGGGAAGTAAAGAATATCACATAATGCAAATCCAGGGTTAGTCCAGTAGTTCCAAATCAAATTAACAAGGCACACTTCCTCTATTAGTTAAAGTCCAGGTTCAGTTCAGCAGCACAAATGCACCTCTGGTTTTCCCAATCATTGAGAAAACTTTATTTCAGAATGGTTACAAGACATCTTTTCCTTCAGTCATTCAGCAAACAAAATCTTTAACTGTTTTTCCATCTCCAGGGTTCCTCTGACTACACCTTGCCACAGTCTCTTCACAACAGCAGTGCCAAAATCTGTTCACAGTAGTGTTCAAGTCTCTTCACACCAGAGCCACAATCTCTCTACATTCTCCCCACCATATTGTTTCCACAACTGTTGATGATTTGCAAAACCATGTGTCCATAGCTAAGTTAGGTAGAGACTATGCCTCCAGTGGGGGCTAACACATTGGATAGAAAAGCCACAACCACAAAGGCAATCCAAAGGATAAACGATCATTTATTCAACAAATGGTTCTGGAACAAATGGTTAGCCCTTCGAAAAATGCATCACCACCTCTACCAAAGCACAAAACCCCCAAACCCAGGCACAATCTTTATACCTTAATTAAAATCAACTATAATTAAATCATGGACCTAAATGTATCTACAAAAATGACAAAATTTTCATGAATCAGGGTGAAGTCTCTCTCAGGGAGGAGTGATAGGGAACGGCAAAGGACACACTGACAAAGGAGATTAATCAGAACTGGCTTTGACAAGCACTGTGGCAACTGGACAATTAAAACAGACATTCGGAGGGGGGAAGAAGAACGAATTGGGGAGGAGGGTAGAGAAAACAGTATAATAATGAATGAATGAAAACCCAAAATCTCTGTAAATGTTCATTAAAACTAATAAAATTTTAAAAAAATAACAAAATTTCTAGGAGAAAAATCTACATGAACTTCACTTGCTGATTAATTTTTAGATGTAGCACTAAAAACAAAATCAATGAGGTAAGTACATATATAAATTGGACTTTAATAAAAAGAAAATATTTTTAGCTTTTAGAGGGACTTCTCCTTTTCATTTAGTCTACTAAGTAAAGAGGACTATTAAGGTGGCTTCCCTATTTGTGAAGAAATTCAGTATTCAGTATATTTGGGAAGAAATTACACACAAATTGATAAATAAAAGGCTATCGTTGCTCAACAGAGCCGAGCTTCTCTGCAAGGCAGTTTTCTATACTCCACTTTTGATAGTAGCAACCGGGGTCTTTCTTAAAAGCTGAAAAGTAGCCTTCTGAGGTACAATTACTAGTGTCTCCCAGTGTAGAACAAAGAGAAGAAAAATCAAACTTATAGAAACAATTAGTTCAAAAGACTAATGGACCACACAGCTCTCAGTTTCCTTGAACTTGAAACCAGAAAAACTAGATAGTACCAGGCTATCACCTACAGACAGCTATGTTCTTCAATACACTAGAGAACAACAGAAGTTTTCCCATTCTAAACAGGACCACAATAGAAGATCCTGGAAAGAGAGGGAACATAAAGAACAGGCTGACTTGTCCATAGAGAAGGGTGGAATCTCTGCTATATTTGAAACTGGAACAAACACTCAGCCCTGTGGCTTGACTTACAGTAAAATAATAAACAGGCCTAAAAATGAGCACCACCACCACGGAGACATTCAGTTCTTAAAATAACCAACCACCTGAAGTCAAAGTGCATCATTTGCCCAAGGATAAACCCCTAAAAGCAATCCGGGGTTTTTATAGAAATTAAAATAAAAGTTATGGGAGATGTGTAGGTGTTTGAAATGGAAAAACATGATTACATTTTATTGCATTGAGTATTGTAATTAATATCATAAGCCAAAATGTGTATGAAGAGTTGAATAAAAACAATGAATGTGTTTTGTCAAATTACAGAAAAAAAATACGTTAAAGACATTGTTTCTCACCATCTCACTGCAAGTCATTTGAAATTTCAGGAGACTTACGCTGTCAACACAAATCACCATTTATTTACTAATTGGTCTTTAAATGGAATTTAAGGACAAATTTTTGTATTGGAAGTGAAATAATAGCAACAATTTTTGTAGTGAAATAATTTTTATACCAAATTTTTCTCATTATGTCTAGACTTCTTAAAAGCTATAATAATTTCTCTCCCTATTATTTTTTAACTGTACTTCCTTTATCACTTAACAAAAAAATAATGTACATATGATAAATACGTACTTTGGTTATTATAAAATAACTTTGGTTATTGATCTCTAATCCCAAATTATGATGAATTGTAATTTGAATTTGCATGCAACTTTAAAGTATAAGACATTTTTAGATATATTTTAGTATTTAATTTTCACAATAACCAAAGGAAGTAGAAACATGATATTTTGTACTTGTTTTTATAAATGAGATAATTAAGGGTCTAACAGATACAACTCTAGGTTACACATCAAGTGACAGACAATAAAAGTGCCTGTTATAAATCCAAATTCTTTTTTATTATACCACAATGATTGTAATACTTAAAATATTTTAAGAACTTACACTTTGTAGATATTATGTTTATTTATTCATTCTGCTTTTTGTCTCATGCCAGAGCAAGCTTTATTCCATTTCTATCATCTATTACTCTGGTTTGAATTAAATTGTAAGACTATCATTTATTTTAGTATGAAGATTCTGATGTTTAGGCAAAAATCATATGATCTGTTTGGTTATAATAAAGGGTCATATGGGATTATTCCAGACCAGGTTCTATATAAGGTTCTGATGACAGATACTGGAATAAAATATAATCCCTGTCTTTGTGAAGTATAAATCTAGCTGAAAAAGTAGACAACTAATTCAATTAAAACTTGGAAAATGCAGTGGTAAAACCATGCACACTGTTATACAAGCAAAGAGGGAGATAGACATAGGGTGTGGGTAGAGGAACAAGGAAGTAAATCAGAAGTAAAGAAAAATTCTACAGAAGAGTAGTATCATAAAACCCAAGATCATTTTAAACATAAAGTAGAAGTTAGTCATTGTCATCAAATTGGAACTTGTTAGGGTCAAAGTCAGATAAGTCTGGCAAAAAGAGGTAGAACTCATGTTTTGCTAATGAGATGAAAGGGTCAAAAGGTGTGACTGGGATTGGGCCCTTCCAATAAGGCCCTTACAATCCTGATGTGTAGTGCTATAGGTGCCCAAGCAAGATTTTGTTGAAAAGTATCCAAAAACAACTGGAGCAGTACATCAACAGGAAACTGTCAGATGTACAGTGGATTAAAAGAGGCCATGGTACTAGGAATATTATAACTAATGTTAGATGCAACTTGACTAAAAGCAGAGAGTACCAGAGGAATGTCTATCTGTGTTTCATTGGCTATGCAAAGGTGTTTGTGTAGATCACAACAAACTGTGACTCTGAGAGGAATGGGAATCCCAGAACATTTGATTGTGCTTATTCAATATCTATGCTTGGACCAGGAGGCATTTTTCAGAACAGACAAAGGAGACACCACATGGTTCAAAATCAGGAAGGGTGTAGGCCAAAGATACATTCTTTCTCCATACCTGTCCATCTATATGCAGAACAGATCGTCCAGGAGGCTGGGCTCTATAGGGAGAAAAGTGGCATCAAGATTGGAGGAAGACTCAACAACCTGCATTATACAGATGACACAACTCTGCTTGCTGAAACTGAGGAGGACCTGACATACTTGCTGGAGAAGGTTAAGGACTGAAGCTTTCAATATGGATTGAATTTCAACATTAAGAAAACAAAGATTCTCACCACTGGGACAATTGGCAGCATTATAATAGATGGAGTCTTCACCAAATTGAGATTATTAACAGCTTTAATTTGCTTGGCTTCACAATCAGCGCTCCTGGAACTAGAAGCCAGGAAACAAAGAGACAAATTGCATTGGGAAAGTTGGCTGTCAGGGACCTCTCCAAAGTACTGAAGAACAATGACTTTGTCTAGAGTATAAGGTGTGCCTGATCTAGGACATAGTCTCACTTGCTATGTGTCAGAGAGCTGGACAATGACTAGGGATGATAGAAAGGGAATTGATGCCTTTGAGCTGTGGTGCTGGAGAAGAATGTTGAATATATCATAACCTGCCAGAAGAATAAACAGGTTTGACCTAGAGAGGGTGAAACCAGGCTGCTCCTTGTCCACAAGTATTCTCAGGCTTTGTTTGACATACTTTGAGCATGTTGCAAGGAGGGACCAGTCCTTGGAGAGGGACATCATGCTTGGGAGGGTGGAGGGACAGCACAGGAGGGGAAGACCTTCTATGAGGTGGATTGATTCAGTGACTGGGGTAATTGGGTTGGGTGTGTTAGAGACAGTGAGATTGGCACTTGGAGAAGGACACCATGCTTTGAAGGGTGGAGAGACAGAGAAAGAGAGGAAGACCTTCAATGGGATGGATTGACTGGGGTGATAAAAGTAGGTACGTCAGAGACAATAAATTAGGCACAGGATAGAGCAGGTTTCAGGGCTAGGGCTATTGTACATAGAGTTGCTATGAGTTGCAACCAACTTGACAGCACATACCAACAAACAACAACAAGTGATGTCAAAAACAATGGGCTGGAACTTTCCACCACGTCATCCCATAGATGCAGCCTCAAACCTGGAAGCATGTCATACTGTGGAGCCAGCCCACTCTATGAAGCCAACCTGGACCTGGCAAAGTACTCTGTTCTTCTTCTGGAAGGCATCATCTTGTTCTCTGGGATGTATCTTTTCTAAGAAATCTATCTTTTCTTTCATCTGTAGTCTGTCTCCTCACCTTTCCTCTCAACCATGAGCTCTAACAAAGACTAGACCACATAGAGATTAATATTTCTGAGCAGAATATAAATAACCATGGTAAAAGCAGATTCATCCCTAGTGACTGATCTATCTTTCTGGTGTATTTCACCCATCTCAGTTATTTGTTCAGGCAAGAGGATGAATGCTGGTTATTCACTGCACTTAATGATTCTGGTAATGGTAGAGGATTCATCTTCTTTGAATGTTTCCCAGGCCAAATATTAGACTTACCTAACTTTGACCCTGTCAAAACTGACTCATAGCTGCCCCTCCAGTGGGTTTTCAGAGACTGTAAATTTCATGGGAGAAGATTGCTTATTTTTCTTCTGCTGATCAGCAAGTGGATTCAAACCAACCACCTCTGGGTCGGCAGCATAGCTCTCTATCCACTAGGACTTCAGAGCTCTTTTTTAATAAGAAAAGATGATCATATGACCAGATTAACACAGTGGTCCATTAAGATAAGCACATACAGAAAAGACATTCTGTTTGTTAGTATGTAGAGATGAAGAGAGCGTTTGCAGAGTGTGATTCACGAAACAAAGTTTGTTGTTATATGGCTTTGTCTCAGAACTGACCCATAGCTGACCCTCCAGTGGGTTTTCACAGACTGTAAATCATACAGAATTTCTTCCTCAGAGCATAGAATGGAATCAAACTGCCTGTCTTTTAGTTGCAGCACTTCTTACAACTAGGCCACCAGCAAAATCTCAATAAATTTGTTTAAGAAAAGAAAAGCATGGCAGTTCTATTCCTGGGAGACATAAGTCTTCTAAGTGAAATAAATCGGTGACTAAAGGACAAATAAACCATGAGATTACTAGTATAAAAATTAAGGAAATGGTACATAAAGAGGTACAGTTCTTGATACAGTCCAGGGATCAGAGGGAAAGGAGAGTGACTCACAAACAAGTGTACAGACAGTAAGGGAGGGTGGTTGGAGGGACAGACACTGACACAATAATGGGAAGACAGACAGCATGAGGCAAAGGCCAACACAGGGAGGCTCAAAGAAAGTGAAACACAAATCCCATAAATGCTACTGTCCACACAGTCCTGTGGTAATTGGAATAGCGTCTATAAGGGGATTCACAGCTAGAGATGCAAGCTGAACATATGTGGGCAGGCGAATGGCAGAGGATATTTCTGCACATGCCTTTGTATGTGCAATAAATATACCCAAGGATATTGTAAAGCATACAGAAAGATATTTCTGAAAGCTTCTTAGCTGTAACAAAACATCTTGAGAAAGTGATTCACAAGGCTCCAGTCAGTTGGCATAACAGAGCCCACAAAGACCACATCCTTCAGCCTCCTTGGATGAAAGTGACTATGGTCTCAAAAGTTGGCAAGTGATCCCCTAAAGCCCAACAGTTTGTTGCTTCTCACTAGGAAAGTAAAGAAAATCAGACACAAGGAAACAATTTGTCCAAAGGCTAATGAACTAAATGTATCAACAGCCTCCACTACTTGGAAACCAGATGGTGCCTGCCTACTACTCCCAACTGATCTGAGCAGTCAAGACAGAAAGCCCTGGACAGAGAGAGATTTATAATAATAATAATAATAATGTTAAAAACATAAAGAGACCACTCTTACTGATTTGATAAAAATTAGTAGAACCCCTGAAACTATGACCTTTAAGCCTGGAAATGAATTCATCCCTAGAGATCACCTTTGAATCAAATAATAGACCTTTGTATAAAGTGGATATTAACATCAGAGAAGAATTCACTTTTCCATACAATCTTACAAGACCAAAAGGACAGCATTTGCCTAAAAACAAAGCTCAGAAGAAAAGAAAGACAAATGAAAATTGGAGCCCAAGGTGGGGGGAAGGAGAAGAATACTGTTCCATTGAGAGAATTTCACTGGCAAAAAATAATGACTATATCATGGGCTTCCAAGAGGAAGAACAGATCTGGGGGAAGATGTGGTCAGCATGGTCCTGAGAAATGAAGAAGTGAGACTTTGTCGCATACTTTGGTCATGTTATCAAGAGGGGCTGATTTCTGGAGAAAATGTCATACTTGGTGAATAAGAGGGTCTACAAAAAAGATGGACTGTCAATGAGAGGGACTGACGCTGTGGCTGTAACAGACGTCATGAGGAAGGTTAGGGCTCACATAGTGTTTCCTTCTACTATACTTGTTGTTGTTGTTATGTGCCGTCGAGTCGCCTGCGACTCATAGCCACCCTATGGAGAACGACCACTTGGTCAACTGAATGGAAGAGATCGATATTTGTTCCTAACCCAAAGAAAGGCGACCCAACAGAATGTGGAAACTACAGAACAATTTCACTGATTTCACATGCAAGCAAGATTTTACTGAAAATGATCCAAAAACGACTGGAACAGCACATCAACAGAGAACTACCAGAAGTCCAGGCTGGTTTCAGAAGGGGTCATGGTACTAGAGATATTGTAGCTGATGTTAGATGGATCTTGGTTGAAAGCAGGGAATACCAGAGGAATGTCTATCTGTGTTTCATTGACTATGCAAAGGCATTTGACTGTGTAGATCATAACAAACTGTGCCTGACTCTGAGAAGAATGGGAATCCCAGAACACTTGATCGTTCTAATGCGAAACTTATACTTGGACCAGGAGGCAGTCGTCAGAACAGAGCAAGGGAACACTGCATGGTTCAAAATTGGGAAGGGCGTACGCCAGGGATGCATCCTATCTCCATACCTTTTCAACCTATATGCAGAACAGATTATCCGGGAGGCTGGGCTCTATGAGGAGAAATGTGGGGTCAGGATTGGTGGACGATTTATCAACAATCTGCGTTATGCGGATGACACAACCCTGCTTGCTGAAACTGAGGAGGACCTGAAGCACCTGCTGCAGAGTGTCAAGGACTGCAGCCTACAATATGGATTGAGGCTCAATGTCAAGAAGACAAAGATTCTCACCACTGGACCAATCGGCAGCATCAGGATGGATGGTGAAGAGATTGCGATTGTACACAGCTTTAGTTTGCTTGGCTCCATAGTCAACAGTCTTGGCACCAGCAGCCAGGAAATTAAAAGGCGCATTGCCATGGGAAAGTCTGCTGTTAGGGACCTCTCCAAAGTGCTGAAGAGCAGTGGTTTCTCTCTGGAGACTAAGGTGCATCTGATACAGGCCATGGTCTTCGCAATCACCTGTTATGCATCAGAGAGTTGGACAATGACCAAGGAGGATAGAAGGAGAACTGATGCCTTTGAGCTGTGGTGCTGGAGAAGAGTACTGAGAATACCATGGACTGCTAGGAAAACAAATAGATTTGTCCTAGAGAGGGTTAAACCGGGTGGTTCCTTGGAGGTAAGGATTCTGAGGCTCCGTCTAACTTACTTTGGACATGTAGGGAGGAAGGACCGGTCCTTAGAGAGGGACATCATGCTTGGGAGGGTGGAGGGACGGTGCAGGAGAGGAAGGCCCTCTATGAGGTGGATTGATTCAGTGACTGGGATAATTGGGATGGGAGTGTCAGAGACAGTGCGATTGGCACAGGACAGAGAGGAGTTTAGGGCTGTTGTACATTCGGCTACTTTACTTACTAGTTTGAATTTATAACAATTACAACCAAAAAGTAAGAGAGATTAAAACAAATCTTTTCACTTTCTTATTTCAATTAATGCAAAGCTATTATTATGTTATTGTATATTGTTGAGTCAGAACTCACTCATTGCTGACCCTCCAGCTGGTTTTTCAGAGGCAGTAAATCCTACAGGAGGAGACTATGCATCTTTGACCATGGGGCAATGGGAGGACTTGAACGGCTTACTTTCAAGTTAGCAGTGCAACTCCTTGCCACAAGGCCACCAGAGTTCGAATGTAAAGATAACTACTTAAATAATAACCATGCATTTGGTGATTATTGTATACAGAAATGAAATGGGTGCCAAGTGTCATAAATGAAAGGATGAGGGATTTAAGAATACTCCAAATTATAACATACTTGAAGTAAATATGAAGTTACATCGTGCTACTTGAAGTTAGACTTGTCATAATTGTATGTCATAACCTCTAGGATAACCACTGAAAACACTTTCCAAAAGAAGCATAAATACTGAGAGAGAAAATCACTCATAAAATTATCAAAACAAAGATAGAAAAAGAAAGAGAAGGAAATCCGCAAAGATAAAAAAAAATCAATGAAGAGAGGAAGAATGGGAATCTCAGAACACCTAATTGTTCTGATGCAAAACTTATACTGGGACCAGGAAGCATCCATCAGAACGGAGCAAGGAAACACCACTTGGCTCAAAATCAGGAAGAAAGTGCATCAGGAATGTGTCCTGTCTCCATACGTTTCCAATTTCCTTAGTCATTGTCCAGCTCTCTGATGCATAGGAAGTAATTACAAAGATCACGACCTGGATCAAGTGCATTTAGTCTGTAGACTGACATCATTGCTCTTTAGTACTTTGGAGAAGTACCAACCAGCAGACTTCCCCGGTACAATTTGTCTTTTGATTTCCTGACTGGTGGTGCCAAGAGCATTCATTGGTTGTGGATGGTCTTCCTCTCTTGTGTTGTCCCTCCACCCTCCGAAGAATGACGTCCCTCTCCAAGGACTACTCCCTCCTTACAACATGCTCAAAGTATATTAGATGAAGCTTCACAAGGAGTAGCCTGGTTTCACCCTCTCCAGTACAAGCCTGTTTGTTCTTCTAGCAGTCCATGGTATATTCAATACTTTTATCCAGCACCACAGCTCAAAGGCATCAATTCTTCTGTCAGCACCCCTAGTCATTGTCCACCTTTCTGATGAATAGCAAGTAATTGCGAAGACTATGGCCTGGACCAAGAGCACCTTAAACTCCAGACTGATGTAATTTCTCTTCAGCACTCTGGAGAGGTCCCTGACAGCAGACTTTCCCAATGCAACTAATCTTTTGATTTTCTGGCTGCTGATGCCAAGAGTGCTGATTGTGAGTCAAACAATTAACTATCTCAATCTCTTCACTGACTATCATGATGATGCCAATTGGCCCAGTGGTGAGAATCGTTTTTTTTTTTTATGTTGAGCTTCAATCCATGTTTGAGGCTGCAGTCCTTGACCTTCTGCAGCAAGTGTTTCAGGTACTCCTCAGTTTCAGCAAGCAAGCTTGTATCATCTGCATAAGGCAGGCTGTTGGAAACTAAGGAGGACAGAAGAACAATCTATGCCTTTGAGTTGTGGTACTGGAGAAGAGTATTGATCATACCATAAATCGCTAACAAATAGATCTGTTTAGGAGAGGATGAAACTAAATTTGACTTTGGAGAAAGGATTTTGAAGTTTCATCTCACATACTTTGGGCACATGGTCAGAAGGAGCCAATCCTTGGAAAAGGACATCATGCTTGTAAGGGTGGAGAAACAGCACAGGAGAGTAAGACTCCTGATGAAACGGGTTGACATGTAACTGAGGCGATGGAGTTAGGAGTGTCAGAGTCAGTGAAACTGGCTCAGGATACAGCAGGCTTCAGAGCTATTGTACAAAGTCTTGCTATGAGTTTCAGGCAGCTTAATGGCACATAACAATATCTGACAACTGCAAGATCTTTGTCATGTATGAGTCTTATTCTAATGATTTGGCTCTTCAGAATGTGGTGGTGGGTTTTGTTTTGGTTTTTTTTTAAATTTTTTGAGTGTCTTTCAATTTTCAGTTGCAAGTTGGGCATACAGTAAGAAGCAATGAAGTTTCTTTTTTTCTAGGAGCTATATTGTGTTGAGGGAGTGGAGGGACAACACAAGAAAGGAAGACCCTTGATGGGATGGATCGACTCTGTGACTGAGGTTGTGGGGTAGCTAAGTAGAGACAACAAGGTTGGCACAGGGTAGAGCAGGGTACAGAGCTATTCTACATAGGGTCTCTCTGAGTTGCAAGTAACTCAATGGTACATAACAATAATATATTGTATTTAATGTCTATTGCAACTGTAGATGCAAAACAAGCAAAATTTGATGTGAAGTTGATTCCAGCTCATGACAAATCTACCTGTTACAGAGTAGAAATTAATTCTACAGGATTTTCTGAATGTAATTTTTACAGAAGTAGATTACCTAGGCTTTTTTCACAAAGTGGGTTCAAACCACCAACTTTAGATTAGCAATCAAGTGGGAAATGTTTGTATCCCTCAGAAACCTTGTTTTGCTCTTTCTTTAACTCTAATCTTTTGTAGTTACTACTTCTCAGAGATATGGAAATCCATTGTTATTGAACTGATGTCCTACTGATGTAAAGGAAAGATGTGTGTGAGAGAGTCACTCAATAATCTTTGGAGAAAGATTTCAGTGCTTTTCACAAGTTTCCCAGTGGTGTAGTTTCTATTTTTTGTCTCTTTCCTCTTCCTTCCTTGATGTATTTTTTTGTTTGCTTGGGTGGAAAAAATAGCTAGAGAAAGCAGGATGGAATAGACTCTGGTAAAATCTTTTCACTACAAAGTCAATCTTTGTTTTTAAGACAGCATTTTTGACATATTTGACAATGATTACTCTTCTCCAGAATACTGAGACAAGAGAGCTGAAAAGTAGATTTCAAAGGGCAGTTTGAGAAGACAAATCAAACTACTATAATGAAATGTGCAAGAAGTTGGAGTTAGAAAACCAAGAGGGAAGAACACATTTAGTATTTCTTAAGCTGAAAGATCTGAAAAATAGATACAATCCTCAAATTGCAACATCAAAAGCTTTTGTGGGCAAAATCTTGCATGGTGCAGGAAGCAAAGATGGAAGGAACAGAGGGTCACTGTACCAAAAAGAATTGCTCAACACTGAACTATACCAGGGAGAAGCATATGACACAGAACCAATAGCACTGAAAAAAGTCTAAGGTGTATTTTAAAAGAATTGGCTAAAAATAAAGCCCCAGTAGCTAACTGAATACCAGTTGGGGTGTTTCAGGAAACAGATACAACTCTCATCCTAACCTCCAGTCTCTATAACAAATACCGAAGACAGCTAGCTACCTAATAACTGACTAGAAGAAATCTGTATTTGTTCCCCATCCCAAAAGAGGTGAATCAACAGACTGATGATTAAAATATTTTAGAAAATTATTTATCATTTCTCTTTTTTACATTATTATTCGTTGTAATGAAAGTTTACAGAGACTGAATTTCCATTAATTCATTTTTGCGCTTTTCTCCCTGCCCAACCTCTCCCCAGTTCGCTCTTCTCCTTGAAAGGTAAAAAAAACCCACACAACCCCCCCCAAACCCCAAAACTTTCATTGTTCTACAATCTCTCCCCCCAAGTCCACTCCACTATGCATTCTTCATTCTGGACTTCTGTCATGACAATAATATCTAATCATATATCCCTTTTAAACAGTTATCTCCCTCATCTGTTCCAATGCAGTATACATAATTTATCCCATCTTTCTCAGTCTTCCGCCAACTTCCATGTCAGTCCTGTTTTACAACAGTGGCACTATGAAGTATTTGTCCTTTTGAGATATTTCACTAAGCGTAATGTCCTCCAGGGTTACCCACTTTTGTACATTTCATGAGTTCCTTGTTTTTCAATGCTATGTAGTATACCACAAATTCTCTATCCATTCGATTGTTGATGGGCACTTAGGTTGTTTCCAGTTCTTTGCTCTTGTGAACAAAACTGCGATAAACATGGGTGTGCATATATCTGCTTGTGTGGTGGTTATGGATTCTTTGAGGTATATTCCCAATAGTGAAATGGTCAAATGATATTTCTATTTCCAACTTTTTTAGAACGTGCCATACTACCTTCCATAGTGGTTGCACTATTTTACATTCCCAGCAATGATAAAAGGGTTCCAATTTCTCCACAACTTCGCCAACATTTGTAGTTTGCTGTTTTGTTAAATTTTGCTATTCTTACTGGGGTGAGATGATATTTCATAGTTGTTTTGAGAAAATCTTTTAAAAATTATTAAAAAATGGCTGCTATAGAACATTGAAAGAAAGCTTCTAGAAATTCAAGCTGGACTTAGAAGAGGCTATGGCATAAGTAGTATTATTGCTGATGTCACATGGATCTTGGTTGAGAGCACAGAATACCAGAAAGAGGTTTAGTTGTGATTAATTGACTATGCAAAGACATTTGACTGTGTAGATCATAACAGATTCTTGATAAGAATGAGAAAATGAGAAAACCTCTTGGAGGGACAGATTTGAGCTGGTTCCAACTCAACTATGTAACAATAACATATCTATTTATGTCTGTATCTTTATCTATATCAGGGAGCTCTGACAGCTTAGTGGTAAAGGGTTGGGCCTAATTTGTTTCAGTTGTATAAAATTATGTATTTTACAATTTTCCCACTTTAAAATGAAGACCAAGGGCAATAGCACGTGAGTTCCACAATGGAAGGATTTTATAGTTTGGGGGATTTTGTTTTCTTTTCTTTCTCAGATGTAGCCTTGATGCCTAGAGCTGACCTTTCTTAGTCACTTAGTAAAAATTATCTGTTTAAAATATTTAAACAATAGTACAAAATGATGATAACTCTGAGAAAATCAAGGTTTAGTTGTTGGTCGGTACACAACCACCACTAGGTGACAGTATAAAGCATGCATACTTTAGCTAATTTACAGAAGTTCAAAGCTGACCCAAGAAAGACAACATAAGGACACTGTGACATCCACATGGGTAAGTTATTAAAATGTAGAGCTGTCTAGGAGCTCTGATAGCCCATCCACCATCTGCTTTGTGAGAAGGTGGGCAATCTCCACCATTGAGATGCAAAACCTCTGGAAATCTGCTGGAGGGCCAGCTGTGAGTCAGTTCTGACTCAGTGGTCCATAACAACAACAAACATGAAAGAAAAGGTTGTACCAAATTTCTAGCCTGCTAAATATACCTACGATAGTATAATGAACAGTCTAGGGAGGGGGGGAAATGGGCTGTGTCTCAGAAAGCTTCAACTCTAATTCTGATGAAAAAGAATGAAGTAAAAGGAAAAGAAAGAATGAGAAGGAACTTCAGAGTTTACATAAGGATTGTATTTAAACTTAAGGAGCATTTAGAATGCAGAAGAAAGTAAGGTGTGTGCATTACACAATGAAAAACCTGAAGGATTCAGATCTTCAGTGAAGTTGTCTTAAGTCATACATAATTTGAACAATAAGTCAAGTTATGAATGTGTGTAAAGAATTCTGGACTTATTTTTAGAAATGATAGCAGTAAGATGAGCTCTTACTTAATGTCATACAGTTAGTAAATGGGAAAGGCTCCACTTCTAAACAACATGACCTCCAGAAAGTCTATGAACTTTGGTAAATGACGATAGTTATAGAAAGGCTTCAGGCCTTTTGGTAACTATGAGTCATGCTTGACTGGACAGCAATCAACAACAACAACAATAAAAGGGAAAGTCACAATGTCAACCTCAAAATTTCAAGTTTTGGAAACCATGCTTTTCTCACTACTTAAATCACTTTGATGTTGTTAGATGTCATTGGTCAACTTTAAATTCATAGTGACAGGAGAGGAAGACCTGGAATGAGATGGATTGACACAGTTACTGGAGTAATGGAGGTAGGTGTATTGGAGTTGGTAAGGCTGGCTCAGGATAGGGCAGAGTTCAGAGCTCTTGTTCACGATGAATCACAGGCAATTTGATGGCACATAACAATAATGGTGAAATACATACTCCCACTGTTGTTTTCATATGTTTAACATCTTTATCAGAAATTACTAATTACTAAGAAACTAGAAATTACTAAGAAAGACTAAGGAAGGATTACTAAGAAAGACTAAGGAAGGATTAATGCCTTTGTCTTGTGGGTTTTGTCAAAGAGTTTTGTAAATAACATGGACTACCTGAAGAATAAAATTTGTCATGGAGGAAATGCAACCAGTATGGTCCTTAGAGAAAAGGATGGTGAAACTGCCTCACATACTTTAAGCATGTTGTCAGAAGTTACCAGTCCTTGCAAAACAAACAAACAAGCAAACAAACCAACCCCAAAAAACTGCTGGGCCAAAAACAAACTTGGAGGGCAAGATGGAGAAAGGAGGATCTCAATGAGATGGATTGACCCAATGGGATTGAGTGTGGCACGGATTGTGAGGATGGTACGTGATAGGGCCAAACCTTGAGCTATGGTTCACAGTATTGTTATGAGACATTGTAGGTGACTTGATGGCAGCTAACAACACCAGTAATTGGTACATCAAGCAGACAAAAACTTTAAAAGGATTTGTCTGATTCAGGTAAGGAGCCCTAGTGGTGCAAATGGTTAAGAGTTCAGATGCTAATGGAAAGTTGGTGCTTCAACCTCCCCTCACCCTCCACCCCACTACTTTTGTCCCATCCAGTCCAACCCAGTGATTCTTCACAAGAAAGAATGGTTATTGGCTTCACTAAAGTGCACAATCAAGAAAATCCTACAGGGTAGCTATAGTCTATCACCAGGAATTATAACAAATAGGCAATCTACTTTGACAAACTCAACAAAGAGAAGACTTCAGTGTCACAATTAGCAATCATGTTCTATAGAAAAAGATACCTTCAAAATAAAGAATGTGTATTCTTTTCAAGTATATGGAACATATACAGAATTTACCACTTACTAAACCATAAATATCTATACAGTCGTCATTATCATAACTGGTTTTCCCAAACTACTACTTACGTAAGTTAGAAATGTGATTTATTTTTTGAAAACGCTTTCTTCAATGACTCATAGTTTTGAGATAATATATATATATATATATAAAATTAAATTTTTAGGTAAAAAAACTCTATAAGATATTAGAAAACACCATGAAATAATCATAACATAATTAATATATCACCAAAATAGGAGTGCAAAAAAGAGTACTTAGAGAGAAACACTGATAACCTTAATAAACTTATATTGAACATCAATTAAGGTTAAAAATTAATTAATTAATTAGAAAGAAAAGAAACATAATTAATCCAAAGCAAGGAAAATATTTTTATGTTAAAAAGGAAGTAAATTCAGCTCTGAAATGAATGAAAATTAGTAATATTCACTTTTGAATAGTGGTCCTTAGAAAAAACCTATAATCTGGTTGCTCTACAATCATTCAAGAGAAAATACATCAGAAAGTTAAAACAAAAATAAAGTTCAAACATAAAAATTATTATGTATACATGCAACTGGTTTCCCCATGTAGTCTTTTATGTTTAATTTTTGCATTTAAAAGATAGTTTCTGAAGGAATCCATTGACTTTTTCAGACTAACAATGACATCCATGGTACATGAAATTTAATTAATCCTAGCTTTAATTTCAATATGGTGCTAAAAACTTTAAGGGTATTAAATTCTTCATTTGGAAGGCTTTAAAAATTAGACCTTTTCATTGTTTTCTTCAAAACTCACTGGTTTGATAAATGGATAAAACAAGAAACTCACAAAAGGACAGATGGTAGATGGGTGAAGAGACAAATGAATAAATGTAACTACAGGATGCTGGCTTATCCACCTGTAAACTGTCGACAACATGTTTATTATGTCTGCTATTCCAAAAAAGATCTTGGATTTATTTACTTTTGTGATTCTAAATATTTAATGTAAATGAATGTATGGTCCTATTTATTATCACTATTCTAAGTCATAAACTTACCCATGGAAGTACTTACCATGATATACTTCAACTCATCAATATCCTTTTTGTAAGTGATAAAATTCTATCACATATTGATGATCTCCTGCAGTGGAAGATGTCAAACTGAATGCAGAACCCTTTCTTCACTCTCTTTTCCAGGTGAACAGAGTTAGTATTATTTCTTAAAAACAAGTGTTTGCAATATTTCAAAGAAGGGAGTTAGCAATATACAGGAAAGTTTGAGGGAAACAGCTAATACATAAGATCAGCCTAAAAGAAAAACAACAGCCCTATGTATCAAATAAAAACTCTGTCCTTTTGAAGGGAATAAAGGGTCAACTCCAAGTTCTGTGTGAGAAAAGATAAAGAACAGAGAAGGACCAAATAAGGAAAATATTAGTAAATAATGCATTTGCTAAATAAGACTACTTGGAGGAAAAGAAAAATTTTCTAAGGTGGTTATATATCTGCCTAAAACCAAATCTACTGTCAATGTAGGGGGTAAGAGAAAAGTATTTTCATTGTTTAGGTGGTTTAGTTGTTTAGATTGTTGAGTTATTTAGCTATTTTAGTTGTCCATAGCAGGTGCCTTGATAAGAAGGAAAGAGTAGAATTTCACTTAGAAATTTAATCCCAGAAAAAGATATTCTTTATCAAACTATGTAAAGCCCTAGTGAACCAGATTGACTCATGTTCTAATATACAAGGAAATATGTAACAGATACACTCTGTTCACTTAAAAGGAGTTTTCCTTCTGCCAGTCAAGTCTCTCTGAATGGAAGTTCTGTCAGAAAAGCCTATGGAACTCTCCCTCATCCACTGGAGACATAGTCTCCAGGGAGCTGCTCTGCTAAACCAAAGGCCTTATCTTCTTGGTGTATAGAATCCTCAAGTGACTAAACCCGAGAAGGAAGGGCAGGCTCTTACTATTCAAATTTTAGTCTCAGAAACCCAATGGAAGATTGACTGTGTGAGCTGATTCTGACTCAACAGCAATGAGTTTGAGAGTGAATCCTTTATTAAATAAATATAAACCAATATCAGCATAAACCAATATCTTGGGACTGAAGAAAAACTGATGTTTGAATCGTGGTGCTGGAAAAGAGTATTGAATATACTATGAGCTGTGTGATGCAGGTAACACAACCTTACTTGCTGAAAATGAGGAGGATTTGAAGCACTTGTAGCAAAAGATCAAAGAATGCAGCCTTCAGCTCGGATTGTGTCTCAATATCAAGAAAACAAAGATTTTTACCACTTGACCCAATAGATAGTGTCATGATGGATGGAGAGAAGATTGAAACTGCCAATAGCTTCATCTTGCTTGGATCCACAATTAACAACACCCTGGGTCAAGCAGTCAGGAAATAAGGAGATGCATTGCAATGGGAAAATCTGCATTTAGGGACCTTTCCAAATTATCAAGGAGTAGTGATGTCAGTTTGAGGACTAAGGTGCATCTGATTCAGGCCATGGTCTTTTTAATTACTAGCTATGCATATGAAATCTGGACAATGAATAAGGATGACAGAATTGATGTCCTTGAGCTGTGGTGTTGGAGAAAAGCATTGAACATCCCATGGATAGCCAGGACAACGTGTAGATGTCCTAGAGATGGAGTGCTCTTTGAAGGCAAGAATGATGAGACTTTGTCTCACACACTTTGGATATATTGTTAGAAGGTGCTATGCTATTCCTTGGAGAGGGACATGATGTCGGAAAGGGCAGAGGGTCAGCGAAAGAGAGGAAGATATGCAACCAGGTGGATTGACAAGTTGACTGCTGAAATGGGCTCTTGGGTGTCAGAAAGTGTGAGGATGGCAGAGGACAGGACTAGGTTCAGATCTTTCCTGCATTAGGTCATGAGTTATACTCCCCTCAGTGACACCTAACAAAAACTTAGGCTGCCAGAATAACAAACAAATCACTCTTGGAAGAAGTGCAACCAGTGTGCTTCTTAAAGGCAAGGACTTTGTCTTCCATATTTTGTATATGTTATTAGTAAGGACCAGTTCTTGGAAAAGAACGTCATGTTTTGGAAATTAGAGAAACAGAGAAGGAGAGAAAAATCTTCAATGAGATGATTTGACACAGCGACTGCAATAATGGGCTTAAGCACAACAGAGATTCTATGGCTCATTCAGGATCTGGCAGTTTCATTTTGTTGTGTGTGAATTGACCTGATAGTACGAATCACCAACAGCAACAATATCTAAGGATCACCAGATATTAGATGAAAACAAAGAACATTTACAGCCAGTATCAAATTAAGCAGAAAAATTTACCCCATAGGAAACAAGGCAAAATTTAAAAATATTCTAATTTGTTTCCTCAGAGATCTTTAAGAGGATATTGAATCCATTAAAAAGAATAGACTATTATAGAAAAGGAGCCGCCAGAGAATGAGTTCATGAAAATGAAAATTTTAATTGCAGTTACAGAAGAAATGAGTCAATACATTGAATAAGAAAATAATCCGTCAATACAAAGCCCTTTAGATATAGTACACATTCTCTTTATCTCTCCTTCTCTCTGTATATGTCTGTTTAAAGACTGTATATAATCTGGAAGTTGCTGTTATGTGTGCTTGAGTTGGAACTGACTCATAGCTGACACTCCATCAAGTTTTTAGAGGGAGTAAATTGCTTGGAAATTGATTGCTCATATTTCTTAGAATAGCTTTAGTATAGAATAGAATAGAATAGAATAGAATAGAATAGAATAGAATAGAATAGAATAGA
>NW_006399826.1:2132125-2148195 GCF_000299155.1 Elephantulus edwardii
TAGTATAGAATAGAATAGAATAGAATAGAATAGAATAGAATAGAATAGAATAGAATAGAGTAGAGTAGAGTAGAGTAGAGTAGAGTAGAGTAGAGTAGAGTAGAGTAGAGTAGAGTAGAGTAGAGTAGAGTAGAATAGAATTCAAATTGTATGACTTTAGGTAGGCAGCATAGCTCCTTACCACTATATCACCAGCACTCCCAATCTAGAAATTAGTTAGCTGAATTACTAGCTATTTTGAATTAGGTACCCATATAGTCTATTATACTATAAACAGCAAATTGAAGATGTTAACAGTCATTGTTAACAAGAATATTTCAAGATTTACCCTGAAAATCAATATTGTAAGTAATAAGAAATACCCATGTGTTTATAAAGAAGACCGCTTAATATAATTATTAAAATGTAGGCGTCAACAACTAATGCTAAAGCTAAAGACTTTTACCAATTTCTGCAGTCTAAACGTAGTCAAATATGCAGCCAAGATTCAGTGATAATTATCAGTAATTAGAATGTGAAAACAAAGAAGAATCAGTAGCTGGGATAACTTTGGTGATAGACATTTTTCTAACTGATAGCTTATTCATTTAAAATACAATTGAGTCAACATTTACTAAGAACTGCCAGAAATTTAAGATAGATTAAGGAGAGGGATTAAAATGAGAGATTTCATTGCATGTGTCAGATAGAGCGTGAATAAAAGTTGAGAATACAAGAAAGATGTCTACACTTGTCTTTTTGGCCATACAAAGCATACAACTGAATGGATCATACCAAATTATAGTTAACATTGCAAAGAATGAAAATTCCTGAACTTCATAATTAATAATTAATAAGCTACCTGTGCATACTCTAAGAGGATGTACAGAATAAGTAATATTGAGTACTTTAACATCAAGGAAGTGTTACATCAAGTCTGTATGCTTTTACAATGCTTATTTTATCTTTCTGCAGGGAAAATAATCCAATAAATTGAATATATGAAGAACATGGTATTAGGATTGGAGGGCAATTTATTAGTAACCTGCAATATGCAAATCACACAACCTTTCTTGAGCAAGTGAAGAGGACTTGAAATACTGATTGATGTTGAAAGAAAACTGTAACCTTCAACATGGATTAAACCTCAAAGAAGAAGACCTCTAATGAAAAGAACTGACGTACTGGCTGAGTGAGCTCAAATATGGCAACAAGTATGAGGATGGAGCAAGATTAGACAGTCTCTTTTCTGTTTCCCTATAAGTCAGAACTGACTCCTTGACTAGGAAAAACCATCTTGTTGATATATTTTAGTGCATTTTTACTATTTAAAAAATCAGATAATTGAGAAAATTTATGTGAGAAAAGGTAAAAAATTATATGTACTATGAATAAAACCAGTCTGGTTTACAAAATTCCAGGGAATAAAAGATTCTAGGGGAATGAAAATCAATCAACAATTAATGGCTACACGTTATGATGGCTGACGAGAGAGGTGGTATATACGAGAACAGGATGGTCAGCACAGTATCACTAAACAAAGTGGAGCCAGAGCGATACACAGAGCCAACAGATGTAAATGCTATTATATCCATAATCTTACACTATCAGCGATAATAAATCTTAATCTACAAATAGGTAGGCAGGCTGGTAGACAAGACAAATAAGACAGATTTTGACTCACTTATCCTCCAAAAGCAAAAGGCACATAAACATTATTTTTAAAAAGAAGATTACAAATGTAATAATTGGGGTTGTTGTTGTTGTTGTTAGGTGTCATTGAGTCAAGTACAACTCATAGCGACACTATGAACAACAGATCTGAACCCTGTGCTATTCTGTGCCAGCTTCAGACTTCTTAATAAACTAGGCCCCATTGCAGCAGTCACCATGTCAATCCACCTGGTCTATGGTCTTTCTCTCCTTTGCCAACCCTCCACCCTTCCAAGTATCGTGGCCCTCTTCAAGGAATAGCCCCTCCTGACAACATGCCCAATGCATGTGAAGCAAAGCCTCATCATCCTTGCCTGCAAAGAGCACTCTACCTGCACCCTCTCAAAGACATCTATTCATTCTCCTGGCCAGCCATGTGATGTTCAGTGCTCTTCTCCAACACCACAGCTCAAAGACGTCAATTCTTCTTCTGCCATCCTTAATCATTGTCCAGGTCTCAGATGCATAGCTAGTAATTGAAAAGACCATGGCCTGAATCAGATGCACCTTAGACCTCAAACTGATATCACTACTCCTCAATAATTTGGAAAGGTCCCTAAATGCAGATTTTCCCATTGCAATGCATCTCCTTATTTCCTGACTGTTTGACCAAGAGTGTTGTTAATTGTGGATCCAAGCAAGATGAAGCTGTTGACAGTTTCAATTTCCTCTCCATCCATCATGACACTGCCTATTGGTCCAGTGGTAAGAATCTTTGTTTTCTTGACATTAAGATGCAATCTCTATTGAAGGCTGCATACCTTAATCTTCTGCAACAAGTGTTCCAAGTCCTTCTCACATTCAGCAAGCAAGCAAGGTTCTGTCATCTATATAATGCAGGTTATTGATGAGTCTTCCTCCAATCCTGATCCCACTCTCCTCTTCCTACAATCCAGCTTCTTGAATACTTTGCACAGCACATTATTAAATAGGTATATAGAGAGAACACAAACCTGACAGTCTCTTAATTTTTAGTGATTTATGCAATGTTCCCCGGCTCTTTTTGCACCATAGCCTCCTGGTTCTGGTAGAGGTTACAAGCAAACAAACAAACAAATTAAATAGTAAGCACCCATCTACTTACAAATAACAAGGATATTATTACAGTCCTCCTTCCGTTTTCAAAATCTTGTTTCTGTTTTCCTGGCCATTTAGTCTCATAGTGCAGTAAATTAAGGCCCCCCACAGTCAACACCTTTCATTTTGCAATCCATTGTAAATTCTAGCCCCTTTAACTGTGTTTACTACTTTATTCCGGAGAGAGCTGTTTTATTAACAATGTAGGATTAGGATAGGATGGATCTTGAATCCTCACCTTACTAGATGTTTTGACCTACTTTACCACTTTTCAAGAAGGCATAGCTTAAAGCCCTGGGATTCTAGGTAGAGGAATGACCTTAGAAGATTCAATCTTTTTCTTGCCCTGGACACTGCATGCAATTGCTTCTACAATTGCAGCCTGCAGGCTCCCGATCCTTCAGTCACCACCTCCGCAACCATATTCACCAGCTTCTACATTAGCTGCCCTGTAAAGCATCTTTGCACACAGCCACCTGACGAGCCTGATCCATGGATTTGGGGCTTGCCAGCCTCCACAACTCTGAAAGCCATTTCCCTGACGGTTTTGAGTTTTTATGAAAGAGTGCAGTGAATTATGGAACTCAAAGACATAAATAGGAGTGAGAGGGCTAAGGGGAGGGGGAATGATCGCTGTTAGAGATGACAGAATGGTACCTCAGCTTGGAAAAGTTGGGCATTTCTAAACTCTGTCTCATACAAACTAGTTTTACATTAATTCTTTTAAAATAAATGATACATACAGGGCTCCCTTCCCATCGTTCCTCTGGAATTTTGGTGGATTGTTGTTGTCATATAGTGCCATGTTGGAAATCAGTTCATAGCTGATCTCCCAGGCTATAAATCACACAGAACAGACTGCTTGCGTTTGGGTTGGCAGCACAACTTTTTACCTCAGGCCACCAGACCTATCTTTGAACTTTGGCAGAAGGTTGGAAATAGATATGACCACAGACAACAGAAAGTATCTGAAGCAATATGGTTCTGACTGATTAAGTTATAAATAACAAAGGAATTGGAAAAAATAAGTATATTCATATCTACATAAAATACAGCCAAAGGAAGTGTATGTGGATAGGTAGGTAGGTAGGTAGATAGGTAGATAGACAGACAGATAGATCGATCGAGCTCTGTGTGTATATCTATATCTTTGTGTGTATATCTGTATCTCTATGTCTCTATCTCTATCTATATATGTCTTTATTTGAAGATAGTGTTATTAAAATTAAAGGAAGCCATAGTTAACACTATAGAATTCTGCATATGCCCAATTTTGTGAATATATAAATAAATAAAATGTGTACAAATACGAACCCTTGGCTGTGCACTACAAATTTGTTAGAGGAAGGAAGGTTAATTAGCACCAAACAAGCTTAAGCATTACACTTTAACCTCCTGGCCAGGCACTTAAGCAAAGCAGGCCAAATGCTGAAGACGTTCTTTTCTTCCTCACCCAGAGGTTGTTCCCATAGAGACCACACGGACAGTACAGGAGTGAAATGCCACAGACAGCCATGCACCACCATTGCCAATTCTGGATATTAACTCAGAAGCCACAGCCATTATTAAGTATGATTCCAGAAAAACCTTTAGTCACTCAATTGCTTTTCAGCACCTCCTGTGATTAACATTGTGCCAGGCATTGGTGTTAGAATTGTGAACAAATAAATTAGTTCTGCTTCCAGCCTAGGGGTCGCTAAGGAAACTGAAGATCAGAGAAGTTATGGTTTACTTACTGCCAGAGTCCCATAGTTAGGAAGGCGGGGTGGTGGTAACTAAGATTCAAGTCAACTTCTTACTGATCTGGAAAGCCCTTACCACTTCTCTATACTATGGAGAAGCTCTGGTGGCCTCGTGGGTAAGGAGTTATACTGCCAACCCAAAGGCAAAGGTTCAAATCCACAAACTGCTTGGTGGGAGAAAGATGGGCATAGTTTCTCTCGTGCTAATTACAGCCTCTGAAAACCTGTTGGAGGGTCAGCAATGAGTAAGTTCTGTCAAGACAGCAGTGAGAAGGAGATACTGTGGAGAGGTAGTGGTGGGTTAATGCTAGAATTCTCACCTTCATGCAAGAAGAAAGTAGAGGGGCAGGGAGACATAGGAAAACCCTCAAAAGAGATGGATTGATGTGGTGACACTCACAGTGACTTGAGCATTGCGGAGATTGTGAGGTTGGCACAGAACAGGACAGCTTGCAATCTGTTACTCAGTGGGCTAGTAAGAGTCGTAGTGGATTTGAAGGCACCTAACAACAGCAGTAGCATGCAGGAGACTCAGCTTTGATTCCTGGGATACCTGCTTTCAATACCTGACCAAGGAACTCATGTGCAGTCACCAGAGCCTGTCAGTGGAGACTTCAGTGTTTCGCGTTTCAGCTGAGCTTTTAAATGAAAATAAACTCATCAGAGGACCTGGCAACCTGTTTCTGAAAACCAACAATGAAAACTCTCCGGAGTACAACAGCTTAAGCCATAAGGCAGCATTTTATTCATATGGGGTCACCCCAGTTGGGTCTGCTCCACAGCGGCCAGTCACAACAACACACTATCTTTTTCTTTTTCCTCTGAAAGTTTCTTGGCCCTCTAGTTGTGTGAATTTAGGGTCAAAATATTGTACAGGGCAGTTTGTCCAGTTGCCTAACATCCATTTCTTTAAATATGAATGAAGAGGCCTCT
Organism: Elephantulus edwardii; assembly: GCF_000299155.1. NCBI lineage: Eukaryota > Metazoa > Chordata > Mammalia > Macroscelidea > Macroscelididae > Elephantulus > Elephantulus edwardii. The sequence goes on from NW_006399826.1 coordinate 2,137,570, forward strand.
GAAATCGTCTCCAGTTGCAATTTTGTCCTCTCCGATGAGCCATACAAGGCCAGATTTGCCAAGCCCTGGCTTGACTGAAATAATCAGCCCGAGGCTGTCCCAGAGAAGCCAGCAATTCTGCAGCAAGGCGTCCAGTGCAGATGGCCCCTGAGTCGGCTCTAAGAAGGCAGAGGGAAGGGTGGCTTGGTGTTACAGCAGCTGACCGGGCGGACAAAAGCCTGGCTGGACACAGATGCCTGAGCAATTGTATTGAATCTCTTTCCTGCCATTTAAATGCCATGTCATTTATTATTCAACTGAGGGTGTATTGCGGAGATTCAATTTGTAGTGTCTATGACACACATAGTAAATTGGTATGTATTATCTCAGTTCATTTGCTGGAGGACAGGTGTTCACATCACAAGAACCAACAGCCCCATCGACAGTAATTGGTGCCTTGGCTGGCAGTCTGAGCCTAGAGGGCAAGGACTAAAAGTGCATGAAGAATGAACTAATAATAATTTCCACATGCAGCATGGGGGGTTTCACTGGAGGCTCTCAAAGCACGTTTTAGGCATTCAGTGCCCCACCCACCCGCCAGCACTGTCAGGGCCAGCTATTAGTCTTTGGTGATAGCTGAGAAAACAAAAGCAGAGAGTGGCTGCTTCAAGATCGTGGAGGGAAATCATTCAGGATGGAGAATGAAGCCTTGGGAGGCTCAATCTCTTGTCCTCTCTCCTTGTAATCTCCCCCTTTCCTTCTCCTCCCATTTATTATTAAATGCAAGGATATTATTAGGGGACCAGGACGGGTGGACTACATTATGCTCTGGCTAATTGACTTAAACATGTCTACTGCACAAGAATCGCACTCAACTCAGGTAACAGGCACAAAACATATAGTGCTTGCATGTTTCAGATGTATGTTGTATACTAACCATAATCCCAGCAAGCAATGAAATTATACTTTCAACGGCACACAGACTGCGCAGCTAAGTATCTCTATGAGAGCAGAGGTCAGGCAGTGTGAACAGACTAAACAGTTGTAGAAAGTGAAGAAACTCCGGAGCCTAATTGTCGTCTTAACTACATATCTAATTTCATTTCCAAATATTGTGCATGCGAAATTCACAAAAAAAAAAAATAACCTGAAATTAGAAAGCCCTGCCCTTGTGGGTTTTGTTAATAATGAGCAGAGTGAAAATGGAGCTTTTGCCCTGGAGCTCAGGTGAAAACATATAATTAAAAATACGGCACTGGAAAAAAAAAGTGATTTCCACTTCCCAGATGGCATTTGGTTTCTGCATACTTACGAATAGCCATATGTAACCAAACTAAAAAACTCAATTAAGCGCCTTGTGCTGATAACAAATGCAGTTTTCTTTAACGCTGGCTGGGAAATTCCAAAACCAAAATGAGTAAATGGGGAAAGGGATTGATTGCCATCTTGTTCTTTCAGGAGCATGGGATGTAAGCATGAAATAATTTAGGAGTCCCTCAGAACTTGGAGCAATTAAAGTGGTCAATAATACAATGCGAGTTAGCCATCCAACAGTGTGGGATACAACTACCCACAGCCATCCAACAGTGTGTGGTATTTCCAGGGCACCTAACACATCCCAGGATGAAACGGAAGAATTAAAGACATGGTGGCCCAAATCCTGACTATTACAGGGGATAAAATGCCTCTTCTATTGAACCCTGTTAACAGACCCTGCTTAAACATATAACCAGAGTATAAAATTGTGTCAAATTTTTCAGAGAGGGGCAACAACTATTAGCTATTGTTGGTCACAGATACCAAAATGTAATGAATAATCTCTGCCTTCATAATGTTTTTAGTGTCATTTTCATCTCAAACACAAATGGAAATAACAGAAAGGGGAATAGTGATGTTCTCACAGTAGATAAAAGGCTTCAGGAAGCTAAGGTGATCGGACTGAGTTAGTAATCAAACGATATCTGAAGAGGGTTAGCTATGTTGTTGTTATGCGCTGTCTAGTTAGAGCCGACTCTTTGCTGACGTGTTAGGAGATTTAAGAGTCTATAAATCACTCAGGAGGAGATAGTTCGTCTTCCCTCCCGCAGTAACACCTACCTTTTGGTTAGCAATGCGGTTCCTTACCATTAGGCCACCAGAGTTCCTGGTGGGGTCACTATAAGGGCTATGATGCCACAATTTCTCTCTAAGTGCCTAGATTTCACAGTATTCAAGGGTGTAACCAGCCTGTTTTATGAGCTGCCACCAAAGGTGTCGGTATATCTGAGTGAAGAGTATTGACTAGAACGGGAATTATAAAATGAAAAAACAAATGGGTCTAGGAGGAATTACAACCAGGGTACTCCTAAAGGGAAGGATGGCGAAACTCCATCTCATATACTTTGGGCATATTTTCAAGAGGGGTCAATTCTCAGAAAAAGACATATTGGGAAGGTGGGGGGGGGTCAGCAAAAGAGAGGAAGACCTTCAAAGAGGTGGATCGATACAGTGACTTTAGCACTGGGCTTGCGCATGGGAGATCATGAGGTTGGCTCTGAATAGAGAAAGGTCTTGGTCTACTATGCATATGGTGTCTGTGAGTTGTAGCCGACAAGGTGACATCTAACAACAGCACGAAAACATTGGCAGGGACAAAAACAGCAGGGGTGCTTGTAGGATGTACTCATAAAACACACAATTAATTCAAGGCATGGTCGTTGCAATTTAGTGTGTTTGACGTATGTAAACTAGCTTTGTGGAGGTATGTTTTCCTTGTTGCAACTGATTACAGGACTTTTTTGAATAAAAAAATAATTTTCTGTGGAAACACTGCAGAAAAGTGTCATAGGCCATCACTTTGGTGTCACTTTCTCAGTGTGCTCTGCACTCCCCACAACTCTCTAGTGACACCTCTCTATTCCTTCTTGGCCTTTTAGTTTATAAGTCACGTTCTGAAGACACTTCCCATCTTGTACCCCATCTTCAGTGTCTGGCATCTCTGTTCCTGCCTTAAAAATCTCTGTGCTCAGTCTCCTGTTAATCTGACCAGATCCCGGACCAGTAAGATTTTCTTGATTAGTGTGCTGTCTGAGCTCAAACAAGCCTATCTCATCTACAGCTGTCATTAGAGAAGCCAATTCACCAAACTAATAAAGAAGAATAGTAATAAAGATATTTTAAAAGGCTGAATTGGAATCTGTTTATAGTTACCAGTGATTATTGACAGCGGTTTCTGGCTTTTCCTCCATGTGGTCTTGGTCTTCATCTCTCTCTCTCTCTCTCTCTCTCTCTCTCTCTCTTTTTTTTCCTGTGTATCAAAGATGAACACCATATTCTCTTTCTGACTGCACATAACTTTCTGTTGGTTCCTTCTCCTCAATTGACGGGTACATTTCTCTTCTACTCATTAATTCATTTGGCATGGGTTTGCAGGCATATGTTCACTGGAAGAAATGTAAATGATTGTGACCTCAGACTCAAGAGAATAAAAAAGCCAGTCTTTCAGAGAATTTTACCACAGTGTGCTAACATGCCTGATAGATCATGTGAAGACCTGCAATTTCTGTATTCATTCTCAGGCTGTTAAAGGTCAAATGGATTTTGATGCTCTCTGATTCCATTAAGAACAGAAGATTGTCTGGTAAATGTTGGCCACATCAAGAACAGTACCTGGCTGATGGAAGTCACTCAATAAATACTTGCCGACTGAACAAATTAGGTGAGAGGAAATCTATTTGAATGCTAGATTTCTTTCCTTCTAAATATTTTCCTCTCCTTCCCTCCAATGCTCCGCGATATTAGCTGAAGTTTTCGTAATAAATTGATCTATATCAAATGACTGAGTAGATGGATGAATTAAAAGACATACCAAATAATACCAGTTTAAACTGTGTGCTATGATTTGAAATATGTCCAATAGTACATATGTGGACACAGTAAAACGTTACAGACAATAATGCATCATAATGTGAACAGAAGATAGCCCTCTACTGTAGGATTATGGGTTTTGTCCTGTTTCTTTTTATTTTTTCTATCATAAATACGGGTGACAATTTGTTTTAAAAACCATTGCACCCCTATAAAGTAATTTAAGAAATACAAAAATTGTTGTGTGTTGTCAAGTCAGAAACAATTCACAGCTAACGCTGGCAGATTTTCAGAAGCTGTACGTCGAACGAGAGGAGATTATCTTTCTTCTATAGAGCAGCTAGGAGTTTTGAACCGAGTATCCTTGAGTTGACAGTGCAACTTCTTATCACTCAGCCACAAAAGCTCCCAATAAAGAGTGATTTAGGTTTAAAATTCAATTTTATTTTTAATCTCAAACTCTACTTCCCACCTCCCCAGTGATAAATGTCATTAATATGTTCATATAAATATACAGCAACACATACGTGTGTGTGTGAGAGAGAGAGAGGACTCACCCCACCTGTCTAGCGGTTTGTCATACTATGACCACTCGTGTGTTACTGACATGATGCTGCTGCATGTTACTTGCATGCCATACTATGGTGACTTTCATGTCACTGGCACCAGAATGCAAAATATCAGAGTGTTGTCAAAGTTGGAAAGATTTGAGCAAAACTATCTTTTTTGTGGATGATTACACTTTTCTTAAACTTTTTGTTGTTAATAGACAAGTTTGTTTTGCATTTGTCCAATCAAACCTTAGATAATTCCTATTAACCATTCGGGGCATGATTAGAACTTAAAGTTTTCATATTAGTTGTGGGATGTCTCACCAGAAATGATACTCAATTTACATACCAATTATCTTCCAAGTTTTTGCTTTCTTGAAGTCTTTAGGGACTACTAATCCAATGATCACTCCTCTCCAGGGATTCAAATCCACCAGTGGCTTTAAGGGAGAAAGATAGGCATTCTTCTTTCATGAAAATTACCACTTGGAAACCCAGTGGAAGTTCAGCTATGAGTTCATTCCAGTTCAACAGCAGTGGGTGAGTAAGGAGAACATTTACCAAAATCAATGTTTATAGAATATTCTAATTTTTGTTCATTTAATATATTTAAGTTTGTATGTTAACTTCTAATGTATATGGTTATTGTTAAAATTATGTTGTATTATAGTTTATGTGTTTCTCTATTTTACTTCAGTGGTGCTTCTTTTTCTTACTTTTCATACTATCTTTAAAAGAACAGCAGTTCTCTTTCTCAAACCATGTTTGCATGTATTTGTTTCAGTATTTCATCTCTTAACTTATATAATATTTATCTATCTTTATACTTTCAAGTTGACTATTTTATTTTATTTAATGGCCTTTGGATTGTATATTTTACTTGTTTTTGTTGAGTATAATAGAGTTGGAACCAACCAATAGCTGACCCTCTGTTGGGTTTTCAGAGGTACATAATCAAACTGGACAAGATTGCCCATCCTTCTCCAACTGAGCATCTGGTAGATTTGAACCGTGTGTCTTTGGAACTGCAGCACAGCTTCTTGCCACTAGGCCACCAGAGCTTCCTTACGAAACTCCTTTTATGTAAAGAATAGTAAAGTAAGGGCAGTAGTACAGGACAACAAATGAGGTTTGATATTAATGTGTCTTTATATCCAATTTGTTGATAAATTAGGACAAGTGCATACAGTTCCTGCTAGCTTTATTTTAGTGCATGATAAGGTGTGTGCCATTGATATGATTGTGATGAAGAATTTGTTGCAAATAGGGATCGGTTCATTCGGTTCAAAATGAAGGGAAATTTGGATATCATTAAGTGGAAAGTAGGGATTGTCATAAAATGGACTTTAGTAATCCAGTGATTTACTATATCCTTCTACATCCTTCCCAAATTTCTATGTCTTTTATATCTATTTCAACTCCATGAATACTGTATGCATAAATAATGAATTACAGGGATTTGGTTAAGTTTTGCTAACCAGGGCCAATTCAGTTGTCAATTTTCCTTGCACTTTTATAAAATGTCATTGTTGTTTAGGATACATATTTGTATATGTATGGACCTATTACTACCATATTCTTTTAATTAGTTTAATTTTACAGTAAGTATATTGTTGTTGTTGTTGATTGCTATCAAGTTGAGTATGACTTACAGAGACCCTATGAATAAAAAGAACTGAAGCCTTTCTATAACTGTTGAATTTTCTCAAAGTTCTTAGAGTTTCCAGAGGCATGTTGTTTAGGAAGTAGATGCCACTCCTGCATTTTACTTAAAAATTTAAAAAGCATACATAGAGTATATAAGAAGAAAAAGACAAAAAAAATTTTTAAAGAATGAAAAGAAAGCAAGAAATGAAGTAGGCATTCCATTATATATTGCATAATAGTATTATATACAAATGTATATAAACATTATAACCCCTGGCATTTTCTGTCTCTCACCTCAGCATACTTATAATGTCTCATCCAGTCAAGTACTTTGTGATAAACCCTAAGTCCTTGAATGTAGATCCCATATGTTTTTCATATGTTTGCCATGATTCTCTGAACCCTAGTGTATAGATTATCAGACAGTGAGCAGATATTCTCATGAACCTGCATATTGAAAAAGCAAAAAAAAATCATAGTTTTGCATAGCCATCTAGCATGATCATTCAGGTGACAACTTACATAGGTACGTGCTAAGCTAAGTTGTTAGGTGCTGTCAAGTTAGCTATGACTCAAAGTGACTCTGTGAACACAAGATCAAAACCTTGTCCTGTCCTACATCATCCCCATAATCTTTCTCATTGCTCAAACCCATTATTTAAGTCATTGGGTCAGTTCATGTAATTGAGAGTCTTTCCCATTTTTTCCCACTTTTTTGTCTGATACAGGTCTTTGCAATCACTATACATCAGAGAGCTGGACAATGACTTGGAATGATAGAAGGAGAATTGATGCTTTTGAGCTGTGGTGTTGGTGAAGAGTATTGAATGTACCATGGATATCTAAGAGAACTAACAGGTTCATCCTGGAAAGGGTTAAACAAGGCTGCTCTTTGGAGGTAAGAATTCTGAAGCTTTGTCTAACATATTTTGAACATGTCACAAAGAGGGACCAGTCAGTCCTTGGAGAGGCACATCATCCTAGGCAGGTTGGAAGGATAGCACAGGAGAGGCAGACTCTCTATGAGATGGATTGATTCAGTCACTGGGGTAATGCTAATAGGTGTGTCAGAGGCAATGAGATTGGCCCAGGATAGAGCACAGTTTGGGCTGTGTATATAGGCAACTTGATGGCACATAAAAACAACAACATAACAACAACACTGTCTTTAGAGCTAATATAAGTAGTAGAGACAATAAATTAAAAGTAAGAGAATGTAAATAATTGAGAGGCATAAATCTATAAAGTATTAACAATAAAGTGCCAAAATTTTCAGAAGACAATACATGCAATAATTAAAATATGAAAATAAACTGAATGTCCATCAAGAAAAGAACAAACAAAATGTAATACATATATAGAATAGAATGTTGTTGTTGCTGTTTGGGGCTGTTGAATTGGTTCCAATAGCAATCCTGATTACAATAGAGCTAAATAGTATTGTGCTATTCTCAGAATAGGTGCTATATTTCAATTCACTGTTAAAGTCATTGAGTCAATAGATATCCTCGAACTTCTTAATCTTTATGATTAAGAATTATGATGTCTTTCTTCAGGGACTGGTCCTTCTGAAAACATGTCCAAAGTATATGAGACAAAGATTCGCCATTGTCACTTCTAAGGAGCATTTTGGCTGTACTCCTTCCAAGATCTATTTGTTTTCAATTCTGGCAGTCTCTTATATAGTCAGTTTTCTTTGACAATACTATAGTTCAAAGGGCACATCTGTAGTCTTCCTTATACTTTGTTCAGTTTTCACACAATAAGAGACAACTGAAATTATGATGGCTTCATTGGAGAACATCTTAGTCTTTAAAGTGACATCTTTGCTCTTTTTAACATTTTTTTAAAAGTCCTCTGTATCAGATTTTCCTAAAGTACTATATCTTTTATTTCTTGGCTGCTGGTTTCTTAGATGTTAATTGTGAATTCAAATAAAGTCAAATCCTTGAAAACATACATCTTTTCTCCATTTATCATGATGTTGTTATTAGTTGACTTAGATGACTTTAATTTTCATATTTTGAAATGTAATCCATATAAATGCTGTATGTATCTCTTTAAATATTTGTTTCCAGCAGGTAAAGCTATATCATCTTCATATCACAGGTTGTTAATAAATCTTCCTTCAATTCTGATGCTGTGTTCTCCTTTATATAGCGCAGTTCTCAGATGATTTACCTAGAGTATAGATTTAGTATGGTGAATGGATATAGCTTGATACATACCACTTCTGATTTGAAACCATGTAATATTTTCTTGTTCCATATGAACATCTACCTCTTAGTTTGCATAGAGTTTCCACATGGACAGAATTAAATTTTCATTCTTCCCAATACTGCCCAGAACATGTTATGATATACATACACAAATGTCTTTGGATTGTTGTTGTTGTTACGTGAGATCAAGTTGGAACTGACTCACAGCTGACTCTCCAGCAGGTTTTCAGAAGCAGTTTAATCACACAGGAGGAGATTGCCCATCTTTCTCCTATAGATGGTAGGCGGAAACTGTGCCTTTGGAATTGCAGTGCAACTTCTTACCACTAGGGCCACCAGAGCTTCCTAACTATAGGGAGTGGACACTGATTTCTAAAGGATTTTTGTATCATTAAAAAATTGATTAAAATAGTCTGTTTTGACTGTTCATTGTTAGCAAAAATTAATTGTGGAGGACATAGGTAGACAAAAGCTCTTGTAGGGTTTTATACTGTTGGTTCAAGATTTTACACACAATCTTGAATACAATGAGAAGTCTGAAATATTTTAAACAGAGAAACAGTGATGTCTGATAAGATTATTAAAGAGAACCTTCTAGCAAGTGTAGCTGCCTGCTGGAGGAAGATGTTTTCTGGCTCCAGGGCTCATCAGCACCACCAAGGACAGTTTCAAACGTGAGCCAATGTGGGCACAGGCTAGAGAGATCCCCACCACGCTACTAGTGAGAGCTTAGGAATACACAAGAACTGAGGGGTTGGCTGAAAACAATTGGAGTTCTGCCCGTTTGACCCCACACCAGACAGAGAGAGTAGATGTGCATGCTGGGGAAAGATAGTCTCTGGCTCTTATGCTCATCAGCACCACCAGAGACAAATCCAAACTTTGGAAGAAGTAGGTGGCACTCAGGAAAGATTCCTACAGGGCTTCACTCCAAGTCCAGAAAAGTTGAAGGACCCTAGGAAAGCAGAGCTTTCCCACTGCACAGGCCTAAACAAGGACTCCAGGCATATCAAGTTGCACTTACCAATAAAGAAAACACTGTCTGCAACAAATAACAAATAAAGATAAGGGAAATGTAAAGAATTTGTTCTTCAAAACAATGTATTCGAATTTTGTAAATAAACTAGTACAAAATTTTTTTTGAAAGGTAAAGAACTGTCAACAACCTGTGCATACAAAATAAAAATGGGTTAACATAAGCCAAGAAAAACTTCACAGATGTCAACAAAACAGCAGGCAGCTTCAAACATTGTGAAAAAAATAAAATAAGCCTTCTCCTAAAAAAAGCAGAGCATATTGCCGATCCAATGAATACCCCAGAGACAGAAGAAATAGACTGATGTGGAGTTATGGCAAAAGGTACATATATGGAAGAATGAATTGAAATAACAAATAAAACAAATACCCCAAAGACAGGAAATCAGAAGTAATACCTTGATGTTTAGTTATATGAACAACTATGGAAGAAGGTGGAAAATATGGAAGAAAGAATGGAAGCCAAAAATTAAGTGAATATCCTAGAGACAGCAAGCCAGAAGAAATATAATGACATGGAGAAACATGAACTACTGAAGAAATCGCAAAAGATGGAAGAAAGTATTGACACTGTAGGTTAAAAGGTAGTACAGCCGACACAGTATTAGAATTAACAGAAATGTATGAAAATGTAATCCAGAATATGAAGACCAAAATGGTAGAATATTACAACATGCAGGAGAGACATAAAGTAGAACAGAGGAGACGGAAGTCAGAGGAGAGAGTCAGTGACCTGGAAGACAAGAACTTCAATGAGAACATACTATAACGGTAAAAAGAGAGAAGAATATATTAGAAGAACAAAAGAACATACCAGAAGATAAAACAAGGAGGAAAATGAAGAAAACATTAGAATTATGTGGGATGACAAACATACATGTATTGGAACACCAGCACATGACGTGGGTAGGGAAAGAACTGAGAAACTTGGAGAAGAGGTACTAGAAGAAAACTTCCCAGGCATTATGAAGAATGAGGATATCCACACTCAAGAAGCTCAGTTAAACTCGAACAGACTAGACCCCCAAAGAAAAACATCAACACATACATAGTCAAATTGTCCAAAATCAAAGATAGATATAGAATACTAAAAGCAGAGTGAAGAAAAAAAAAAAAAAAAGAACCACCTGTTGTTTTTTTGTTATATACCGCCAGATGAGTCGTGGGAGGATATCAAGGGTATCATCCAGGAAGAGTGCAAACGGCCACTGCAAAGACAGAAGAGGAAGAAAAGACCAAAATGGATGTCAGAAGATACACTGAAAATTGCACTGGAGCACTGAGAAGCCAAAGTGCAGGGAAGAATTCAAGATACTAAAGAGTTGAATAGAAGATTTCAAAAGGCAGCA
>NW_006399826.1:2149957-2159527 GCF_000299155.1 Elephantulus edwardii
CATCGAGTTGCTGGTGACTCATAGCGATCCTATGTACAGAAGTCCTAAATCCTGCTCTGTCCTCACCATCTGTGACACACTCACTTCCACCACCCCAATTGCAGAATTGATCCATCTCATATCATCCTCTCATGCACCATCCCTCCACTCTCCCAAACTTTACGTCCCTCTCCAAGAAACGGTCCCTCCTTGCAGCATGCTCAAAGTACGACAGATGAAGCTGCAAAATTCTTGAATCCAAGGAGCAGCCCGATTTTATCCTCTCCAGGATGAACCTGTTTGTTCCCCTAGCAGTCCATGGTATATTCAACACTCTTATCCAGAACCACAGCTCAAAGTCATAAATTCTCTTTCTATCATCTCTATTCACTATCCAATTCTCTGCAGCATAGCATATAATTGCAAAGACTATAAACTGGATCATGTGCACCCCAGTCTCCAGCCTGATGTCATTGCTCTTCAGTATTCTTGAGAGACCTCTGACAGCTGACTTTCCCAATTCAATTCGTCTGTTGATTTCCTGGCTGCTGGTACCAAGAGTGGAAGCCAACTAAACTAAAACTGTTAACTATATCAATCTCTTCACTATCCGTACTGATGCTGCCAATTGGCCCAGTGGTTAGAATCTTTGTTTTCTTGATGTTGAGCTTCAATCCATATTGAAGGCTGCAGTCCTTGACCCTCTGCAGCAAATGCTTCAGGTCCTCCTCAGTTTCAGCAAGCAGGGTTGGGTCATCTGCATAAAGGAGGTTGTTGATGACTCTTTCACCAATCCTGATGCCACAATCCTCCTCATACAGCCTAGTGTCTCGGATGATCTGTTCTGCATACAGATTGAAAAGGTATGGAGACAGAATACATCCATGATGGACCCCCTTCTTGATTTTGAATCATGTAGTGTCTCCTTGTTCAGTTCTGATGACTGCCTCCTGCTCCAAGTATAGGTTTTGCATAAGCACAATCAAATGTTCTGGGATTGCCATTCTTCTCAGGGTCGGCCATAGCTTGTTGTGATCCACACAGTCAGAAGCCTTTGCATAGTCAATGAAGCACAGATAGACATTCTTCTAATACTCTCTGCTTTCTGCCAAGATCCATCTAACATTAGCTGTAATATCCCTAGTACCATGACGTCTTCCAAATCCAGCCTGCACATCTGGCAGTTTTCTGTTGACATATTGCTCCAAAGAGCCATCTACAAAAGAAAATAAGCAAGTCTGTCCTGGAGAGAGTGAAAGCATGTTGCTCTTTGAAGGCAAGTATTTGAAGCTCTGTCTTATATATTTTGGGCTTGTTTCTAGGAGTGACCAGTCCTTGAAGAAGGATATCATGCCTGGAAAGGTGGAGGATCAGCACGAGTCAGGAAGACCCTGGTTGAGGTGAATTGGCATGGTCACTGTGGCAATAGGGGCCAGGCATGTCAGAGACAGTGAGATCAGCTCAAGATAGGGCAGGGGTCAGAGCTATTGTTCTTAGGGTCACTATGAGTCTTGGTTGACTATGTGGCACATAACAACAGGAATTTAGAAATGAAAATATGCTCTTGTATTTTGCTCTTGTTTTCCTTCGACTTGCCACTCATCACCATTCTCAGAGTGGTTTATATGGTCTCTGGGAGGCTCTCAACCCTTACACATCTCCTCCCCAAATGACTGTATCTTTACCATTATGTCTATTTGTAACATCATTTCAGTCCTTACTTCATGCCAACCTTAATGTCAGTTTTTCTCACTAACTTCAATAATGCATGGCCAAAATGACACAATTACCATACCTATACTTCTGGCTATATTTTTAAAATGCCTATTTGCATCTAGAAAATGTTAAACTAATTTCCCGCCCTATGTATTTATTCTTCCCCTACTTACTTGTTATTGACCTTAAACTTTTAGATATGTTGGTGACCTTAAACTTTGAGATATGTGTTTTGGAGGAGTGACAGAGTACAAACTTTTTAAAAAAAATAAATACTACATCTGCTTACTTTTTTAGTAACATTTGTTGTTATATGCCATTGTGTTCACTGAAATTCATAGTGACCTTATGATAACAGTTCAAAATCTTACCCTGTCTTGTGTCATTTTCACTGTCTCTACCATTCTCAAGCCTCTGTCTCATTAAGGGTTTTCCCTTTTCCCCTTGACCTTTCGCAGTATATCTTTTTCTAAGAACTGGTGCCAGTTATTAGAACTCAACACATTTTGAGACGAAGTTTCTTCATCCTAGCTCCTGAGAAGCACCCTAGTTATTCTTCCTCTGGGACAAATTTGTTCTTTTGGCTATAAATAGAGTATTCCAATGCTCTTCACACACACACACAAATATTCAAAAGAATGTGTTACTGTTGTTGTTGTTATACACCATTAAGACAGAACAATTCATAGCTGACCCCCCAGCAGGTTTTAAGAAACAATAAAATGCAAGGAGGTCATTGCCCATTCTTTCTCCCACGGAGTAGGTGATGAATTTTAACTGCATGCCTTTGGGTTGGTAGAGCAACTTCTTACCATTAAGTTACCAGTGCTCCCTCAAAAGAATGTTATTGTTGTTGCTGCTGTTATGTGCCATTGAGTTGCTTGCAATTGCACTGAGTTGTACAATACCCCTGACCTGCTCTAATCTGCGCCAACCTTTTTGTCTCTGACACACCTATCCCCATTACTCGAGCCACTGAATCAATGAATCTTGTCAAGGGTCTTCTTCTTTTGTGCCGTCCCTTCACCCTTCCAAGCATGTGTCCCTCTTTAATGACTAGTCCCTCCGGAAAAGCCAAAGACAGCTTTAGTTTCAACTCCTGTTGTTCTGGGTGAACTCTGTTGCCATCAACATTAAAAAATAAATAAATAAAATCTCAAAATGGTGGATCTTGTTATGGGACAAATAATATGAAAATGAATTCTTTTTACACTAGAGTTTGAGATGAAAATAGACATTTTCAAATAGAACTCTACAGAGAATGTGGAAACTACCAGAAAGAACCTTAATTCACTTGTTATTGTTGTTAGCTGTCATTGAGTAGTAGATGACTCATAGTGACCAGATGAATTGAAGACTTGAATACTTGAATAACATTCATCGTTTCTCCACGTTCATAGAGTTTCCAGAGGCAAGCTACGTCAGAAGTGGATGGCATTCCTGCCTCCAAATTTGTTTTAATCGGGGAGCTCCACCAAACACTTTCCACCATGGGTAAGAGTACTCTTAAAATGATAGCCTAGGTGTTGAAACTAAATTGAGTTTCCAGAAGGGGATGAATGGTCCTGAATTTTCCAAGCAACTGTTTCTAGAAAAAATATAAATTGAATAATGGGGAAGTCAGAAGTGGGTCACAAGCAAATGTTTAGACAGGTAGATCAGCAAAGGAAAACAAAAGTGGTAGGAACCCTCCCCCATAAACCTCCCTTCAAGATTGCCAATTCAAGGTCAAAGTTTCAACCTTTTAGGATAATTTGGAACAGAGACTTCCTCTTTCATGTGAGAGACTCAGGCTGAATTAATGACCAGTGGTTCTCAGGAGTAGTCACCTTCCATCTGTCTGTGGTTGTCTGTGTTTTATTGTGATGTTAAACAAGTTTCCATGTAGCTTCCTGATTGAGAGAGACTAAGAATAAAGGCCTGGTGATCTCCCATTGAAAATTAGACAATGAAATCTATGGATCTCAAATGTCCAATGCCAACTGATAACTGACCATCATTTTGTTGCACTATGCAGGATGTTTTAATGAGTTGAGGTTGAGTTCTGAACAAATATATGCAGATATAAAATAAAGATGTATTTATCAAAGTACATTATATGAACCAGAATTATCTAAATTAAATTCCTTCTCAAACACAGTGAAATTCACCACTCTAAGTAGTTCTCCAAGGATAGCTTTATACATGTACTTGACTGTGATGAGCTTTAGAAGAGAAAACAATTTCGGATCATCCTTCAAAGAAAGAAAATAATTAGCCACCAAATTGTTTTGGTGCTAGTGTTAAGATTTGTGTTTAGCTTTCTGCAACAGTAAATCAGAAAGTAAGATCAGTAGAGTTTGAAATATTTTCTCTTTTTTCTTTCAACAGTGGTTAAAAGCAGTTACTGCTCATGAATTTCTTTCACTTATGCCATTACTTCTTAGTTCTCAGTGGTGTTTGTAACGTGTCCTAATTTAGAATCAGCTGCAAGTTTAATTAACACGCTGTCAACTCCTTCAACAATTAATGCAGATGTTAAATAAGACAGTCCATAAAACTCATAGCATTAGCTACCACTCCTTCACTTGAAACACTGCCATTTATTATTATCTTTGTGCTTTATCCTTCATCCAGATTTCCGGGCTGAATGGTTTTTTAATCTTATCCAATATCAATTACTTCAGAAAATTAGGTTTCATGAGACACATGGTCCTGAATGTTTACTCAAATCATGGTTTAGTATATATGTTTATTATGTTCTGTTTTAATAGAATTGGAAAGGCAATTACATTTTATAGATATGGTTTGTCCTTTAAAACACAGTGGCACTTTTAAGTTTTAAACAATAATTGCCAAAAGGAAGCACTGGGACTTACTTTTATACATTGTTTTTATTCTTTTTAATTGTTTAACATTTATAAGTCTTACCTACTGAACAATATCAAGCATTTTTGTACTTTCATTTACTCATATTTAGTACTATATATCAAATGCCCATTGAATTTAGCCAATCACTGTTTTTTGACCTGTAAATATTTTATTTTAAAAATTGCCACATATAAAATTAAGCAACAATACTCTATGAATAATTTTTAAGTTCATTTAAAATTTAAAAATCGCATCACTTTTTCTTATTTTATTTTTACTGCAATTTGCATGAAAGTTTACAAAGCAATTTATTTATCCAATTACTTATATCTTGTTTGTTTTCTTTAAAAAGCTTTCTTTTTTAAAATTTTCTTTTTTTTCTCCAGTAATTTCTCTTTTTCCCACCAGCACTTCCCCTCCCCCCTTCCCACTTTGGATATTTTTATACATCTTACCAGTTATTGATTTTTAAAATAATGATCTTATGCAGTATTTGTCCTTATGAGACTGAGTTTGCTCCTTGGAGGCAAGGATTCTGAAGCTTTGTCTAACATACTTTGGACATGTTGCAAGGAGGGACCAGTCCTTGAAGAAGGATGTCATGCTCGGGAGGGTGGACGGACAGCCCAAGGGAGGAAGACCCTTGATGAGATGGGTTGATTCAGTGACTGGGTGAATGGCTGTAGCTGTGCCAGAGACAATAAGATTGGCACAGGATAGAGCAACAGGCACGTAACAAGAACAAAACTTCTAAGTTTGACCTCATTTTGTCTCATGTTGTTTGTGGTTTTGGGCTTTACCCCTAGGTCTATGTTCCATTTGAAGCTGATTTTGTGTATGCCGCACAAATGTGGATACTGCTTCAGCTTCCTACAAGTAGCAATCTAGTTTTGCCAGCACCATTTATTGAAGAGGTTATCATTTCCCCATTTAATAAGTTTTGTTTCCTTATCAAGTACCAGTTGGGCATTAGTAAGTGGGTTAATTTCTGGGTTCTCAATTTGGTCCCATTGGTCTATGTATCTGTCATTGTATCAGTACCATGCTGTTTTGGTTATTACAGCTGTGTAGTAAGTTTTGAGGTCAGGGAGTGACGTGTCTTCCACTTCATTTTGTTTTTCAGAAGTGCTTTGCTTATTTCATGCCTTGTCCCTTCAAAATAAACTTGCCTATTGCCTTTTCTATTTCTCTGAAAAAGGAATTTGGTATCTCTATTGGGACTGCATAAACAAGTAGATTGCTTTTGACAAGATTGTCCTTTTCACTATATTGACTCTTCCTATCTATGAACAGGAAATATTTTTCCATTTATTTTATGTCTCATATTTTCTCACAGTAGTGTTTTGCAGCTTTCTTTACAAAGGTCTTTTGTGTCTCTAGTTACATTTATTCCCAAGTGTGTCAATTTGTGGTTCGCTGTTTTAAATGGTATTGTTTCTTAGTTCCCTTTTCTGTGTTTTCTTTGTTACTCAAGAGAAACCTCACTGGTTTTTATGTATTGATCTTGTATTCTGCCACTCTACTAAACTTGAGGAGAAATGTTGAGAAATGTCCATATAAATGTGAAAACCAAATACCATGGAGAAAAACATTACATAGAATAATGAAAATAAGTATGTATGACAACTTACTGAACTTCTAATATGAGTCTGGCATTCTGATATACACTTTAAACAGACAATCTTATTAATCTACAGATCTCATTTTATGTTTAAGGCAATGGAGGGTATGCATATGATCTGTACATTCTCATCCAGTTTCAAATGGAAGAATTTGGGTTCAATTCTTGACTTACTTCGTTCTAGTTGGTTAACAGGGTAGCACCCGTCCAAATTTTTTGACACAGACACATTCAGTAAGAGGCAAAACTGGAATTACATCCGTGTCTAAATTTAAGTGCTTGCTTTACAAGTTGTAAACCGTAGCAATCGCTATAAAATGGTTTCACACAGAAAATGAGGGATTTGGTTGCTATCCCTTAGCATTGGTTTCTACAAGATTGTTTGATCATGGATATTTGAAGTAATTTTTTTAAAAGAACTCAATCTTAAAGCTAGAACTCAGCTTATAAGTACTAGCAAAATTATATTCACTATTAAATATTTTAAAGCTTCAGTTCTGTTTGGTAAATAGTGTTTTCCCAAAACCTTCAAGCAACCTTTTCAGATATGGTAGTGGTTCCCAGGACTGTTCTTTGATTTTGCAGTTATAGGGTTAATTCTGACCCCTTGGAGTTTCCTCAGGAACATGTTCTGCAGGCGAGGCAGTTTTCTTTTTTCTTTTGTAATTTTACATTGATTTGTACACAAAGTCCATATACATTGTGTTTCACACTGTGCAAGGCAACTTTCAAGTAATTCAAAAGTATCTGGAACAGTGGTCTTAAGTAATATTTGTCCTTTTGTCACTGAGAGCATTTTGTCACTCAGCATTACGTCTTCCAGATTTATCCATGCTGTGTAGTGTCTTATGAGTTGGTTGTTCTTCAATGCTGTATAATATTCCATTGTGTGGATGTAATACAATTTCTCTATTCAGATCTATTTTTTTGGTAGGTACTTGAACTGCTACCCAAGTGAAGACCTCTTTGCAATTATGAATATTGTTGCAATAAACATGTATCTGTTGTGTCACAGCTCTGCTTTCTTTTCCTTTTTTAAATATATTTCCAGTAGTGATATGGCTGAGTCAAGGGTAATTGTATTTTCAACTTTCTGAGGAAGCACTAGACCACTTTCCATAGCGATTGTACCATTTTATAGTTCCATCAATGTTATGATGATAAGATAGGGGAAGGAAGGACAAGAAAGAAAAGAAAATATAGATGATAAATGCTGTACTGGAATAAGTAAAGGGAAGAACAATCTGAAAGGAATGGATGATTAGACATTATGTGTATCCCAATTAGCAATCTAGAGGAAGACAAATATTGCGAAGTTTATTGGCAGAGGCGTAGGGAGGACAATGTGTGTACATGAATGAATGAAAACTAATTTCTTTGTAAACTTTCACTGAGATCACAAGTACAAAAAGAAGGGAGAAACAAAATAAAAAACAACCCCAAAAGTACTTGGAAAATCCCAAACCACAAAAAAAAAAAGCAGCAAAAAGAGCTGGTGGAAGATACAGTTCAAGAGTTCCTTCTTTATCGGAGTTCTGGAGACCTAAGTGATAAACGTTATAACTTTCTGGTGTTTAGAATTTACTAGCAAATCAATGGAAGAAAAGATGAGCAGTCTCCTCCTGTGTGGTTGAAAGCTTCCTAAATCTGCTGAGGGGTCAACTCTGAGTTCAAACTCAATGAGGGTGAGTTTGAGTTTGATGCTCCTTAGGTTAGATCAAGTGTATCAGGCTTTTAATTATACATCTTTCAATAGTTCCTGTGATCTAATGTAGTCAAGAGTCAGTTCTAGAGAGGCTGAAGTACTAGCCAAAAGTTTGATGGTTTGAACCTACCCAAAAGAGTCAGGGAGGACAGGTCTGGGGAGACAGGTCTGGGGCCCAGCTTCCAAAACGTCATAGCCTTGAACATCTCTTGGAGCAGTTCTATTCTGCACTCATGGGAGTCACTATGAATTGGAATCAAGTTCAAGGCAATCACCACCAATAGAATGAAGTGCTCTCCTGGTTTCCCTAGGATAGTGGGTCATTCTATCTCTTTCCCCTTCTCTCCTGAAGAACCAGTTTCCTCAAGTCCATTCTGTGGGATTTAGGGTCAAAAACAGAAAGTGAAGAAAATTGTAAAGAGAATTGATCAAAATTCTCTATCCATTTGTGACATTTTCTAGAACCTTACCAATATAAAAATGGTATCACATATGGAAACTAGAAGAATGAACTTTTTCCACCATGGAGGCTTTAATTTTGCTAAAACTGAAAAAATAGCACATAGGAAAGCTGTCAGCTTTTCCTTATTCTTATTACACCCTCAGGCAATTGAATCACCAGCCCCTGTAGCTAGAATTTAGCAAGCTTTGCCAAAATAGGCCAATTCCACCAGCATTAAAACACTACTTAAGTAGCTAGACTATTTTCAAGAAGGGGAGAAAGCCATGAAATTGTTCTGAAACATCATGACTTTCTGGATTTTTTTTTTTAATCAGTTGCACCTCACCTTCTAATGTTCTGTGTATCGCAGCTTAGTGGTAAGCATTTCCATTTGCACTGAATGCAAGCGAAGCATTTGCTGACAGTCCAGGAAAGTTTTGAATCATCGAGTTGTTGTTAGATGGCATCAAGTTGACTGTGACTCTCAGCGACCCTAGGAAGAACAGATCTGAACTTTGTTCTGAATCACCCTCATACTCAAGCTTCCCGTGGACAGTGACTGTGCGAATCCCTCTCTTTCATCATCTCCCGAACTCACATTACCCTTCTCTCTAAAAATAGCAGCAATAACAGTAACCGTACTTCGATTTATTCTAGCCATAGAACTAAATATATTGACTACTAAACTTAAAATGAACCAACCCTCCCCTTTACATAACTTTTCTAACATACTAGGATATTACCCTAACACTATGCACCGACTTCCAACTTAAAAAAGCTTAAACTCCAGCCTTAACCTAGCATCAACCACCCTTGACCTAATCTGACTTGAAAATACACTCCCAAAAAAACATCTCAATCATCCATAAAATTACCTCTATTAACCTTTCCAATCAGAAAGGACTAATCAAACTTTATTTCATATCTTTTCTAGTTACCTTATGTCTTAGCTTACTACTAATCACCTAACTCCCCAAACAATCTCAATAACAATAAAAATACTAACAAATAAAACTCATATACCAACAAACAACAATCAACTCCCCATCCTCTCTTTCAATGAGCCTCTGCCTTCCCAAGTATGATGTCTTTCCCCAAAGAATGATTCCTCCTGCAAATAAATCCAAAATAAATGACTCAAAGTTTCTTCCTTCTTGTCTCTAAGGAACACTCTTGTTGCACTTCCTTCAAGCCCAGTTTCTTTATTCTTTATTCTTTAGGCAGTACATGGGATATTCAGTACTCTAAATGATAAGT
>NW_006399826.1:2163897-2173110 GCF_000299155.1 Elephantulus edwardii
AAAGAGAAAAAAAAGAAAATATTATATTCTAATAGAGTCTTTAAAACTATGACTATTTCATTGTTTGTTCTCAAGTGCATATGTGGTTTCCAGTAACTTCAGCAGGTGGAAAACAGTGGGGAGGCATGAAGATGTCATTTCATATAGGCCTGCACTAACTGTGTTCTTTTTTAATACAGATATCACTGCATAGCATTTGAGGAAAAGCTAAGGGGAGGTAGTGAAGCCTGCTTGGGCAGGGAGAAAATTCTAGAACGGGGAGAAAAAGAGAACAGACAGGGCACTGGAGGAATAGAGTAAAATGCACAGCCCTAGAGAGAGGCTCTGAACACAGGAGCAACAAATACATGCATGTATGAAAAATACACCCCAGCGAAAGGAAAGGCAAAAGACAATAAGGAATATTTTTTTAAAAGAAGGGAAAAATACCCCCACATCTCCTAGAGTACACAAGCAACATCAGCAGCAAAATTAGAGAATATTTATTGTCTTGCCGTGAAACAAGACCCTGAAACAAGTTTATTTTACAAACTAGTCTCAGAAAACAGAAACAGATGATAGGAAGAGGAGAGATAGAGGAGACAGGGTCAATCCAAGGGATTACAGTAAATTGGTTCCTCCTATTAGCACTCATGACAGAATCCTGCTGGGAATCTTCTGAAAAAGTGTGGTGAGATTTATGACTCAGCTCAAAGGAAGAATAAAACAAGTATCCGAGTACCCACTAGCTTCTGCCTTCATCACCTGTGATTGCCCCTTGTGCTTAAACATTTGCATGAACATCAGAATGGCTGGGCAGATCCCATATACATGTAAGTAACATCAGCAGATAACATCTATGGCAGGAAAGTAAAATACACTTAATCCAGAAAATCTGAGTATAGTCTCAATTGATACTTCCTCCTGTGGAGTGGTTGGAAGGGTTGAACTTCTGACCCTTTGGTTAGAAACCAAGCCCTTAGTCCCTGTTGCATCAGGGCTCTTTGTGTTGAGATTATCTCAACTCAACCTTATTCATTGTCATCCAGTCAGAACCTCTGTAATCCAATCATCCAATCAGAATCACTGATCCCTCATTGAGTTCCAAGATCATAAATAAAAGAGACTGTTTCTCTTTCTTTTGAGGAGCAGCTAGGGGATTCAAAACTCCAGAGAGGTGCAGCCTTTGGATTAACAGTGTTATTCGCTGTAGATAAAACCACTAGAGCACCAGTGTTTTAAACATCAAGAAGTGTCCCTCTTAATTGCTTAAAGGCAGTAACTGAGAGAACATATGATTAGAGTACCCAAATATGTTCGACGTTCACTTCACTTTCATACACATTCCTAACTGTGTTTGTCTTAGTCTCATAAGGATAGAGAAAAATGGATAGGAAGAGAGATATGAGGTGGGCAGGAATGGACAGAAAGAGAGAGAATGAGAATAGAATAACTACCTGCCTAGTTATGTAGGCTTTGTTGTTTTTGTTGTTGTTATGTGCTGTTGTGACTCATAGCGACCCGATGTAAAGGAGCTCTAAATGCTGCTCTATCGTGTTCCAAACTCACCATCTCTGACACACTCATTCCCACCACTCCACCTCGTCGAGGGTCTTCCTCTCCTGCCCTGTCCCTCCACTTTCCCAAACATGATGTCCCTCTCCAAGGACCTGTCCCTCCTTGCAACATGCCCAAAGTATGTCAGCAGAAGCTTCAGAATCCTTGACTCCAGAGAACATTCTGGCTTCACCCTCTCTAGGACAAACCTGTTTGTTTTCCTGTCAGTCAATGGTATATTCAACACTCTTCTCCAGCACCAGAACTCAAAGGCATCAATTCTTTTCTAGCATCCCTAGTCACTGTCCAACTCTCTGATGTATAGCACGTAATTGCAAAGACTATAGCCAGGTATTTTCACTGTGTTAGGAACTAGGAAGATGTCATCGGTAACAAGTTGCACTGCTAACCAACAGGAATCCACCAGTTCAAATCCATCAGCAGTTCCATAGGAAAAATGGTGCATGGCCTCTGCCTATAAAGACTTATGACTTTTAATGGAAAACTTGTAAAAGGCTGATGCTGAATGAGGAACGATTCAACAGCAGTGAATTGAGTTTTTTTTATTCTTCAGTTTACACACTTGTGAGATGAAGGAGTTAATTTTAATATTCAGAGACATCATGACTTCCTGTTGTATTATATATTCACATATGAGCATTTATGCAGGTCTCTGGACAGTGCAAGCAATTAAATACTTCTTATTGTTGTTTTGTGCTGTCAAGTACAACTCACAGTGACCCGATGAACAACTGAACTCGGTCTCGTCTTGTGCCATCCTTACAATCTCTGACACATTAGAACCATCAATGTTCCAATCCAGCTGGTTGAGGATCTTCCTCTTCTTGGCCGTCCCTCCACATTTCCAAGCATGATGTCCTTCTCTGAGGAATAGCCTCTCCTAGCAACATGGTCAAAGTAGATGAGAAAAAGCTTCGCCATCCTTGCCTCCAAGGAACACTCTAGCTTCACCCTCTCTAAGACTTACCTGTTTCAGAGAAGGTGCACTAGATGACTGATAACTGACTGCTTGGCAACTTGAGCCAACTCAAGGGTTGAGAAGACAGGATTGGTGTTTTCCAAAAGGTCACAGCTTGGAAAACCGTGTGGGGTAGTTCTCTGCACAGCTCGGGTCATAATGAGTCAAAAATCATCTTGTTAACTAAGGACAGATATATTCACAAGGAGATCAGATGATACAGCTTAAATGCTGTATTAAACACTCAACTTCTAACTTGAAATGTGAGCATATTAAACTCACCATCCATTCAATGGGAGAATGATGTAGCATTCCTTTTCCCTATTGGTTACAGCCTGGGAAAACCTATAAAGCAGTTCTACTCTGTCCTGTAGTTCCTGTTGTTGAATATCTTAAAGGGGAACTGGCTCATAGTTGACTCTCCAGTGGGTTTTTAGAGGCAGTAAGTCACATGTGAGGAGATTGCCCATCTGCCCTCCCATGGAGCATCTGGTGGATCTGAACCATGTACCTTTGGGTTGGCAGCATGATTCCTTATCTCTAAGCCACCAGGGCTTCCTCTGTTCTGTAGTTTCCATGAATTGGAATTGGTTCAACTTGAGATTCTGCCCACTCACAGGAAATGGGGTTTTATGGTGTGATCAGTGTGACTCAGGTTCTTCTCACAATGGCTGGAGTGGCAGCACCTACCTAGATAGGAGAGAAGGAGGAAAACCTCCTTCCAGGCTCCTAATGGAAGGCTTCTCTCTGGGTTGCGGTGACATGAACGTAGGGCTTGTTCTGATTTCCCTGAATGTGCTATTTCTTCCTGTGTCCCCCTGTTTATAATTCTCCTATCACCATAAATCAACACTCTCCTCGGGAACATTTCATCCAGCCTGGCCTTCCAGCCGTTGTCCACAATTCTGCTGATGGTCAGTAATTTTCAGTGACTCATGCAGCCTCTGCCTTTGTGAGAGCTTCCTTTACCCTGGAAGTCATCCCTGTTTTGTGTCCTTTAAATGCCTCTTTAAAATGTAACATATTGTCCTCTCTAGCCTTGCTCACGCAAGCACTGCTTCCCGCGAAACGCAGTCTTGTGACCTCCATCAGGATTCTTGTCTGCACCCCGACTACTGTCACCCCCCCTTTCAGAGACCTTCAAATGAGTTTCAACATCCTCTCTTGAGTCCTTGTCTTTAAGCACACGCTTCTACTCTCCACCTCTGTGTGCGTAGCCCACAGTATTTCCTTGCTGCAGACAGAGTCAATTGTTAATACGAATGCATTGTGGTCTTTGCAAGGGACACAGCTTGTGGTTAGCACCAAGAGGTGCCAAATATTCAGTGTCCCTTCTTTCTTCAATATATTGATTTTCAAAGAAGTATCGGACTAAATGCTGCATGTTATGAAGCTGCTGGGATATGCAAGGGCAAAGTGAACATGGGATGTGTTTTGGTACTCTGTCTAATTAGTGGATTTTCTCAGTGGTGAAGTAGCTAGAAGTACTTCTTATGCAGGGAGCTGGAATCTCCAGCCAAAGAAAGAGCAGGCTGGTGCCTTAGCACGAATGGTGCAATCACTTCAGTACTTCTTACAGATCTCGTAAAGCTAGTATGCTAAGAAGAGACTGAAAAATTAGACACACAGAGCTCAGCAATTTCTGACCTGAAATTTGTACTCTGTGTGTGTGTGTACTTGTTTTTTTGCTTTAATCAATTGGAATCAGAGGTGGTTGCTGTCGTTAGGTATTGTTGAGTTAGAAATAACTCATAGCCAACCTGCCAGTGGGTTTTCAGAAACAGTAAATCAAACAGGATGAGATCTCTCAACCTTTCTCCAGTGGAGCAGCTGACGGATTCGAGCCACGTGCCTTTGGGTTGGGAGTATAACTCCTTAACCACTAAGCTACTAGAGCTTCTACAATATCGTATTTATATGCACATATTTGAAAATTAAACATGCCATATAAATAAATAAGAATCTTGCATTTTGTGTGTGGCATGTCATCTTATCAAATTCATATGTGAAATCCAATATTTTAGATTTGGAATTTTTCAAAAATAATTATGAAATGCTGTTTCACATAGAAAGAGAAAAGTCGTCTTTGGGTAAAAACAGACTAGGAGAGAAAGACAACAGATCCTTGTAGCTCAGTCTGTAGAACAAACACAAAGTCATAATTATCCCTCCCCTGAGAGACCTAACCCCAGGGGCAAAGGCCAGCCTTCCCGGCTTGTTATCAAATGAAAATCATTTTGAAATATATTTATCATTTCCTCTAGCTCTGTTCTAAAATGCTTGTATCTAGGCCTAGCTTCTTGTTGTCGTTTCTTCCTCTTCAGTTATGTTTTCGGTGTTTTTCAGGACAATTAAAACCCAGGCTGTAATAAGGCATCTGCTTTATTACAAGTTCAGACAAAGGAAGTCATTTCACTGGCAACTATAGGGCATTGAAGCAACACGGAGGGCTACATTACAGAAAGCATAGATAATAACAGCAAAGAGACCACTTCTCACCTCTTCACCCCGGCTCCACAGACCTTGGGAATCTTGGTGGTGAAAATTACCAGCTTTGTAATTTGAGTTTTTGTTTTATCTTTAAATCAAAGACGGTGAATAAAAAAGAAAAATAATGCTTATCCTTGAGGTTTATGTTGTGTCTGTTCCTTTGGGCTTTTCAACCACATCCATTTAAAGAATTCCCAGTATCTGCCTATTAAACACCGAGACAATAAACATCTCTGCCTATCACATCCTGGTAGATTCTAAGTAATAAGCATAAGTACACACACACACACACACACACACACACACACACACAACGTGAACACACTCAAGTGCACAGCACACATGTGCACACGTTTCCCTGACCAGTGCCTGACTGGTGATAATTCAGTCTTCCTTTTCCCTTGTTTAATGCCCCTGGGCTTCTGAGCTTAGACTCATTTTCATCACTGAAAATAATCACCTTCAACCAAACTCTGCTTCAGTGCCTCAGGGAAAGTTCATTCCTAATGCTTCCTCCATCTTCCATCCCATGTGAGGCCCCAAAGCCAGCTCTCTCAATTTCAAAGATAAATATCTGTCCCTGAACTGGGAAGCAACTACATGTAGCCTGGTTTGAGGGTCCTGTTTTACACATCTTTAACTAAATACAGGAAAAATCAGAGATTTTAGAGTCTTTCTTTTCAGAAGATGGCTTAGTACTGGTCCCCTTCTCCCACCTCTAGGAAAATTGGGGCAGGGATGGTGTTACTCATCTCTGTACTCAGACCTAGCAAATGTCTGTCATGAAACAGATTCCAGCTAAGGCCTGTTGAATAAATAAAATCCCAGCAAGACATTTCTCCTTCATTTTCTCAAATGTGGGTAGACCTACTTCCAAGAGTATGTGTCTACGTGTCAAGGGACAAAGAAAGTTAAAAAACAAATATTGTTTCTTTTGGTGAAAGTCTACTTAATTTTCCCTAATAATTCTTTTTCTATCAAAAATCAACTCAATTTATTGCTGTAGAGTCAGAACAGATTAAAAGTTGACCCTTTAGTGTTTTCAGAGACTGTAAATATCATGGGAGGAGATTGTCCATTTTTCTTCAGCAGAGAAGCTGGTGGATTTGAAACACCTGCCTTTGAGTTGTCAGTGCAACTGCTTATAATTTCTATTAAAGCAGAAACTTTTGTTGTTGATGCTGCTGCTACTATGTACCATTGAGTTGGAAACTCCACAGCTGACCCTCCAGAAGGTTTTCAGAAGCAGTTAATTGCACAGGAGGAGACTGTCCATCTTTTCCCCACAGAGCAGCTGGTGGATTATAACTGCATGCCTTTGAGCATGTAGTTGAAGCTGCAGCTTGAAGCTTCAGAACAGCTTCCTATCACCTGGCCACCAGAGCTTCCTGAAACTATCAAAGGTCCAACAAATGTTAAATTGGTGGTTGCAGTAAAGATCACAGGCTTTGAAAACCAACCAAGCTCACTGCTTTCGGACAACTGTGACTCATAGGAACCCTCTGTTGGTTTCCGAGACTGTTTATCATTATGGGAGGAAACAGCCTGTCTTTTCTCCTGGGAAGCAACCAGTGCATTGGAACCACTGATCTTTTGATTAACATGTTTTACACTACTGTGGTTATTGTTTGCTCTCATATTGGAAGCAACCCATACCTGACCGATCAGCAGGTTTTCAGAGGCAGTAAATCACGCCCATCCTACTTCTGCAGAGCAGCTGGTGGATTGAACAGCATGCCTTTGGGTTGCAGGGCAGCTTCTTACAACTAGGCCACCACTAGTGCTCCTTAGAGTTTCAGGAGGCTGGTTTAAATGTTGTAGTTGCTTTGTTAATTGCCATCAAGTCAATTTTGACTCACAGCTATCCCATAAATGTGGAGTCAACATGCTCCACAGAATTTTCAAGACTGTACTTCTTGGAAGTAGACTGCCAGGCTTGTCTTCCAAGGTTTCTCAGAGCGAGTCCAATCTGTCAATCTTCAATCTTCTAGCTTGTAATCAAGCTTTTAACTGACTATTCTAAGCAGGGACTTCTATGTTGTTGTCAGGTTTTGTCAAGTTGTTTTCTACCCAAAGCTACCCTATGCGACAAAGCAGAACAACTTCGTAGGATTTTCTTGCTGAAAAATCTTTATGGCAACTCTTAAGTAGGTCTTTCTCCCACCAAACTGCTCAATGCAGCAAACAACTCATTAAGTCAGAATCAGAACCAATTCATAGTTAACCCTCCAGCATTTTTTCAGAGGCTGTAAATTGCACACATGGAGGTTGACCATCTCTTCCTCATGGAGCAACTGGTGAATTCAAACTGCCTGCATTTAGGTTGGCAGCACGACTCCTCACCCAGCAGGCCAGCAAAGTCCAAAAACCACTAAGCAGATCAAAACCAGAAGCCCTTCTGTTATCATCCGTGCTATTAGCCTTTTGTGACAACAGGGCTCCTCAGAGGCTCTTGTACCCATCATGAATTCCATGATGTTTTTTAAATTTTTAATTTTTCCTCTAAGCTTCTTTGTATTTTACTTTTGGAAAGGAGAAAATAGTAACTAATATACTGAGATTTGAAAATTCAAATTAACTGATTATGTAATACAGTTCAAGGTGATACAGCAGCCAGGCAGCTGATAGCAGCGCTGTAGCAAGGTCGGTAGTACTGGAGTTCATTGCCATTTAGTTGGTGCTGATGCAGTATGACAGAAGTAATGTCGCCCAACCCTTTGCTGGTTCCATCTTCTCTGACACATTTGAGCCCATTTTAGAGGTATTGCGTCCATCTGTCTCATAAAGTTTTTCTTTTGTTTTGTTGACTTTGTACTTCACCAAACATTTTTTTTTCTGTCCTAGAGTTTTGTATTTCCCAATCACAATCCCAAATAAGCAAGATAAAGTCTTTCCAAACTTGCTTGTAAGGAGTATTCTGGGTGTATTTCTTCCAAGATTGATGTGCTCACTCTTTTGACAGTATGAGGTGTATTCAATATTCTCTGCCCACATCACATTTCAAATGCATCAATTCATATTTTGCTTTCTCTTTCTAATATCTGTTTTTTTCCATGCATACTAAATGATTGAACAGATCATAGCTTGGGTCAGTTGCTCCTGAGTCATGACAGTGACATCATTGCTCTTTAAAAAATTATAATGAGATCTTTTGTAATGAGTGTGTCTCACAGAATATGTCATTTTATTTCTTGGCTGCTGCTTCCATAGTGTTGAGTAATGATCCAAGAAGGATCAAACTCTTCAATTCTCCCTTTCATTTATCACCTTGCTCTTTACTGGCCCAGGTAAGAGAATTTTTATTTCCTTAATGTCCAGGAATAATCCATATTGAAGAGTGTATTTTTTGAGGTTTTTAATCTTTTTTTTTAACCTTACTCAGTAAGTGCTTCAGGTAGTTTTCATTTTTGGCAAACAATATTGCTGGTATTGAGTCTTCTTCCAGATATCATGCTTCCCCCCCCCACAAAAAGTTTAGCCAGCTTGTATTGGTAGAAATCACAGTAATATTGATATGATCAGTGGCATTCTTAACAGTCACAGAAATAAATACCAGAAGGATCAAATGAGTAATAAGCAGTAAGTTAACCCAAGTAGAAATGGTTTCAGCAGAAGATTTCAAATCAGTAACAGTGATCAGTAAATTACACTGGGTGAAGGAAAAAAAGCTATTGTAGTCTTAGAGCATCCTATATGAATGAACTTTTGGAATAAATCCAACTCCTTTATTTTATAGACACAAAACTTAACAAAATAACTAATTGAAGCCCATAGAAGTTACTACCCCTATTTAAGATTATAGGTCTAGAGCTTCAAGCCTATAGTATACTCTTTCATGATGAATAAAATTATTCTTCTAAATGGTATGTTGAATTACTGAGACTAGCTCAGGACAAGAAAAGGTTCAGGTCACATAGGGTCACTATGGGTCACAAGCTACTTAACGGCACATAACAACAACAACAACAACACAATGTGATATTATAAAAATATAGGTTACCAGTTGATGATCACATGTGCTGTGGCAGAATGAAGCTCAACTGTTGTTAGGTGTTGAGCCAAGTAGGACTCATAGTCACCCTATGGACAACAGATCTTAACTCTGTCCTATCCTGTGTCATCCTCACACTTTCCAATACAATAGAGCCCACTGAGACAGTCACCATGTCAATTCACCTGATCGAGGGTCTTCTTCTCTTTTGCTGACC
>NW_006399826.1:2173210-2175026 GCF_000299155.1 Elephantulus edwardii
TATTTGTTGGAATGTTATATCCTTGTGGATATAACCTTATTTGAAAATAGTGTCTTCTTTGTTACATTAGTAGAACCATATAAACTTAGGATTTATCTTAAACCTAATCACTTCTCAATTATAAAAAAAGAACAAATTAGACATAAATGCTTGCACAAGCTAGTGAAGACAGCCTCATCTTAGGAAGTCAGAAAAATCCCAAGGAAACCACCAAGGAAGGAATGGAAAGTTGAGATCCTGTTTGGACTTTCAAATTTCGGAACTGTGAGGGAAAAGAAAATTTGTTCTTTAATGTCACCTCCTTGTGGTATTTCTACTACTGCAGCACAAGGAAGCTAAGAGAGCACTATTCTTCACCTATATGGGCATTCTTAAATTTTGAGGTTGCTTGGTACTCAGATAATACAGAATATTGATAGTAAAATGAATGAAAGGGTCATTTGAGGTATTAAAATGTTTTATTGTTTTAACAGTACTTACAAAATGCTAGGCTACATGTTACACTTTAGTAGAAAAATCCAGTATCTTTTACTGATGATATTTTATAATGTTTATAAAAAAGCTTTATCTAGAGATATAAATTGTGGAAAATAGCCTTCTAAAATCTGGCTGAATATGAAATTGTAGTTATTGCTTAAATACAATGTATTTGTAGATGAAAGAACAAGAAAAAGAAATAAGGAGAAAATTTCAAGTATCTGACTTAAAATTAATTTTAACCAGCAAGTAAAAACAGTGTAAACATTAAGATTAAGTCGTATTGTCCTACTCTTTGGAAAACAAATAAATATTTAACAGATAGCTTTAAGAAGCATGTTTTTAAATATTTCATTGTAAATATGTTAGGAAATTAACTTATTTTAATAAACAGATATTTTTGCCTTATCTTAAAGTTAACATTGACACAAAGAAAGTCCTGAGTCTCTCTCACGATCTCTATTGTCTGATACATCTTGAGGACCACTGATACTACTTGCATTTAGGAATTCCGCTGGCTAAACACATTTCCGAGATAGGATCTTTCCACTTACTTTCCTCTTGCAGCTGTCTCCTCTGCTATCATTTTGTGATTTTTTTTATTCCAATTCTGCACTTCAAATCTGATCTGGAGTTATTCTGTTTGACTTACATCCTTGTAGAATTTTCTTCAAATTTTATCAGCTGTTGGTAACACATTCAGATAGTCCTCCCTTGAATAATACTATGGACGAACAACTAACTGTATTGACTGAGACTGATTTCACTACTTACCATCATACAGACACACACACAAAGACCACAGACACACACACACACATGCACACACACACACTCACACACACACATACGTACACTACAGATATATGTGCACAGCCACGGTAAAACCAGAGGAATCCAGCTTTCTTCCCTCACAAACACTACTTAAATAACTCTATTAATTTATTAATAAATTTCAGGAGCTACATGGAAATGTATGGCTTTGATTTATGAATTCTGATTGATACTGAAAACCAACCGGTAACTCTTTTGAATTGCTTTTTTACTGATCTGAAATGGTTATACCTCTATGTGGAATAAAAGAAAATTTCCCTTAATAATTAATTCAGCATCGTTATTTATAGAGAACTGAGCCATGTCTATAAAACTAAGCCCATCGCAGAATAGGGAAGTTGGTTAGTTTCACTACTGACCCATTGAGATTGCCTCTGAGCCTATATGAGTAGGAAAATATTATATTCTATCATGTCATCAGCATAGAGGGATAATTTTACCTCCTCGTTGCCTATTTGGATACCTTTTATTCCCTTCTCTTGTCTTATTGCTATTGCTAAGACTT
>NW_006399826.1:2182101-2185653 GCF_000299155.1 Elephantulus edwardii
ATAGCAAGTGATTGGAAAGACTATGTATGGCCTGAATTAGACACACCTTAATCATCAATCTGACATCATTACTCCTCAGTAACTTGGAGAGGCCCCTAACTACAGATTTTTCCACTCCTGATTGCAGTACATCTCCTGATTTCTGAACTGCTGGTACCAAGGGTGTTAATTGTGGATTCCAGTAAGGTGAAGTTGTTAACCATTTCAATTTTTCTCCATCCAAAATAATGTTGCCTCTAGGTCCAGTGGTAAGAATCTTTGTTTTCTTGACAATGAGATGCAATTCATATTGAAGCATGCGTTTCTTGATCTTCTGCAACAAATGCTTCAAGTCCTCCTCACTTCCACCAAGCAAGGCTGTGTCATCTTCATAACACAGGTTATCTATGAGTCTCCCTCTGAACTTGATGCTCCATTTCTCCTCATTGAGTCCAGGTTCTCGAATAATTTAATTTGCTCAGCATACAGAATGAATAGATGTGTAGAGAGAATACAACCCTGGCACACTCCCTTTTGATTTTAAACAGAGCAGTGTTGCCTTGTTCTGTTTACACAACAGCATCTTGGTCCAGGTATAAGTTTTACATGAACACAGTTAAATGCTTTGGGATGCCCATTTTTCTCAATGTTAGCCATAGCTTGTTATGATCCACACAGCCAAATGCTATGAAGCTCAGCAATGGAGTCAGAAACATCTGAGTTCACATCTCCGAGATCTTAGAGCTGAAAGCTCCACTGAAAGCTGCTTGGCATCATAGCAGTTAGCAAGCTTTCCAAGACAAAATATACAAATAGTCACTTTGTCAACTCATTTCATGGAGAGTCTTCCTCTCTTGACCCTCCACCTTTCCCAGTATCATGTATTTCTACAAGGACTGTTGACTTTTGAGAATATGCCCAAAGTAAGCAAGACAATTTTCACAACCTTGGCTCTAAGGAGCGTTCTGCTTTCATTTTCTTCAAGAAAGATTTGTTTGTTGTTGTGACAGTTCATGATACATACAAAACTCATCATCAACACTACCATTCAAAGGCATCAACTCTTCTTCAGTCTTCTTTATTCATTGTCCATCTTTGAAATGCGTGGGAAGCAATGGAAAGCACCATGGCTTGGTTCAAGGTGCACCTTAGTCTTTAAACTGACATCCTTGCTCTTTAGAAGTTTGGAGAGGTTCTTGCCAGCCAGCAGATTTCCTTGATGTAGCACATGTTTTGATTTACCAATTTAAAAAATCATTCTGATTTTCATAATTTATGCACAACCTATCAGAATCAAGGGAAATAGTTTAGATATTCAGAGTTTTGTGGGTTGCTCCCAGCTGTCACTAGGACATCGAAGAGGATAATAATGACACTTAATGGTACCATGTATGACTTCTGTCACCACTGCAAGATACAAGCATAAAAGAGAGGGCACCATAAAATAACTTGTAATTTTTTTTTTTATTTTTGTGTGCGTGTACCGTCAAATCAGATCTGACTGGTACAGGAGGAGATTGTCCGTCCTTCCCCGGCAGAGCATCTGGTGGATTCGAACCGTGCGCCTCTGGGATTGTAGTTGCAGTTCCTTGCCACTAGGCCACCAGAGCTCCCCATAACTTGTAATTTTGAAGGCAACGAATTTTGTTCAGAACAATAAACACAGTAGCTAAAAAAGCAAACTGAGAACTTGAAGGAATTGGATCATAATATTTACATGTTGAATTTTATTTTCTTTTTTTTTTCCTCTTCACTTTAAAGGATTTATAACAAGTTCTGACTTGGAATTGGGATAAATATACCAGTCACTTCTCTGTGCTTTGCTAACTTGTTCCTCACTATTACCGGCAGGGGGGCCAGGGGGTGGGGTGGGGGTAGGGAATTGAGGAGGGAAGGAAAGTAGGCACACTTTCAATCAACACTCTTCATATTAGTAGCCAGGAAATTAAAAGATAAATTGCATTGGGAAAGTCTGCTATCAGAGACTTCTCCAATGTGCTGAAGAGCAACGACATCAGTCTGGAGACTAAGGAGCACCTAATATAGGCCATAGTCTTTAAAATTACTTACTATACATCAGAGAGCTGGACAATGACTAGAGATGATAAAAGGAGAATTGATGCCTTTGAGCTGTGCTGTTGGAGAAGAGTATTGACTACACCATGGATGGTTAGGAGAGCAGACAGGTTCACCTTAGAGAGGGTGAGACCAAGCTGCTCCTTGAATGCAAGGATTCTAGAGCTTCATCTGACATACTTTACACACGTTGCAAGGAGGGACCAGTTCCTTGGAGAGGGACGTCATGCTTGAGAGGGTGAAGGGACAGCACAAGAGAGGAAGACCCTTGATGAGATGGATTGATTTAATGACTGGGGTAATGGGGGTAGGTGTGTTAGAGACAATGAAAATACCACAGGATAGAGCAGGGTTTAGGACTGTTGTATTAGATGACACATAACAACACCAACAGGCAGGATAAGCTTATATCAAAGAGTTGTTGTTGTGCATTGTCAAGTTGGAACCTACCTAGAGCTGACCTTTCAGTGAGTTTATAGAAGCAGAAAATCGCACAGGAGGTTGCCCATCATTCTCCTGTGGATTTCAACCACATGCCTTTGGGATTGCAGTACAACCTCTTACCACTAAGCCACCAGAGCGCCTACATATTAAAGAACAAAGAAAAAGCATCTTGTGTTACTAAGTGTAGTTTAGAGAGCTCTGGAAGCCTAGTCCTTAGGAAGTACTAACTCTGCTAACGCAAAGGTGGTACCTTCGTAAAGATTTGGATCCACCAGAGGCTCCATGGGGGAAAGATGAGCAATATTTGCCTGTACATTTTACAGGCTTGATGACCAAGCCTTGAAAGTTGGCCTTGACTCAACGATAATGAACTTGAGTTTTTAATGAAGCTTAAAAAACTTACTACATTGTCTTTGTTTTCCTCGTTTCCCACCAAAGACGAGCATTCGATTGATTTAGAATTGAATCCAGAAAGTCAAATCCACCCATTTCTGTGACCCTGAGCTCTCTTTTCTCAATCTTGCCAGACCCACAGTCTCAAGGTCAGGGCTCTGTATCTCTAGCATATTTTTAGCTGTAACTTTTATATCCTTTAACTCAGTCTGATAAGGCTGCATAAGGACTAAAACAGTTACTCCTTCCGAATGCAGGGTAAATTGAAAGAGTAACACTGCCTGACTTTGGTACCAAGGATATGTAAGCTTCACAGAATGAGTCTGGGAGAATTTTCTACTTTCTGAAATACTTTATGTAAATGAGTGACAGTTCTCTGAATGTTTGATAAATTTCACTAGTAAAAACCAACTGGTCCAGGGCTTTTTTTTTTTTTTTACTGTTGGGATTTGTTTTATTATCTGTTCAATTTCTTCTTTTGTGATGTGTCTTTTTGGGTGTTTTGCTTCAGTCTGTGTCAGTTTGGGTAGATTGTGAGTTTTTAAGTAATTGCCCTTTCCTGGAGGTTTTAATATTTGTTTAAATATAATTTTTCAGAATAAGAGATATATCATTGCAAAGAGGACTGGGGTGAGCAGGCAGGTAATTGTGCAAAATTGA
>NW_006399826.1:2187344-2200259 GCF_000299155.1 Elephantulus edwardii
CCGAGTTTTAAAACAACCCAGTGGTAGATGGAATTTGTTCCAGGACTTAAGAACCATAAATGACATAGCTGAGCCTCTACATCTTGTGGTTCCTAATCTCTACACTATAAAAAAGTAACTCTTGTAGCCTATTGGTAAGGAATTGCATCACCAACCCAAAGGCACATGGTTGGAAACCACCAGCTTCCCACAAGAGAAAGATGGGCAACCTCTCCCTGTGTGATTTACCGCCTATAAAAATCCACTGGTGGTTGAGCTATGAGTCAGTTCCAACTCACTGGTGCACAATAACAACTCCAACTCCAAGGTATCTCTGCTTGATATCAGAACAAGGATGGGGGAGTGAGGCTGGGAAAAGCAATTGTTTTGAGACTGTAAATACCCCAGTACTTACTGCTTTGGTTGTGCCTGCTGTGAAATTGTTGGTGGTGACTTTTAGAAAGCCAGCTGATTAAAAGATGAATTTAAGCGAAAGCAAAACCAGAGCATTAAAAGTCGTTTTGAATGTACACCTACCTCTTTTGACCATTTCGTCAGCTGCTAATCCAGACACTGCAGTGAAGGTATTTTGCAAATAGAATTAAGGACTTAAACCAAGTAAGCAGTGTATCTCAAGGAATCTGAACAAATATTATGGGCCCTATAAAGCAAGAAAGTGTTTTTCCCATGTAGCCGTTTTAAGAGTGAATTCTGGTGGTCAAGTAGATAAGAAACTGCTGTCAGATCAGAGATGGATATTTTTGATCCACTAGCTGCTTAAAGAGATGGGCAATCTCCTCTCATTTGATTTTCTGCCTCTGAAAACCTATTGGAGGATCAGCTATGACTTGGTTTACATTTTATGGCAATGAGTTGAGAGTTGTGAATTTGGTCATATAAGAAGCTGGAAAAATAGTTTCTGATTGGCCTGTGAGAAGGAAAAACCATACTGTGAGTTGTGTATCCCATAGATCTCATAACATGATATGCTGATGACTAAAAGGCTGCTCATTTCCAGTGGCTCAAATCCACCAGTGGGGCCACGGGAGACAGATGGGCAGGGTCCTCTGTTAAGATTTATAGTCTTAGAAATATGATGGAAGTCACTGGGAGTTGGAATTTACTCAGTAAGACAATGGATTTTATTTGTTTGGTTGTTATGTTTTTCCCCCATAGGGGGCTATTTCCAGGCTGGGAAGATGAGCAGAATGGCTGGATTCTGCAAAGGTGTATTTTCGAGTTTGAGGTTGAAACTACAGTGCAACTATCGTTCACAATAGGGTGTGAGTTTATTGGATTTGGCCTCATATTTAAAAAAACTTTGGGTCCCCAGTCTGGGGCTATTTCCAGGATGGGAAGATGAGTGGAATGGCTGGATTCTGCAAAGGTGTGTTTTCTGGTTTGGGGTTGAGACTACGGTGTGGCGGTTGTTCACAGTAGGGTGTGAACTGATTTGATTTGTCCTCGTATTTTTGCTTGTATATATATTCTTTGTGGATCTCATGAATAAAACAGGCTTGGAAGTAGGAGTGGCATCCACTTCCAAAAAAAGCTTGCCTGTGGAAACTCTATGAACTTGGAGAAAATACGAAAGTTCAAGACTTTCATTCATAGGGTTGCTATGGGTCATCTATGACTCTAGGCACTTAAAAACAACAACAACAGAAGGTAAAAGTGACTCTCAGCTAATGCCAGAAAAATGTAGACCTCAGTCAGCAATAAGAAGAAAATTAATTCTATCAGCAGCTACTTAACTGAGAAGTCTTACTGTTGTTGTTCTTTTTCAGTGGCTTCAGAAGAGAACTCAGTGCAGCCAGCATCTTGATTTCAGCTTTGTAAGTCCCTGAGTAGCGAGGGGACCATGGCTTGCTCAGATTTCTAACTTTGACCCAGTAAATAGGTGTGTTATTAAGTCACTCAATCACTCACTGCTGTAGAGTGGAGAACCTATTCTGAGCTGACCTTCCAGCAGGATTTTGGGAGGCTGTAAATCACAAGGAAGGAGAGTGTCTGCTTCTTCTGCACAGTCACTGGTAGATTCCAAATTGTGAAAGAGAAACCACCTTTGGATTAGCAGTTCAACTTCCTACAGACTACACCACCAGTTCTGTAGAACTTTATTGTTTGGAGCTCTGGTGACTTAGTGGTAAGGAATGGTGCTGCCAATATATGGCACACAGTTCAAATCCACCACCAGCCACTCTGTAGGAGAAAGGTGAGCAGTCAATTCTCTTACAATTTACTGCCTTTGAAAACTCACTGGAGGGTCTGCTGCAGATCAGTTCCAATGCTGCGGTACACAACAACATAACAACATATGAAACTCAGAACTTTATTACACAGCAATAAAAATCTAATATCCCTGCACAACTAAAGAAAATATCAGATAATTTGATAAGACTTTTATTAAAAAAGAACGCACAATCTACTTATTATTTTCCCTTCATAGTATAGCTCACTTGAAATTCTACCTCCTATGAATTATGGATCAGAAATCAGCAGGTCAGCTCTCTCCAAGTATACAGGACTGGACTTTCTTCTACATTAAAACAATTCTGTCCCAGAGGAAAACTGTTTCTCTGTAGGCGAGAATCACATGTACCCTGCACCGTTTTCTACCCCCAGGACTATTTGCTCTGTGCAACTTTGCAATTTAAATTCAAACGGTTTTGCCTTCACTGCAGGTCTCTATCAGTTAGACACTGTTTGTCTTTATCCCATTCAAACATTTTATTTCAGGCTGCTTAAAGGAAGGGCCTTATTGGTGTGGAAGCTAAGCATGTTGGCTAGTCCTTCACCTTTTTAAAGGATGATGGGGATTCTCAGTGGACAAAGAAGAGAAGGAAGGTCGCACACTCATTGCTTTCTAGCCGGATACAACTCACAGCTGACCCTCCATTGGTTTTCTGAGGCTATAAATCACAGAGGAGATGACTGTCCAGCTTTCTGGATTAGAACCACCTGAGAGGTGCAACTGTTGGCCTAGCAGAACAACCCCATACTGGTGAGGTCACTATTGTTGTCGTTACTGTTGTGTGCCTAGTTATAGCTGACCGTCTAGCGGGTTTTCAGAGACTGTAAAGCCCATGGGAGGAGTTTGCTAATCTTTTTTCCCCGATTTGAATGCCTTTGAATTGGCAGTGAATCTTTTTACCTCTAGGCCTTCTATTATATGTTGTTGTGTTGTTATGTGCCGTCTAGTCGTCTGCGACCCTGAGTACATACATTATCTCTGCAGTCTGTCTTATTCTAAGCCAGTCTCACCGATTCCAACACACATACCCTCAATTGCCCTAGTTACTGTATTAATCCATCTCATCTGGAGTCTCCCTCTCCTGTGCTGTCCCTCCACTCTTCCAAGCATGATGTCCTTCTCCAAGTACTGGTCTATTCTCGCCACGTGCCCAAAGTATGTGAGACGGAGCTTCAAAATCCTAGCCTCCAAGGAGAAACTTGGTTTCACCCTCTCCAAGACAGACCTATTTGTTTTCTGGCAGTTCATAGTATGTTCAAGACTCTTCTCCAGCACCACAATCCAAAGGCATTGATTCTTCTTCTGTCATCCTTAGTCATTGTCCAGCTCTCTGATACATAGCAAGTAATTGTGAAGACCATGGCCTGGATTAAGCCAGATATCGCCTTGGCGTAGTGGAATCTGTTACTGCATAAACCAGAGGCGATAGCCCATTACAGGTCTCTGAAACAAGAGAATAATGCTGGGAAGAAGCAGAGAAACTCTCTAGAGAACATTTTTCGTCCCCCTATGACTCTGGAAAGCTAAGGAGTGAATTTGTTTTACTTCGTATTATGATCCAGCCTTTTCCTAAAAGGCTGCACTAGCAATTTCACCATTGGCACAACCAGAGCGCCACCATGTGGCGGAGACTTTCTGGCTACGCAGAACTTACTGTGCATTTTCAGACTGAGGGGGAGTCCTGCCTGGGAAGAATGACTTG
Organism: Elephantulus edwardii; assembly: GCF_000299155.1. NCBI lineage: Eukaryota > Metazoa > Chordata > Mammalia > Macroscelidea > Macroscelididae > Elephantulus > Elephantulus edwardii. The sequence continues at coordinate 2,191,280 of NW_006399826.1, forward strand.
TCACATCGTGACAAAAGCCAGAAACGTTAATGCTAAAGGTCTCAGGGCTGAATTTTAAAAAGTCATATTCTTAGGAAGTATGACAATCGCTCTTACTTACACTCTTATTTAACACTGCATAAAGTTGGTGTGAAGTTCTTTTCTTTGATCGCCTTGGCTACCTTCAGAAAGAAGGAATGTGGTTGGTTCTATCACTACAGGACTAGACAGCATTTATCCTGTTTTAGGAATCATCACAACTATACTAATTCCTGGTAGCCATCAGCTGGGATTAGAGAGGTAATTGTTAACAGTGTGATGATTTTTGTTGTTGCTCATGTGTTTGATTATGTTTATCTTGTTGTTGTTTTTCTTTGTTTTCTAAGCAGGTAGAAAATAGATCTGTTACCCAACTCCTCAATCAGAATAATCAGTTCCACTTATTTTGTTTTCTTCCGCATTCTGCTGTGGGTTACAATTCCGGAAGCAAACTTGGTTCGCTCTTCGGGCCAGTTTTTTGTCTAGAGACTTTGATTTATACTCTGATCAAGAGTGCATGTAAGGAAGGAGTAATTTCCCAAAGGGACAGTTAGGCTGATATTTCTAAGGAGGACGGCAAAACCCAGCAGACGGCCAACACATTTGGCATCATTTCAAGGAGAAGTCAGTCCATCAGTCCATCCCAAGCTAAAGGCCTGATGTCCACGCCATGATTTCTGGTGTCCCTGCACTGATTTCGTTGTTGGTGGAGTGTTTCTTCTGAGAATTTCCTCACCAAAGTTACTGAGAGCCCCTGATACTTAATTATACTCACTCGCTGTCTTCAAATAGGAACCTAATAATAACTGACCTTCCATTGGGTCTGAGGAACAAATCACACGGGAAGAGGTTGTCCAGCTTTATGTTGGGAGCAACTGGTAGGTTTAAACCACCAAAGGTATAGACTTTGGGTAAACAGTGCGATTCTCTACCATCTATGCCCCCAGAGTTCTTGCTAGATTATAAATAAAAGCTTCCTAGAAGGTATAAGATCAGAAATCATTTCCAATCCAAAAGACCTTTGTGTTTTCCTTAGGATAATACCCAAAAAGGAACTCGCATTGGAGATCTCAGTAATGATCTTTATCTTTGAAGAGGATCGTGGCAACAACAATGTTGTCATGATTGCTTTTGTGCCTGGCATAGGACACAGCAGTGTTTCATTCTATATAGCACCGCTAAGAGAAGGAAATGACTCAGAGTCGCTACCAAAAACACAAGGGACATTGCTTCTGGAGAAGATGTGCTAATGTCTCCGTGCCACTTCCAAATAGAACTTGATTGTGATAAAGGAGCCTCATGGAGTCTCAGAAGGTTCCCTATTAAAAGTTCTTTTGCACTTAAACTGAGTTTAAATGTGCTTTGCCCTCCAAAAAAAATATTTTTAGGACAAATATCTGATTGTCTTTTTGCTGTAATATGCTTTAAAAAATAGAATGAGAATTCTTATGATCAATGCCCTAAAAAAAGAAAAATTACTGCTGTGATTAAATACCACTGTGGTCTTTTTTTTTTAAATTATTATGGCAATTGTTGTTGTGGTTATGTTGTGGTTGTGTGCTGTCAAGTCACCTGCGACTCATAGTAACCCTAAGTACAACAGTTCTGAACCCTCCTCTATCCTGAGCCAACTTCATTGTCTCTGACACACCTACCCGCATTACCTCACCACTGAGTCAATCTATCTCATTGACAGTCTTCCTCTCTTGAGCTGGCCCTCCACCCTCCCAAGTATAATGTCCCTCTCCAGAACCTGGTCCCTCTTTGCAACATGCCCAAAGTATGTCTGTCAGAGCTTCAGGATCCTTGCCTCCAAGGAGCAACTTGATTTCACCCTCTCCAGGGTGAACTTGTTTGTTTTTCTAGCAATGCATGGTATATTCAATACTCTTCTCCAGCACCATAGTTTAAAGGCATCAATTCTTCTATCATCCCAGTCATTGTCCACCTTTCTGAAGCCTAGTATGTACTTACAAAGACCATGACCTGGATCAGGCACATCTTAGTCACCAGACTGACAACATTGTTCTCCAGTACTCTGGAGATGTCCCTGACAGTAGACTTTCCCAATGCAATTCATCTTTTGATTTCCTGGCTGCTGTTACCAAGAGTGTTGATGGTGAAGCCAAGCAAACTAAAGCTGTTAACAGTTTCTTTACCATCTATCATGATGTTGTCAATCAGCCCATGAGGTGAGAATCTTTGTTTTCTTGGTGTTGAGCTTCAAACCATATTGAAGGCTGCAATCCTTGACCTTCTGCAGCAAGTGCTTCAGGTCCTCCTTAGTTTCAGCAAGCAAGGTTGTGTTATCTGCACAACGCAAGTTGTTGATGAGTCTTCCTCCAATTCTGATGCCACATTCTTCCCCACAGAGCCCAATTCCCAGATGATCTGTTCTGCATGTAGATTGAGACACATCCCTGGTGCACACTCTCCCCGATTTTAACCATGCAGTGTTTCCTTGTTCTCTGTTTTACACACACACACACACACACACACACACACACACACACTGTTTTCCCTTTTAATCATTTTAGGTAGACAATTCAATGACAAAATTTTATTTTTTGTGTGCAGTCATAAATACTGTGTTGTTTTTGTGTTCCATACAATCAGAACTGACCCATAGCTGAGCCTCAAGCAGGCCAAAAGCACTTAATCGCACAGAAGGAGATTTTCCATCCTTCTCTGGTGTAGCAGCAGCTGGTGGTCCCTGGGCCTTCAGGATTGCAGTACAGCTTCTTGCCACTAGACCACTAGGGTGTCCTATAAATATAATACACTTCCATATATTTTAATCAACCTAAGGAGGAACTCACTATCTCTTAAAGAATAGCTCCCTCCCAGCTCTGACAACCAAAAATAAACTTTTATCTCTATCTACTTGTCTTTTCTAGGTATCATGCAACCTTTGTCCTTGTGTTCCTGACTTGACTTGCTCAGTATAATGTTTTCTTGGTTAATTAATGTTGTAGCATGTGCCAGAACTTTATTTTTCTTTGCAGTTAAATAATATTCCTTTACATATACGGTTCACATTTTGCTTATCCATTCATCTGCTGATAGACACCCGGTTTGTTTTTACTATTTGACTGTTGTGAATAACACTGCGGTGATCATTGGTGTATGAGGATATGTTTTGGTCTGTACTTTCTGATTTATGGATATGTACTTAGAAAGTAAATTGCTGGATCATATAGCAATTTGCTGTTATAAATTTATATTAATAAACAATTATTGAAATTTTTGCTATAAATGCTGCATCATTTCTCACTCTATCCAGCCACGAATCAGGGCATTCTGGTAGTGTCATCTATAGGGACTTGTAGTACTAACCCAAAGATCATACATTTCTGGCATTTTGAATCCACAGCAGTTCCTCTAAGAAAGATGGATAGTCTCTTCCTGTGCCTTTTATAGTCTTGGAATCTCAATGAAGGACCAGCTATGAAGTCTGCAGTGTGGTTTTTATGGGTTTTCTTGTTTGTATGTTTTTCCCAGCAGTGGATCTGCTCATAGATTAATTAAGCAGGTGGTTGTTTGCTTTGTGCCATTAAGTCACTGTGACTCATAGCAACCCTGAGCACAAAAGCTCTGAACTATGCTCTATCCTGAGCCAGTATCACTGTCTCCAACACACCTGCCCCAATAACCCAGTCACTGAACCAATCCATTCATCCAAGGTCTTCCTCTCCTGCACTGTCCTTCCAACCTTCCAAGTATGATGTTCTTCACCAAGGACTGGTCCTTCCTGGCAACATGTCCAGAGTATGTCAGACAGAACTTCAAAATCCTTGCTGCCAAGGAGCATCTTGGCATAACTCTCCCCAGAATAGGCCTGTTTGTTCGCTTGGCAGTCCGATGTATGTTCAGTACTGTTTTCCAGCACCACAGCTCAAATACATTGATTTTCATCTGTCATCTTTAGTCACTGTCCAACTCTCTGATGTATAAGAAGTAACTGAGAAGACCATGACCTGGATCAGGCACACCTCCAGCTGGATATCACTGGCCTTAAGCATGCTGGAGAGGTCCCTGACAGCAGATTTTCCTAATGCAATTGATCTCTTAATTTACTGACTACTGGTGCCAAAAGTGTTGATTGTAGAACCAAGCAAGCTGAAATTGCTAACAATCGCAATGTCTTCTCCATCTATCATAGTGCCATCAGTAGGCACAGTGGTGAGAACCTTTGTTTTCTTGATGTTGAGCTTCAATCCATATTGAAAACGGCAGCACTTCTTGATCTGCAGCAAATGCTTCAAGTCCTTCTCAGTTTCACCAAGCCAGGTTGTGTCAATTTTGCACAGGTTGTTGATGCAGGTTGCTGATGGGTCTTCCTCCAATCCTGTTGTCACATTCCTCCTCATAGAGCCCAGCCTCCCAAATGATGTGTTCCACATATAGATTGAAAAAGCATGGACACAGGACACATCCCTAATGCACTCCTTTCCTCATTTTGAACCATTCAAGTAATCATGCTCAATTGTTATGGATGGAATTATACCCCCTCAACTTTTTTTTTTAAATGTGTGTTATAAATCCTAACCTCTACGTCTGTGGTTTTGACTCCACTTGGAAATGGGTTATCTTTTTCACGTTAATGAGGCATCATTATTAGTACATAGCATGTTTTTAGTCAATCTCTTGAGATCTACTAGAAATTAATAAGCAAATTAGGAGGCAGAGATGAGGAAGGATAGATGCTAAGCCATACAGAAATATACAAAGAACTAGGAAACAAGCTGACAGACCAAGGACTTTTCCCTAGAGAAAACAGAGAAGACCTTTGCCTACGCTGGAAGCTTGATCTTAGATTTAGCTTTGGTGGCCTAGTGGTAAGAGATTGTGCTGCCAGCCCAAGGGTATGAGGTCTGAATCCACCAGCTGCTCTAAAGGAAGAAGATAGGCAATTCCCTCTCTTTAGAGTCACTGCCTCTAAAAACACTCTGGAGGCTCAGTACTGAGTCAGTTTTGACTCAACAACATGTAAGTACATAACACGGGTAAGAAGCTACGCTGCTGCCCCAAATGCAGGCAGAAGACACATCACATCTCCATAGTGGTTGTCTCTTCTCTAACTAGTGTCTGCCCAGTATCATTTCCATGTCATGGAAATAGAAAAATCAAAACCAACAGCTATTGAATTTATTCCTTAAAATATTTTAATTTTTTTATATACATATTTTATATAATTGCAAAGCTTCAAAATTTTCTTTCAAAACCGTTTCTATTTTATTCAGTCATTTCTGGAGAAGAAAATTCTTCTAAGATGCTCTTAGTACCAAAGGTTTTAATATTTCATTTCAGAGATGTTCCTTGTTATGAAGAATTCTTTTTGAAACTGTCTTCAAGACAAATTGTTCTATAGAACCGACCTACCTACAGGGTGATTTTAAACTGTAGTTAAGTCATCTTAACTTTTCACCTAAATGCTACTCTCTCCAATAGTGCTTTTTTTACTTGTTTGTAGTTTCTACAGAAAAGCCATTAGAGGGAATAATTTTTCCCAAGCAGACGCATTATTTCTAGACAAACAGCAAAAATTAGTTGTTCACTGGAGTCAGTTAAGATGTATCACAGAGGGTTGGGTTGGTTTTGTTTTTTTTTTGTTTTTGGTTTTTTTTTTTTAAATTCTGTCTTTGCCAGCTTCTTGTTCCTGTTCTGTAGGCAAGGTGGTACACAGCCGAAGAAATAAAAGATACTCTATCTTCAGTAATCAAAGTAGTGCTGGTGGCCTAGCGGTAAGGAGTTGCTCTGCCAGAGGTACATGGTTGAATCCACCAGCTGCTCCGTGAAAGAAAGATGAGTAATCTTTTTCTATGTGATTTACTGTCTCTGAAAACCGGCTTGAGAGTCAACTGTAAGTCATTTTCACCTGGATGGTTTGTAACAACAAGTTCAATAATCAAGCCATTGTTTTTTATTTGTCTATTTTTTAAGCAAGAAAAATTTTAAAATCATAATAATTTTTAAACTTGTGTTTACTACACTTTCCTTCATTGAATTTCCTTTTTTCAGCTTTCCCAATTTTATTTATTTTTTTGTTGTTGCTGCTGCTGCTGAGAATATGTACAGTAAAGATAAACGCCTAAAAATTTTTCTGTAGGTCCATTAGTGACATTGATTACATTCTTCAGTTGTGTAACCACTTCTGAATTATTCTCCCATCATTAACAGAAATTTAGGACTTTAAGATTCTTAACTAGTTTTTAAAGTTGCTACTGTGGATTTTAGCTCCAAAATATAAAGTTCTCAAAGGTGCTTACTAAGGGAAGATACTTTTACTTGTGGAGTCAAACTATTTCAAGAAGACTTGAGGGGAATTTCTTGGCCTAAAGCTTAAAGATTATCTCTGAGCAATATTTTCAAAGGTTAATTCAACCTTCATAGATCCAAGAAACCTACAGTCCATTAGAATTTGAAATTCTGTCCTGCATTCTCTCGTTTTTGGTCAAATATTCTCAGAGAGAATCTTATAGAGCACATCAAAATACTTAGTAATAGTAGCTGAGGTGCTGGTCATCCTTTTACATTCCCTCTAGTTGGGTATTACTATGACCTCTTGATATTTGACCCGGATAGAATTAAGCAGGGAGTCTTTCCGCACTGTTACAGATTGAATTGTGTGCCCTCAAAATATGGGACAGAGGACCTGGATGGGAGCAAACTCTAGATGAGAGCAGAAGTAACAGAAAAGAGTTGATAGCACCAACTGAGAAGCAGAGACCACTGAGACAGAGCCAACCCACAGAGCCATAACCAGAGCCCAGAGCCTCCCCCTAACCTTCCTGGGGAACTCAGGAAGGGAGATGCAACAATTGACCTAGGAGAGCTGTGTAACCCTGGCCTGAAGCCTTGGGGCTGACAGTCAATGGTTTCTGTATCATGTCTCTAGCCTAAGTTGTACACCACTACTTTCCTTCTTGTTGTTACATACCATCAAGTCAGAACCAAGCCTTAGCTAACCCTCCAGCACATTTTCAGAGACATGGAAGGAGATTGCTCATCTTGCTCCCACAGAGCAGCTGGTGGATTTGAACCTTGTGCCCTCATAGCTCCTTACCTCTAAGTCACCAGTGCTCCCTTTACCTTTCTTAGTAAACCTCATGATCATGAATACGGTCTATGAGTTCTGGGTGGATATTGCAGCAGATTAGTTACCCAGTAGCAGAGCAGTGAGAGTCCTGGGAGGAATAGTTGATGTTCAAATTGGTAGAAGTATAGAGAGTGTTGAGGCGTGTCTGACCTCATGTTGTTGTTGCTGTTAGGTGCTTTCAAGTTGATTACAACCCATAGCTATCCTAAAGAATTAGATTTGAACCCTGTGCCATCTTCACACTTCCTGACACATTAGAGCCCATTGCAGCAGTCATCACATCATTCCATCTGGTTAAGGGTCTTACTCTCTTTTGCCAATTCTCTACCTTTCAAAACAACACGTACAAAGTATGTGAAGCAAAGCCTCAAATTCTTTGCCTCTAAAGAGCGCTCTGGCTACACCCTCTCCAAGATGTATTTCTTTGTTCTTTTGGCAGACCATGGATGCTCAGCACTCTTTCCCAACCCCACAAATCAAAAGCACTAAATCTTCTGTCATCCTTATTCATTGTATAGTTCTCAGATGCAAAGAAAGTAATCAGAAAGCTCATGGCCTGAATCAGATGCACCTAAATCCTCAAATTGACATTGTTACTCATCAATAACTTTGAGAGGGCCTTGACTGAAGATTTTTCCAGTGCAATACATCTCCTGATTTTCTGACTGCTGGTACCAAGGGTGTTAATTGTAGATCCAAGTAAGATGAAGTAGTTGACAGTTTCAATCTCTTCTCCATCTATCATATGGCTGTTTGACATTGGGATGCAATCCGTATTGAAGACTGTATTCTTTGATCTTCTATAACAAGTGCTTCAAGTCCTCCTCACTTTCAGCAAGCAAGGTCATGTCATTTAAATAACACAGGTTATCGATGAGTCTCCCTCTGATCATGATGCTGTATTCATCAGCGTACAGGTTGAATAGGTATGGAGAGAGAATACAATCCTGACAAACTGTTTTCTTAATTATAAAGCATGAAGTGTTTCCTTCCCGGTTTCACAACAGCCTCCTGGTCCAGGTATAACATTTGAATGAGTACAGTTAAGTGCTCTGGAACTCCCTCAATAGGACCTCATAGAACTTGGCTTCATGTAATAGATTGAGAGTTCCCACTTGTGAAGTTAGTGGAGGTCAGATGTCACCATCTCCAAGAGCAGCACTCTTTTCACACACAATAGTAAACATATTTTACAAGTTGTCTGAGAACTGCTCAACTCCACTGTGCACTAGTTTTCTATGCATGCTATGTAAATTATATGCAAAAATATGGTACACACAACATTATTTTTAGAAACCAATCCAGATAAGATATTTCAAAAATATCCTGAGAATGACATCTTAAGAAGACATGTCAGACTCTGTAAATAAAACCCTAAACAGTTACAAAAGAAATCCAGGCATGTGAACTCTGTTATGACTGGTACACCTGTAATCACTCCTTTATCAAGAGTGCCAGACCAAAAACGAGAACAAAAGTACTATTCCTCACTAAGAAGAATTTCTTCATTCTTTCAGATGACTTAGTTTAGGTAGACAATGAAGAAATGACAAGTACAGGAAGAAATAGAATAGATAAGAGCAGAGAGGGCAAAGCTAAGGCTAACAGAAATCTTGAAGTTCAAACAAGAAAACATTAAGCTCCAAGTGCTATCTCAGGGAAAATATTAAGCCATAACAGTAAAGCCATAGTTTGGGAGCTGAGTGGAGACAGAAGCAGAACAAAAGACATGCATAAGAATGAAGGAAAAACACAAAAATCTTCAATTATAAACAATGCTACACTGACAATATGACCATATATTGGACAGAAGCAAAGTGGTGAGCGATTAGGTAAGCCGGGACTAAAGGCACAATGTTGTTG
>NW_006399826.1:2201162-2203783 GCF_000299155.1 Elephantulus edwardii
ATTTTGAACCATGCAGTATTGCCCTGCTCTGTTCTGACGACTGCCTGTTGGTCCAAGTATAGGTTTCGCATTAGCACGATTGAATATTCTAGGATTCCCATTCTTCTCAGAGTCAGCCACAGTTTGTTATGATCCACACAGTCAAATGCCTTTACATAATCAATGAAACAAGGCACAATAGTCAAGTAGAAATGAAGAAGCTCTCATTGTGATGTTAAAAGCTTATTGTTTAAAATGGCATCCTTATCCATTAACATGCTTTACCATGTGGGTGGTCATGAATATGAGAATAGGGTGTGTTAGTCTATCCACACAGGTGTGGCTAGTCTTGCCATTTAATTGAGCCAATCTAACAGCAGCAATGAAGTTTGACCACCAGCAAAGGAGAAGCAAGCACACAGTTGTGTTTAGAAGGCATAAAACAGGACATAAGAGCACAGGATCATGAATGCATCTCTAAAAGCACAAGAGGAGTAAGAATAGCACAGTCCCTCACTTCCCCAGAGAAAAGAGCATGTAAAAAGCCCATAACCCAGCCCCATGGTGCCTATAGATCCCCACCAGGAGCAAGAGGTTCGTTTATTCATTGTTGACTCACAGTTGTGTTAGTGAGAATGAGGTTTATCAGGGAAGTAAGTTGGAGAGTAAGAAAGGCAAAGAATGTCACCCAAACAAAGTCCAAGTTTTAGCCCAAGTTTCAGTTAGTCCAGGATCTGGCTTCAGTTCAGCAGTCAAATCCAAATCATCCAACAAAGTTTGCCTCAGAGTAGTTACAAATCAGCTTCTCTTTCAAGCATTTGGCAAGAACAGGAAAAACCTTTAACCATGGCCAGCATAAATGCAAGAAGCCTCAGGTTACATCTTGCCACAGTTTCTCCACAGCAATGCCACAGTCACCTCAACACCATTACCAGGGTTTGCCAACAAGGTCTGTTCCAGTCTCCCTCAAGTTTTGCCACCACAAGTCTTGCTCACCTCAAGTCTTGTTTGCCTCAAGTTTTGCTTTCTTCAAGTCTTACGTCTTGCTGCCCAGTGTGGGAAGCACTCTTTTTCTTATCCTCGTCCCAAAGCTGTTGGTGATTTGCAAGACAATGTGCCTCTAGTTAAGGTAGCTGGAAAACAGAGGGGGCTAACTCTAATGGCTGAAAAATAGTACTAACTTTTAAGATGACACCATAAGGGGGCACCTGTTAGGACTAGAGATTCTTGTACCAGCTAGACTTATAAGCAGCAGCAGCAGCAGCAGCAGTGGTCAAAGCAGAGGACCAGAGACCAGGCATGAGACAGAACTAACCTTGCAACTAATACCCTCAATGGAACCAAAGCTAGGATTATTTTCTCAAGTTTATTAAAATACTGGAGAGAGTGACAATTAGCAAGATTGAAAGCTCTGTAACAGTGGCCTACAACTATGAGAATCAAGTCTGAGATGTCTGCAGGTGTCCTGACTAAGTGACTATATTCTCCTACTAACCTGAATGACAACCTTTGACTTCCTCAATATGGTTCTGCATGGTCTATAAGCTGTTATATCAGCTCGTGGACCCAGTAAAGCTGTAAAATTATTGTTGAGATGAGCAGCAGGAGGTGCATGGAGACATATCTGACATCATAGGAATTGGTTTTATGGTGTTGATGGGGACAGTTCTTTCATGAATTTGGTAAAGGTCAGATACGGCCATCCCCACACTGCCCTGCCTCTTTTCACACAGTCCTTTCTCTTTTCACTCCCCTGTTCAGAAACCACAACTAAATGGAAATACCACTCTTTACAACATCTTGCTTGGGTCACATTCTCATGTAAAAAAAAGTATTTAAAATAATAACATATTTTCATGTGAATAATTTGCTTGTTACACAGAGATTTTGTAAACCTACCACATTTGTTTCCTATGTACTGTTTAAGTAGATGCTGTATGTTGTGGGGGTTTTGGTTTGTGGGTTTTTAAAAAATACTGTATATTTAGGCCACTTGGTGAAGTATAATCTTTAATAACAAAGAATTACAAAATGGCTCCTAAAGGAAGATTTTTTCCCCCTGATATTTTTTGTCTTTGTTGTCTTTCTGTTCTTCAGACATGTCATGCACGGCTGATATAAGAGAAGGCTCTGTCATACACACTCTTTTCATGAACATGATATATTTATAGTCTCAAGGCCTGTACAACACATAACTCCTCCAATAACTCAAAGAATTGATGGTTGTGAGGCTTCCCTTTTAAAACCCTCAAAGGCAAAAATTATTACCTCATTCTTATTTTGTGGAACAAATGGAGGTGACATTTACCTGCAGATGAAGTGCAAAGAAGATATTCAGAATCAAAGATGTGCCGACTAATTTACTTTTAAAAGGACAAGGAGCTTCATGCAAACAGAACAGCAATGGGGCTTGTTTTCCTAACAGTCAAAATTAGAATATTCTTCCTAATATTCAACTTCCTCTATCATTCTTAAAGTTAAAGGAGGCAAGGAAGGAGCTAAGCAATTGACAAGGAGAGAGAAGAATTCAGAACTTTTTTTTTATTATTAAATTTTATTAGTTTTAATGAACATTTACAGGGATTTTGGGTTTTCATTCCTTCATTGCTGCACCATTCTCTCTACCCTCCTCCCCAGTTTGT
>NW_006399826.1:2204293-2206397 GCF_000299155.1 Elephantulus edwardii
CTCTAGACTCCTGTGATGACAGAAATACCTAGTCATATATCTCTTTTAAACAGTTTTCTCCCTCCTCTGTTTCAGTGCAGTATACATTATTGAACCCATGATGCCACTGTTGTAGAATGGGACTGCCCTTGGGGTTGGGGAGACTGAGTAAGAACTTTTTATCAAAGACAGCAACAGAGAAGCTGGCTTTTTAAGCACCGTGGACAATCTTACTGGACTGGCTTGCAACATAAGGATGAATATGACTAGTGGGGTCACTGTTAGAAGAAAGGATAGCTTTATAAACTGGAAAAAAGGTGTGTAAAAGTGAAGTCCTCAGATTCTAACTGAAAAAGGGATGTTTCAAACCCACTAAGCTCTGTGAAAGATCCTTAAAGATTATTCTACTCTTAAAGCCTAGAAATCTATTGGGGCAGTACTACTCTTATCACATGGGTTACATTTGGTCAAAAATGAACTGTACATATCTATCAACACTGCTAGTTCCTCTCTGACAAAGAAGAACATCAACTCCACATCTCCTGTATCCCACTATTTAAAACTTTTAAAATAATCCATAGGATCTTTGTCAAATACCAGTTGATCATAGGCAAATGGGTTCATTTCTGGGTTCCCAATTTTGTTCCTTTGGCCCATGTGTCTATCATTGTGCCAGCACCATGTTGTTTTGGTTATTACAGCAGTATAGTAGGTTTTGAGATCAGGGAGTGCTATCCCTCCCACTTCACTTTTATTTTTCAAAAGTTCTTCGCTTATTTGAGTTCTCTTTCTTCTCCAAATAAACTTTCCAATTGTCTTCTCTATGCTGAGTGAACGAACTCAGTCTCATAAGGACAACTACTACTTAAGAGTATTACTGTAAAAATTGGAGGTGTGTGTGTGTGTGTGTGTGTGTGTGTGTGTGTCTCCAAGAGGGCGGAAACTAGGGACTGAAGGTGGGCAGAGGGAATCCATGGGGTTGTAGAATTTGGTGGATAGAGGGAGGGGATAAAGGAAAGACTCAGTGGAGACTTGAAAAGATGGGGTAATGGTAGGAATAACTCAATGGTGATTAATTTTATAAAACATTGCATATGGGAATGATCATATGAAACACAATGTGAATGAAAGAATGTGTGAAACACAATGTATATGGATTTTGTATGCAAACCAATACAAAATAAATTTTGTTTAAAAATCCATAGGAGGGGAAATTGAGAGAACATCCAGAGATAAGGGTGAATGTGAGGATAATTGCCAGCCTCCTGGGAGCTTTCAAATGCCACAGAAATAGAGAGAAAGGAATCTCTGGACTTGACTTCTAGAGAACTAGATTGATAAATCTTGAATGCAGCTCAGAATTTTACATCTCAATAGAATTCTCAGTTAATTCTGAGAAATTAATTTAGGAATCACTAATTCTTTCCATTTTCACTACACAAGCCTTACTCACAGTCCCCCAGTAAGTTCTGGCTCCTTAGCTGACCCCCCATCAGGTTTCTGAGGCTGTAAATGGGGACAAAAAGATTTCTCCCATGGAGCCGAGGCCGGATTCCAACCTGGACAGGCATAGCCTTTGGATTGGCAGCATAAATCTCTACAGACTACGCCACTACCCATACACCGCACCAACAAGAGGGGGAGAAAAACCTTCCTTCAAGCTTAAATGTCCAAGTTTTTCAGTATTAAAAAGCCGAAACAAATAAGAAAAAAAACAAATCTCAAAACACCTCATTGCCAACAAGTTGATGCTGACTCAACTGATGCTCCAAATAGTTTCATTGTAAGAAATCTGTCCTGCAAACTTGAAGGTACACAGTTCAAATCCTCCAGCAGCTCCATGGGGGAAAAGGTGGGCAATATTCTCCCATGTGATTGCTGCCTCTGAAAACCTGGGTCAACTATGTTTTGGTTCTGACTCGATGGTATACAACAACAAATTTCATGAGAAGAAATTTCCTGACTTTCTCTTGCAGAACGGTAGGCAGGTTTGAACCACATGTCTTTAGGTCAGCAGCGAAACTCCTTAGGGACTGTGTCAACTGGGCTTTTTATACTTCAAATGCCTTCAGGAAATAACTTCCAAAATCTATGAAAGTTAATATATTAATTTTAAATCTATTCA
>NW_006399826.1:2207752-2208910 GCF_000299155.1 Elephantulus edwardii
CGCTATGAGTCGCAAGCGACTCGACGGCACATAACAACAACAACAACAGCATTCACTTTAAATGCTGTCTGAATCATGTAAATAAACCACCACAATATATCTCTTTTGTAGTAAATATGTAAATGTTTTCAAATATCTTTTAAACTCTCAACAAAAATTGTTCCAAAAGCTTTCTTTTTCTTCTTCCTGTATTTCAATGCACACACTCATTGCTGTCATTGAGTCAATTCCAACTCATAGTGACATTTTAGCACATTTTTGTCACTCTCACCTGGAGAAGACTGCCCATCTGTGTCCCTCAGAAAGACTGGTGAATTGAAATGGCAAGTCTTTTTCTTATCATCCCAATATGCTATGTATGCACTATGTCACCATGTTGTTATTAAGTACCATTGAGTCAGAACCAACTCATAGCTAACTCTCCAGCAACTTTCAGAGGCAACAAACCTCAAGGAAGGAGAATGCCCATCTTTCTCCTATGGAGCTGCTGGTGGATTTGAAACACATGCCTTTAGATTGACAGTACAACTCCTTACCACTAAGCTACCAGAGTTCTATAATGCCACCACACGACCTTTAATTTTATTTTAAAAAAAAACACAAAACAAAACAAAAACCAAACCCCCAAAAATTGTCTTCTTTTTTAAAATTGTAACTGGAGGGAAAATTTGCACAGTATATTTTTTCCAATCTATCATTGATGCACTTTTTATTCCACAACACCAATTATTATACACATAATGCTCTTTTGAAAAACACTTATAAGAACATCTTCAAGTATTTGGTTTTAACTGCCAAATTGCAGGCATGTGCATATCCAGGTTAGCACTGAGCACCACAGTGCTTCTTACAACTTCATCATATGGTAACAAACTGCAGATGTTGTAATCAAGCACATGGTTTTACAACCTAACTACATGGGCAATTTCCTCCCACACCATTAACTGCCTCTGACAACCAGCTGGAGGGTCAGCTATGAATCAGTTCCAACTTGACAGTACTCAACAACAACATCATTTCATATCTGTGTAACGAACACGTTTTTATTAACCTCTCTAATCTGTGGCTGACTCTGAGAAGAATGGGAATCCCAGAACACTTGATCGTGCTAATGCGAAACCTATACTTGGACCAGGAGGCAGTCGTCGGAACAGAGCA
>NW_006399826.1:2209675-2216263 GCF_000299155.1 Elephantulus edwardii
GGGATGGGAGTGTCAGCGACAGTGTGATTGGCACAGAACAGAGTTTGGGGCTTTTGTACATAGGGTCGCTATGAGTCTCAAGCGACTTGACGGCACATAACAACAACAACAACAACATCTATAAAACAAATATCAGTGCTTAACTTGCCATAAGCTATGTTAATAATATGCTAGCCATGTTGTTCATTGTATCATATGCATTTAGATATTAGTTATTAGTGTTGCTATGAAGGGAAGGTATTGTCATTGGTGTGATGGTAGTGGTAGTTATTGTCACACAGTAACTTGCCCAGAAAATATACAGTAAGATTAATATTATCATGCAGAAAGCTTATGGATCCACAATCCACACCTCGGCAACAGCAGTCAAGAAATCAAATGATCTGCTGCATTAGGAAAATCTGCTGTCAGAGATCTCTCCAAAATGATATTAGTTTGAAGACTAAAATACACTTGATGATATTTTCAACTGGTTCCTATGCATCTGAAAGTTGGGTTAAGAATTGGGAAGACTGAAGAAGCAGTGATGCTTTTGAATTGTGGTTTTGAAAAGAATGAATACTCATTATCTGATGGAATAAATAAAAAAAAAATCTGATGGGATGCCGAAAGAGTAATCTCTCTGGGGAAAGTGTACCCATGATGCTTCTTGGTGGCAAGGATAGTTAAACTTCATCTCACATTTTATCAGTCCTTGATAAAACCTTTATGGTGGGAAAGTGGGGGCTCAGGGAAAGATAGGAAGATCCTCAACAAAATGGGTTGACGCTTGACTGTAACAATGGGCTGAAGCATGTTAGATATCGTGAAGAAGGCACAGAATAGGCAAATGTTCAGATGTGCTGGTCATAGGGTTGCTATGAATTGTAGTAGACTTGATTGCATGTAACAATAACCACGAATGTGTCCCTAATTTTCATGGTCTTTATTGCTTTAGCTTTACATTTAGGTCTTTATCCACTTTCAGTATGTTTTTATATATGGTGTGAGATACGAGACTCTTTTAGTTTTTCTTGCAATGGATATCCGGTTTGCCTGCACCATTAATTAAAGACTACCTTTTCCACATTCATTGAGTTTTAATCCTTACTAAAAGTTCACTTGTCTGTAGATGGATGGCTTTATTTCTAATTTCTTAATTCTGTTCCATTGGCCTACATGTCTGTCACTGTACCTGCACCAGGTTGTTCTGAGTTCCATGGTCATTTGGTAGGCCTTGAGATCAGGAAATGTGAGGCCTTTTATTTTATTCTTCTTATTTAGTAGTGTTTTGTTTAAGCCAACTCTCTTTCCTTCTTCAGCCATCCTTTTTTATTGTCCAATTCTTGCATAGAGAGCAATTGGAAGTGTGATGGCTTGGTTCAGGCACACCTTAGACTTTGAATTTATATCACTCTTATTTGGCATTTGGAGAGGTCCTTAACAGCAGAGTTTTCGGAAGCAAAAAAAAATTTTTTTAATTTCTTGGTTGCTGTAACCATGGAGATTGATTGCAGCTCCAAGTAAAAGTAAACAGTTGATGACTTCAACCTATGAGTCTGGCAATGAAGATTTTTGTTTTCTTGATGTTGCAATATGATCTATATTGAAGTTTGTAGTTTGATCTTCTGTAGCAAGAGCTTCAAGTCTTGTTCACTTTCAGCAAGAAGGTTGTGTCTTCAGCATAACATAAGTTGTTGATGACTCTTCCTCCCATCCTGATGCCACATTCTTCTTATATGTCAGATTCTTGAATAATTTGCTCAGCATACAGGTTAAACGGGTAAGAAAAAAGGATATAATCATGATACACACTTTCCTGATTATAAACCATTTAGTGTTCCCTTGTTCTGTTTAGACAGTTGCTTTTGATCTGTGAATAGGTTTCCCGTAAGCACCATTAAATATTCTGGGATTTTAAGTCTTCTCAATATTAGCTAAAATTTATCATGATCCACACAATCAAATGTCTTTACAGAGTCAGCAAAACACACGTAAACATCTTTCTGGTCTTCTCTGCTTTCAGCCAAGATCCATGTGACATAACAATGATACCTCTCATGCCACATGACCTCTTCTGCATTCAGCTTAAATTTCTAGAAGTTCCTTGTCAATCAACTGTTTTGACCATGTTAAAAATAACTTTGAACAGGATTTCACTTGCCTGTTTTAGTAATGATACACTCCCTTTTATGGATCTTTTTAGTTTTTATAGTATTGTTTTGTAGATTTTTTTTTTGTATAGATCTTTTGTATCTCTGGTTAGATTTTTTTTTATCATCATGTGGGTACTTACTATAGTATAGTTTTCTATATAACTTATTCTTGTTTGTTGATCTTATACTTTGCCACCTTTTTTAAAATCTTTTAATTAGTTTCAATAATTTTCTTTCTGAATTTAGGATTTTTCCATATATAAGATCATATAATCTTCAAATAGCTCCTAACAATAACTATTCTGAATGTTTAATGCATGTTGATTAATATAACTCTTACACAATATACAAAGAGACCTTGGTTTTAACAAATAATAAAAATGAGAGAGTTCAAACAAGGTATCATATCACACAGCTAGAAAGTTGTTCTAACCAACTGTAAAAGGTAAGTAAGTTTCAGGTAACATCTTCTAAGCCACTGTCTAGTGCTTACTTCAGTGCATATCAATACAATTAACTAGCCTTAGTAGTTTATCACAGCCATTTCCAGGCTTGTTTTATGTGCATCATCTCACTTGATCTAATCTTCAAAAGAAAGAAAACACTCAGCTCCTTGCTGTCCAGGAGGTACTGGCCCTTCACCAAGTTTTCGAAGCTGTAGTTTGTACGGGAGATTACCCATCTTTCTCCCATCTGATTGACACTGTAGAGGGTTGCACTGCTGATCCAAGAACAGTGCTTCTGCTTGAACACAGTTCAAATTCAACAGAGGCTCCTTGGGAAAAAGATGGGTGATATCCTCCAGTGCAATTTGCAGCATTCTGAAAACCTGCTGGGGCGGTTGAAGAGGTTTAAGAACAAACTAGGCGAATTTCATTTACATAAAAGTTAATAGAAAAGTCAGGATTTTAAGTCATGCTCATTTATCTCTGAAATAAAATTTTTCTCTCCTTTTAAAAAGTAAGTTTTGACAAAGGACTTCTCTCTCAGTGAGTTGATGATTATAGCACATTTTTTTGTGTGTGTCGTATTTTCCTCAGATAAAGAATGTACATTTACCAGTGTCTTTTTTCGTTCTCATTTACCAGTATTGATGTTTTGGCATTCACCATGTGTACCAGTACATTATTTAATTATGAAACTGGAGCAAAGCATGAAGAAGGTTTGACAATTGTGAGTACCTAATGGGAAAGTGGCCAAATGTTCCCTCCATTATAAATTCACACTTAGCATTCCAATATCATAATTGCCTTAAGACTAGGATAGACTCCGATTCAAAATGCTTTCTGAAGTGGTCAATGAGCCTCTTCATGTAGCACAATTATTTGAAATTTTCACATATTCTATCATTATGATTTGCTTTATAGAATTTCCAAGAATTTTTACCACTTATCACTTCATGCAGCTATTACTTACTCCCAAATTCTCTATTTTAGAATTAAGTCCTTTTAAGGAAATGTAACTAATTAAAAAAAAATCTCCAAATCATTCTACTTGAACTTTCCTAGAATAAAAGTATGAAAAGCCTAAAGGAAGAAAAGTTGTTTTTTTTAATATATTCTATCTCTATTCATGTGAATTTAATACTTAAGCTATAAAATATTGTTGCGTGTCTTCCTTCGCATTGTAACTGACCCAGAGCTGACCCTTCAGCAGGTTTCCAGAGGCAGTTAATCACACAGGAGGAGATTTCCCATCCTTCTCCCTTGGAAATGCTGGTAGATTTGAACTGTATTTCTTTGGGATAGCAGCACAGCTTCTGACCACTAGACCATACATGTCATTCCCTTAATACTCCATACTGACAGATAAGTGTTGCACCTCTCCAACAACAAATCAAGCATAGAAAAATCATGGTGCAGGACTCAGCTGAGGCCAGTGGTGGCATGACAGAATGGGACCCTGGGTGAGTGCTGGAGCCTTTAAGCTCAGTCTGTGCCAGCACATTTGGAAGACAGCTAGCTACACGGCCAACTGACTGGAAGAGATCCATACTTGTTCCCAATCCGAAGAAAGGTAATCCAATAGAATGTGGAAATTACTGAACAATATCATTAATATTTCATGCACGCAAAATATTGCTGAAGATCATCCAAAAGTGGCTAGAACAATATATAGACAAGAACTGTCAGAAGTTCAATCTGAGTTTAGAAGAGGCCATGGCACTAGGGTTATCATTGCTGATATCAGTTGGATCCAGACTGGAAGCAAAGAATATCTATTTGCTTTAGAATGAATGTCTATTTATGCTTTATTAACTATGAAGTGATATTTGATTAGGTAGATCATGACAAATTATGGCTAATATTCAAAAGAATGGGAATTCCTGGACACATAATAGTGTTGTTGTGAAACCTAGTCCTAGATCAAGAGGTAAGTGAACACTACATGGTTTAAAATTAAGAAAGGTGCACATCAGGGTTGTATTCTTTCTCCATACCTATTAAAGCCATACGTTGAGCAAATTATTTGAGAAGCTGTACTTTATGAAGAAGAATGTAGCATCAGAATTGGAAGAAGACTCATTCACAACCTGTATTATACAGATGACACCATCTTGATTGCTGAAAGTCAAGAGGACTTGAAGCGCTTGTTGCAGAAGATCAAAGACTACAGCTTTAATATGTATTGCATCTCAACATCAACAAAATTAAAATTTTTACCATTGGACCAACAGGAAATATAAAGACAGATGGAGAAAAGATTGAAACTGTCAATAAATTTATCTTACTCGGATCCACAATCAATAGACTTGGTACGAGTAGTCAGAAAACTAGGTGACATATTACATTGGATAAGCATAGTTAGAGACCTCTTCAAATGACTGAGGAACAACAATGTTGATTTTTTAAATTAAATTTTATTAATTTTAATGAATATTTACAGAGATTTGGGGTTTTCATCCATTCATTGTTGCACTATTTTCTCTACCCTAACAATGTTGATTTGAAGATGAAGGTGAACCTCATTCAGGCCACTGTCTTTTCCATCACTTGCTATGCAACTAAAAGCTAGACAATAAATAAGGATGACAGAAGAAGAATTGATACATTTGAGTTGTGGTGCTGGAAAAGAGTCCTGAATATCTTAGAGTCTGTCCAAAGAACAGATAAGTCTCGGAGAAAATGTAGCCAGAATGCTCATTGGAGTCAAAATGACAAAGCTTCACCTCACATGCTTTGAGCATGTTGCTAGGAAAGGCTATTCCTTGGAGAGGGGTATCATGCTTGGAAAAGTGGCGGGTCAGCAAAAGAGCAGGAGACTCTCAATAAGATGATGTACCGCAGTGGCCTCGAATATGTTAGAGATGATGAATATGGCCCAAAATAAGACAATAAGACAGGACTCTGATCTATTGTCCATAAGGTACTCCACGTGACTGCACCTAACAATAACAATAATCCATGTGTGAACTTTAGTAGTTATGCTTCTCCTCCAATAAAGACAATTAATCCCCTTTAAAAAAATTACCCTATATTTAAAGAGTCTAATAGTGAGGAACCTGAAATCATTTTTAGACGTGTGTGCATGTGCATGTGCGTGTCTGTTTATTCAGTTGTGTATAAATAGATATAATTGAAAATGTAGTAGCAGTCTAAACACTTGCAAGCAATTTTAGCCTTCCAAGAATATCTTAACTATAGCTATGGGGGAAAATGTTTCATTTTCCTGGAAAATCACCACCATGAGGATTTTATTTTTGCCCGTTAAGGCAAAGACCATCTATTATCTTTGAGAAAGGCCCTGGTCATCTTAATCTGAGACAGTAAACATATTGTGTAATGTGAATTAGTTTTCATACTCTTTTGTAAAATATTGGGGTTTTCCCCTATATTTAGATTATCCCCTTACTTGTTTTCAGATGTTGCTGTTTTTTTGTTCATTGCCATAAAGTTGGAATAGACTCAGAGCTGAGTCTCCAGATTTTTAGAAATGGTAGATTGCATGAGAGTAGATTGCCCTTGTTTTTCCTGGCAAAGCAGCTGGTGAATTCATACCCAAAGGCAGCATGACTCCCTACCCAACAGCCCATAACAATGTATTTTAATCTGAACAGTCAGCACCACAAAAATCATGAATAGAGACCCTGGGGGCAATATAAGGAGTCTTGGTGGCATAGTGCATGGAGTGTGGAGCTGCTTACCAAAACGTTGACATCTACTAGTTGTGCCAAAGGAGATAGAGAAGCAGTCTCCTCTCATAAAGATTTTAGCCTTGGAAACATGATGAATGTTCATTAGGACTCTGACCCAACTAGAAGGCAGTCAGTTATATGGGAATGCAGGTAGATTGATAGCTGTGCTCTGTGATAGAATTTGAACAAAGCTACAAATACAATTAAGTTTGTTGCAACTCCACAGTGATAGACCTACTGCCCTTCCACCATTTCTATAAGATTAGGGAAAAATATTTTAGGTCAGATTACTTTATCCTTTTTTTTTCTTTTTATTTT
>NW_006399826.1:2216407-2219262 GCF_000299155.1 Elephantulus edwardii
TTCATTGGTATACAGTCCCCACGCCCCCCACCCCAAATGCACTCCACTATGCAAGCTTAATTCTAGATTCCTGTGATAATCATAATACCCTATTATATATCACTTTTAAACTATTCTCTCCCTCATTTGTTTCAATGCAATATACACATTTATTCTTGCATGTGTTGGTTGTTCTAGTGCATTATGAATTGAACTATCTGAAAGTTAAAGTCATGTGCCAACTTGGGAAGGTGGTAGGTCTGTGTTTTAAACATAGTGTTGTAGTCATCTTCCAGGAAGATATCTACTCTGAACAGCCAGTCAGCTGAAAAGAATTCTCTTTGATACTTTTTCAAAGAGACTCCAGGAACATGATGGATGCAGAGGAGATTGAAACTGTCCACAACTTCATTTTACTTGAATCCACAAGTAACACCCTTGGTACTAACTGTCACAAAATAAGGAGATGTACAGCACTGGGAAAATCTGCACGTTAGGGACCTCTCCAAATTATTGAAGAGTAATGATGTCAGTTTGAGGAGTAAGGTGCATTTGATTCAGGCCATGTTTTTTTTTCTGATCACTTGCTATTCATCTGAGAGCTGGACAATAAATAAAAATGACAGAAAAATAATTGACACCTTTGAGCTGTGGTGTTGTAGAAGATCACTGAACATCCTACGAATGGCCAAAAAAACAAACAAATATGTCTTGGAGAGGGTGCAGTTGGAGTGCTCTTTGGAGGCAAGAATGATGAGGCTTCACATCATATACTTCGGGGATGTTGCTAGGAGGGGCTATTCCTTAGAGAGGGATATGATTATGGGAAGGGTGGGGGGGGTTAGCGGAGAATAAGACTCTCAACCAGGTGGATTGACATGGTGACTGCTGCAAAGGGCTGTTGTGTGTTGGGAAGCGTGAGGATGGTGCAGGATAGAACAGGGTTCAGATCTTTTGTTCACAGGGTCGCCATGACTCATTCTCAACTTGGTGGAATCTAGCAACAATCAAATATACATGAGTGTTCTGGAAAAATTCTTTAGCTTTTCTACTTTCTCTTGATTCAGTTTTCATTATCTAACCTTTGGTTTTGGAACCTGAGCTATTGGTCTGCAATACTGACAGTTTATTGTAAATTGATCAGTCTCCACAGCCCATGAGACAAATTACTATTAAAGGGATGAATTTACCCAACGAATTACCAACCATGTCTTTTCTATATAATTATATCTTATTTACATTCATTTCTTGAACACACCCAGTCTCATGGCTTTGGCTAAAATATATACTAAGAGCTTCTAAACTTTCCAAACTTCTCCCCCAACAAGAGAATCACTTGGGTGTCTAATTCACATCCTGCTGCAGACTAAGGGTGAAGTATTTTTGTAATTATTAATAATGAGACAGGTAACCAGGAATGAGATAAAACAGAGAGTGTAAAAGACAGTGGGCCAGCAGGTCCAACTACTGAAGGACCTCAAGCCACGCCTCTCTGTGTATTTATTGAGAATCAGGGGAAGCAAATAATAAAGAGAATTCAATGCAAATGAAGCCAAGCCCTTTCTATTGAAAACCTTCCACTTGACTCAGGAGGAAGGGGTCAGCAAATACAATGCAAGAATCTGGTAAACCCTTAAGGATAGCTTGTACCTCGACTCCCCCACATCATGAAAGAGCATTCAGTTTATTACAAATATTTAGTACTGGCTTCCCATAACATCCAACTTAGTATATGTTTAAAATGAGCTTTTCTTTTCCTACTGAATTTGTTCTTCCTTCCTTTCCACTCTTTCAATCCAAAACTATTTGAATCCTCCCATTGTTAGCATATTTACAAAGACGGAGTATCCTTGATCTCTTTGTTTCACACTTACACCTTACACATCTCTCAACATTACTTGTAACCAGAATTCGGATCGGTACTTGTCAGCTGATTATCACCACTCTGTTCAATACAAGAACATCTCTTCCTTGGATTATGGCTTAGTCTTGCTGATCTTTCTGTTTCTTCCCCGAGCTCTCTGCAGCTTACTCTCAACTAGCAGTCAAGTGACTATCATTTGGATTGTGTTATTTCTCTGTTCCTTGCTTTACATTCTTATTCATAGCACCTTAAAAGGACTTACAAGTTCTTTTATAATCTGATCCCCCTCATATTATCTATGTTCACAGCTAGGACCTCACACATTCTCTGATTTCTTCCGTTACTTAAAAATAAATAGATTAGATTAGATAGATAGATAGATAGATAGATAGATAGATAGATAGATAATTCCTTCAAGTCCGAGAAACTCATAGCTGACCCTACATTGGGTTTCTGAGACCATAACTCACATGGTAGAAGATTAACATCTTTCTCCCTCAAAGCCAAGAGGGGATTAAAATACCACAGAGGAGACGTGGTTGCTGGGTCAGCAGTGGGACTCCCTACAAACTGCGCCACCAAAGCTCCCTCAATTTCTTACTCTAGTCATTTCTTATTCTCCAAGTCACCATAGATATGCTGCCTTCTTACTCTTCCTCACACATACTGGAAATTCTCTCACTCTAAGACCGCCAAGATCATCACAAGCTTGCTCTCTTGTCTTCCTCTGATCTTTCTTAATTGTTCCCTTCTTAGTGAGGTCTTCTCCCTGACCACACTATTTAAATTTCTCTTTAAAATAACTCACATTGTCTATCTTTTTTCCCCAATTGTCTGTCTACTTTCCTTGTTTTAATATTTTCTCAAATTATTACTCTCTCTGTGTGTTTTCCATTATATATTTTGCTATCTGACTTCTTAGAATTAAAAAGGTCATTCAAAGATCCATCTTGAAATATAATTTTTTTTGCAAGAGTTCTTTTTATTTATTTTTCATTTCAATGAACATCTA
>NW_006399826.1:2219362-2238418 GCF_000299155.1 Elephantulus edwardii
CTCCCCAAACCCCACCCCCTACCCCCAAATATAATCCACTCTGCAACCCTCATTCCATACTCTTACGATAAACATAATGCCCTAAAATATAATACTTTTAAACTATTCTCTCCCCCATAGACTTCAATGCCGTAAACACACTTCATCCAGCAAGACTGAGAAATACAATATTTTGAGTGACAGGATAATATCCATAGACATACAAGGAAGGCCTGTTAATACCACTATTGTTCAAATTTATGCTCCTACAACCAGCATCAAACAGGAGGAAATAGATGATTTCTACCAACTGTTGCCGTCAGAAATTGATTGACCATGTAACCTAGATGCATTAATGATAATGGGTGACTGGAATGGAAAGTTGGGAACCAGGAAGAGTCGGAAAATATGGACTTGGTGAGGTTGGGGATAAAATGATAGAATTCTGTATAATCAATGATTTATTCATAGCAAATACTTTTTATAAAAAACATAAATGCAGGCTATACACATGGATTTCACCTGATGGGATGCATAGGAATCAGACTGATTACATTGGTAGAGGGAGTCATTGGAGAAGTTCAACATCAGCAGTGAAAACTAGGCCAGCTGCTGATTATGGAACAAACCATCAGATACTCATTTGCAAGTTCAAATTAAAGCTAAAGAAGGTTAAATCATGTTCACAGGAATAAAAATTTGATCTTGAGTCTATCCCCCATGAATTTAAAAACTAACTGAGGAATAGGCTTGAGGCCTTGAACACTTATGAATGAAGACCAGATGAACTGTGGGAAGATATAAAGAATATTGTTCATCAAGAATGCAAAAAGTCATTACAAAGAAGGAAGAAGAAGAAAAGACCAAAATGGATATCATAAGAGACTCTTGCTATAGCACTAGAACACCGAGAAACCAAAGTAAAGGGAAGAAATCAAGAAGTTAAAGAGCTAAATAGAAGATTTCAAAGGGCAGATCAGGAAGACAAGGCAAAATATTATAATGAAATGAGCAAGGAGCTGGAGTCAGAAAATCAAAAGGGCCAAACTTGCTCAGTATTTCTTAAGCTGAAGGAACTAAAGAACAAATTCAAGCGATGAATTGTGATGTTTAAAGATGGTATGGGTACAATATTGAATGATTCAGGAAGCATTAAAAGAAGATGGAAGGAGTATACAGAGTCGTTGTATCAAAAAGAATTGACTGACACAGAAGAGTTTCAAGTAACAACATATGAGTAAGAGGCAATGGTGATGAAGGAGGAAGTGTAGACTGCTCTGAAGGACTTGTCAAAATATAAAGTCCCAGGAATTGATGAATACCAATTGACAGATTTCAGCAAACAGATGCTGCCCTGCATGTGATCACCAAGTTGTGTCAAGAAATTTGGAGGACAACTACTTGGCCAACTGACTAGAAGAGATCCATATTTATTCCTATTTCAAAAAAAGATGACCCACCAGAGTGTGGAAACTGTACAACAATATCACTAATTTCACACACTAGCAAAATCCTGCTGAAGATTATTCAGAAAAGACTTGAAGAGTACATTGAAAGAGAACTACCAGAAATATAGGTTGAATTTAGAAGAGGTTGTGGCACTAGGGACATTATTGCCAACATCAGATGGATCTTGGCAGAAAGCAGAGTAGCAGAAGAATGTCAATCTGTGTTTCTTTGGCTATGCAAAGGCATTTGACTGTGTGGATCACAACAAACTATGGTTAATCTTGAAGAAAATGGGAATCCCAGAATACTTTATTGTGCTCATGTGAAATCTATACTTGAACCAGAAAACAGTCCTCCAAACAGAGAAAAGAACACTTTATGGTTCAAAAATCAGGAAAGGAGTGCATCAGGGATGCATCCTGTCCCCATAGTTTTTCAATCTGTATGCAGAGCAGATCACTCAGAAGGCAGCGTTTTATGAGGAGGAATGTGGAATCAAGATTGGAGGAAGACTCATTAACAACCTACAATATGCAAATGACACAACTTGCTTGCTGAAACTGAAGAAGACCTGAAGTACATGCTGCAGAAGGTCAAGAACTGTAATCTTCAATATGCATTGAAGCTCAACATCATGAAGACAAAGATTCTCACCATTGGGCCAATTGGCAGCATCATGATAGATGGCGAAGAGACTGAGAATGTTAGCCATTACAGCTTGCTCTGCTCTTTTGTCAACACTCAGCACCAGCAGTCAAGAAATCAAAAGACGCATTGCATTGGGAAAATCTTCTGTCATGGACCTCTTCAGAGTGCTGAAAAGCCACAATGTCTGTCTAGAGACTAAGGTGTACCTAAACCAGGCTATGGTCTTCACAATAACCTGTTACACTTCAGAGAGCTGGACAATTACTAGGATGATAGAAGAGTTGTTGCCTTCATGTTGTGATGCTGGAGAAGAATCTTGAACATACTATGAACTGCCAAGAAAACAAATCAAATTGGTCTGTCTTGGAGAGGGTGAAACCAAGTCTCTCCTTGGAGGCTAAGATTCATATTCTTTCTCTCTCTCTCCCCCTCCCCCCCAAGAGAGACTGGTTCTTGAAAAAGAACATCAGAAGGGTGGAGGGACAGCACAGGAGAGGAAGACCCTGGAGGAGATGGATTGAATACAATATTTGGGGCAATGGGGGTTGGTGTGTAGGAATTAGTGAGACTGACTCGGGACGGGGAAGGGTTCAGAGCTGCTTACATAGGGGTTGCTATACATCTCGGGTGACTAAATGGCACATAGCAACACAAACCAATATACTGTATTAGTTATTTCATTTAAGCCTCTTGTTTAGAGTCAACAAGACCTCAGGGAGGGCCTTTGTATTTAAAGGTCGGTTGTTATCATATTTTGGAGGAACATTCTTCTAAGTAGTGCAGCACTATTCTATCAATTTGCAGTACTGAGCAACCTGGGGTTGCTGTGATGCTGGACAGGTGTGGAAGCAGGATTGGTATCCACTTCCTAAACAACATGCCTCTGAAAACTCTATGAACTTTGAGAAACGACGATAGTTACTGAACTATCGTCTTCAGTTTTTTTGTTCATAGGATCACTATGAGTCGTGCTCGACTTCATGGCAATCAACAAAAACAACATCTGACTTCTCACTAAAACGTAAATTCTATAGGCTTTGATTTTGTTTTGTGGCAACCTAATAACATAATTCTGCCATATGTGTGTGTGTGTGTGTGTGTGTGTGTATGTATTGAATCATTGAATGATTACTAAAAATAGAAGAATTGAGACAAGAGATGGGAGACACACCCCAGGCCATTTTGGGTGTGTGAGGGTTTCAAACACCACTTTGAATTGTAGGACATTCCAAGTATAATGAAAAGGAGATGGGAAGGAAATAAATGCTGTTAATCTAACAAAAGGCATTTAGTAATTCGATGTGTTAACAGCCCACACATTAAATTTTTGATCATACAGAAATAAGGAAAAAGATTCTATGTATATGTTCTAGCTAAACAGTCGTCTACCATAAGTAATAACACATAATTATAGCTCAGACATTTTAGGCTACAACACAAATTACCATGGGCACATTTTATTGAGGAACCAACGATTTGTAAGAGACTAAAGGCACCCTTAAATTTTCT
This sequence comes from Elephantulus edwardii, assembly GCF_000299155.1. Taxonomy (NCBI): domain Eukaryota; kingdom Metazoa; phylum Chordata; class Mammalia; order Macroscelidea; family Macroscelididae; genus Elephantulus; species Elephantulus edwardii. Next base: position 2,222,948 of record NW_006399826.1, read on the forward strand.
TTATAGTGAAGCTAATTCAGAAGAATAATAAAAAGAGGCCACATTAACTTATAATGAATTTGCATTACTGGCTTGGAGTTAGGACACATGCTTTCCAACCTGCTTCCCATGTCGGAGCTGGGAAATAATTGATAGATATTTGATGTATAGGCACTTGACACTGTTACTTATTAGGAATTATTCAGAATAGAGAGATCAAGATAGAAATGAAAAAATATAGATAAAACACAGAGACAAATCTCTTATCTATAAAATGAAGGAAAAAACCCCTGAATCTCTCTCTTTTTATTTTTTTTTCTTATGAAAGCATAGACCTTTGTAGCAAACATGAGTTTTCAGCACAGGGTACTGCTGGTTGGAGGGGCCAGAAGTGAGAACAATTCAAGTACAGACAGCTCATGAATGAAAAAGTTTAGTTACTTAATACCAAAGATAATAATGTGGAGTGCTAAGACCGAATGATGGCCTTGGATGACTGGTTTGACCTCTTGTTTATGAGATGTCCATGATTGTGAGCATAGAGTTCATCTTCCAGCCGTCTCCAGCTGGGCTCTCCATCTGCTGTCATTACCATCCTTCAACTTAAACGCTACTGCTTCCATGCAACTAACTGTACATCCCTTAGTCTGGTGCTTCGTGAGTTGAGCCCATGAGAAAAATCATTGAAAGAGTTCAGCTTTGTGACTGAGTGCAGAGAATTAAGGAATAGCACAAGCAAGCATAACATTCACAGTCAGCAAGGGCCATGGTTAAATTGGTAATTTCTTTCTCATAGAGATAGTCAAGTCTTAGAGACAGAATTTGGGACTGAGAATAAGGGTGAGATGAAGACAAAAAGTATTTAAATTGGTTTTGGGCCCTTTATCCCATGTATTTCCTCACTATGCCTTTCTAACTTCCTGTCTCCAAGTTCCCCACTATGATAATAATGACCGCCTTGGGGAAGCTGTAGAAAAGCAGCTGCAATGGGTACAGAGAGGGGGGAAATGTCAATGGCAAAGTTTCAAACTAGAGACACTCACGTTAGATTAATGATGATACCAACATCCAATAGCAAGAAGCAAAAGGTAAAGGTGAGAAGTATTTGTTCATAGGAAGAATGTATCAAGATATAAACATTTTCCCCCTGGGGGAAATGTGTTCATGACTGTTCGCCATTTCCCTCAGTGATAACTTACTCTCTGTTAGCTAAATGACTGACCTTTACATTTCAAAAGACAAAGTTTATCTGCAATTGGTCATTCATCCTCTACCTTTCCTTTGTTACACACACACACACACACGCACACACACACACGCACACACACACACACACACACCCTTTGCTGTGCATGTGGAGTGCTTTGTGGTTTCACACAGTGATGCCCTGTTCGAAAGGAGCTTTGCAGGCACAGTAGGTTATGAATTGAGTTGCTAAACAAAATGTCAATAGTTCAAATCCACAAACTGATCCACAGGAAAAAAGATGAAATAGTATTTTCATAAAGATTCGCAACTTTGTAAATCCTGAGGGGCAGTTATTTTCAATCTTACAGGGTGATGGATTGGCATTCCAGTGCTATGGAATGAACAGAACAGCAATGCATTCATTCGACCCAGCTTGAGCTGTATTTTTCTTTATTTAAACTTTCATTTCACTCTTAGTAGAGTGAAAGATGTTTATATTTGACAAAGGATATAAAACAAAACCTCTAGCCTTCTAATTAAACGCCCTTAAAGTTATACTTGATTATGAAAATTTTATAGATTTCACGTATTATCAGTAGTACAGCAGCATATGGCTAGTCGATGATTTCTGCCCACATCCTGGGAACAGCTTCCCTCAAAAATCCCAAAAGTTAATCGTGACAAAAACCAGTCTTGTCTATTCCTTTTAAAAGCCTGAAGCAATTTGTTCAGCAACCACACTGCTAAGGTAGAGATAAAGGAAAGGAGCATTGAGGGCAAAAATAAAAGGAACTAAAAATGGAGAAGAATGTGTACAGCATGAAAGCAATCGTGGTTTGAAGAAACTGCTCGTGGATCATTTTATCTTAGTACTCTGGGAATGTATTGCTTGTTACAAAGGGGAAATACAGAATTCGGATTTTAGGAGAACTAATTCCGACTCATTTCCCTAACTTTTAACTCAAACACTCCCGTTTTTATTAGTAATTCAGTAACTGAAAAATTCATAAAAGTAACTTCTATTTTCAGCACACTGTATGTTGAGTTACTGTCCAAAAACAAAGGAAAAAAATTAAAAAAAAGAAACCAAGTATTTAGGCATCATCATCTCAAAGGATAAGGTAAATTAGAATGAAAGGGGATGGGAAGTCAGGGACTCTTACATTACTGACACATTCCTTACTATGACAGGGTTTTTATTAGTTGCTGTGCAGGCTAGTTTTGGGGCCCAAATATCTGATGATACTCTCAAATACCCAGCCTATAACTTCTGCATTATGTTTTCTAGGCTAATGACTTGGTCCACAGGGAGTTGTACCTCCACAGCAAGCTTGTTGTCTCTCTGGCATTTTTAATCCATTGCTTGGAGAAAGATAGGTCATCTCCTCTGAGATTTACAGCCTCAGAAATCCCCTGAAGTGTCAGCTATGAATCAGTTCTGACTGGATGACCATGTTTGTTGTAGTTAAATGCTAAAGAGTCATAGGCAACTCATAGCAACCCTATGAATGAAAGACCTGGACACTTGTATAACTTCCATCCTTTCTCCAGGTTCATAGGGTTTCCGGAGGCAAGCTATTATGGAAGTGGATGCCACTCCTGCTTCCAAGCTTGTTTTAACTGGGGAGCTCCACCAAACACTGTCCACCATGGGTAACCATTATCACATTTGACACATCAGTGTCACAGTGTTCAGCTTCACAGCAACCACGATTATTTAATCCTTCAGAAACACTACCAGGCTTGTGTTCTCAGATGCATAGGAACTGGTTCCAACTAGTAATTTGTACTGCCCAATGCAAAGGTAAATAGCTTGAATCCAGCAGCCACTACTATGTGATTTACTGCATCTGAAAAAAGTGCTAGAGGGTCAGCTATCAGTCAGTTCTGACTCAATAAGACTCAACAACATCCAATATTTTGATTAGCAATTTGAGCTATACAGGGACTCACCTTCACCATGAAGCAGCAATTAATTTCACATTTACTGTCAGGAAAAATTACCCCAGTCACTTCAGTGACCTGTTTCTTTGTAGATTCACTGGTGTGAAGTGTTCAAAGTGGTTAATTAAAATTTTATTTCACTGCTTTATTATCATTATTGTTGTTATGTGCACTAGCAGGTTTTCAGAGGCAGTAAATTGCCCAGGAGGAGACTGCCAATCTTTCACCCAGAAGCTGCTGGTAGATTTGAACTATGTGCCTTCAGGTGGGTAGCTTTGCTTCTTATCATGAGGCTACCAGAGTTCCCTTATTTTCATTGTTATTTATAATGAAGTTGTTTTGTTTTATTGTTGTGGTGGTAGTGTGCCATCAAAAGAAGTTTTAATTTTTTCATATATTATTGTTCATATTTGTTCTTTTAAAAAATTATCTACTGACACATTTTGATAATTTATTGTGATATATACTGATTTGAATAAACTCATTGCATATAAAATTAAGGTACATAGGTTAATTCTCTTTATTGCTAATGTGTGGAATTTCTTAAGTAGTATAGTGCAGAAGGATAGAAAATTATTACATAATTGTTGACTCTGAGATTAGAATATATACACACACACACGCACACACACACACACATCTTTTTTATCTTCTTACTAAAAAAAAAACCAAAACAACAAAAAACAACAAAACTCTTCTCAAAGGTATACCTAACAAAGGATGGAGAAAAATGAAGATCCAGTCCTTCAATATATGTATCCCAGAGTAAAAATTCGTACCACTGGACCAATAGGCAACATCATGATATATGGAGAATAGATTGAAGCTGTGAACAATTGCCTTTTAAGAAAAAGCAGAAGTACTACAAGTCATAGTCAGTTAAGCAAAAAAAAAAAATATTTGAGGCATTTACTGCTAACTCTCTAACTTATTTTCACTACTCTCAGAGGTTTATAAACAGCAAGATTACCAGAGGGCAGCTATGTCAACACTGAATTAGAATTTGTGCTGAATCTCTTAAGTTTATATAAAGGAAGGAACAAATCTATAAAGCATTTCCAGGTTCTTTTCCTCTCTTGTTTGATCTTAAATGCAATGCACATCTGATATTTGTCTAAGAAGTCATGTGAAGAATCTTGGAAATTTTCAACTCTCTGTAATATGGCGTCAGATAGATATTCTTTCCCAAGAAATCACATAGTTGAAAATGCCTCCATCACTAAGATTGCTTTACCGAGTTTCATCACTCTCTGAAAACCATCCAAAACAGCTAAAATGTGGATTTCCAGTTTGTTCCCCTCAGAATCATTCAGTGTATTAATCAGATAATCTCCCTAGTGAATCTTATCTGATGCAAATCACACTTTGAGGAAAATCTGGTTTCAAGAGATGAGGGGGAAATATTCCCAACCCTGAATTGAGCAGCGTGCTTTTGTGCATGTGCTTACTATAAAAGGGACCTGAAGTAAACCCTGGTGGCACAGAGCAGATCAGATAACAGCAGAAACACCCTCACAAGGGGGATATATGAGCATAACTAGATTACTTCTCACTGGACTTTTAGGTTTAATTTCCCGCAGATATTCCAGTTAAACCAAATCCTATGCAGTTGGAAAAATCTACTCCCCTGTCATCGTTCTTTATTTTACTCTTAAAATAAAAACCCCAAATGGGAACAAAAAGTGTTAATGTTTTAGATTTCAGTTTGCCCTTACTTTGTAAATCATTACAGATCTGTGAACACATGAACTTGAGACCTGAATGGAAGGTGTTCGGACCACATATTATTGCTAATGCATTATAAGGATGTTTTAACAAGGCAATGCAGGAGATGATATTTCTCACTTCTGTCCCAGATAAGCACATTTTTCTTCTTTTCTAATTGATGGGAATAACAGATATCGGTAGTTTAGAAAATGTTCTTGATTCTTAAAACATTTGAGAATATCCACGAACTCCATCTATGTTTTTTCTGGGTCCATATATTGAATTTTTTAACACCCTGTAGACTGACAAGAGAACTAATAGGTCTGTCCTGGTGAAGGTGAAACCAAGCTGCCCCTGGAAAGCAAGGAATTTGAAGCTCCATCTGACATACTTTGGGCATGCTGCCAGGAAAGACCAGACCTTGGAGAAGGACATCATACTTGAAAGAGGACGACAGAGCAAGAGAGGAAGGCCCCAGCTAAAATGGATTGACACAGTAACTGGGGTAATGATGGTGGGTGTGTCAGAGACAGATTGGCTCAGGATTGAGCAGGGTTCAGAGCTACTGTGCAAAGGGTCAAAATGAGTCATTGTCGACTCAATGGCACAACAACAATACAAGCACTCCGAGGGGGAGCTCTGGTGATTTAGTAAATAAAACGTTGCCAATCGACAGGCAAGCAGTTCAAATCTATCAGCTGCTCTGAGGGAGAAAGATGGACAATATCCTCCTGTGTAATTGACAGTATTTGAAAACACACTGGAGGGTCAGCTAGTCAACAGCACACAAAATCAACAACAGAGCACTCTTCTTGAAAAGTCAGTAAAGAGTTTTCCTGCTAACCTAGAGGCGGGCAGTTCGAATCCACCAGCAGCAGGGAGAAAGGCGAACCCTTCCCCTATAATAAACAGCCTCAGAAAATCCACTGAAGGGTAAGCTGTGAGTTTATTACATTTCAATAGCAGTGAGTTTGAATTTTGAGATCACTTACTGTAGAATTTCTCTTTCATAATATATTTTTGACATTTCATGCAATGCAATCTATTTCTATGTATAGATTAAATGAGGTCAGGAATTCAGAGGGGCTAATTCTCTGAATTATGCTTCAGCAGAGAACTAACTCAAGCGAATGCCATTCAGGTCATAATTCTTGTGCATTGACAGCCGTGTTTTGTGGAGACATAGAGGGAAGCCTCTCTTCCTAAATTTCATTTTTCCTTTGGGTGACTCAAGACATTCAGTAAATAAAACGTCTGCCAGGGGGCAGCAGAATGTAATGCTTTCATTCCCAAGGGACTCAAGAGGATTATAAAAGCTACTGGCAAATTATGATAATGAACTTGAAACTAAAGTCTCTGGATAGCTGTGTTACATTTCATTTTGAAGTAAATGTTTGTTTGAGATTTACATATTAAATCATATTTTGAAAAGAGCATAAAATAGTTATACTTTTTCAGACATAAAAATCAAAGGAAGAATCCATTCTCAAAAACAATGTATTTGCATTTTGTAAATAAACTAGTATTAAAAAAACTAAAAAATATCAAAGGAATATATTAATAAGATGGTACTGCTTAGACCATTTGTTGCTTAATTCTGTCCTTAGTTTCTCTAGGGTTCTTTGCTTTCTTGAACTTTTAGTAGAGATAGTAAAATAACATACGATATTTTTAAATTCTAAGAAAGCTTGGTTACGTTCTCAAATATGTGGCTCATCTTTAGAGACATTTAAAAAAGCCAAACTCCTTAACTGTTGAGTTGATTGTGACTATTATCAGCCCTCCCTTGGATTTCTGAGGCTGCAAGTCATAACAGGAAGACACTGCCCATCTTTCTCTTGAAACAGCTAATAGATTTGAACCGATGAGCTTTTAGTTCGCAGTCCAAAATTGAGAACTGTCCTTTCTTGTGCTTATGACACATGAAGGTGCTCTCTGGTAAATTCTTTCTGTATCTTATTATAAGTTGAAATAATATTCATTCAAACTCTCTGGCAAGAATGCCCAGTTGAAGGCTTTTAAGAGCATCTTTAACCTTTCTATGTACTATCTTATACAACTGAGCCATCCGAGATATATCTTCTTGGATAATCCCTTAATCTATCCTAAAGCACTATTTCTTTTGTTTACAGTGCTCTGCTCTGTGTAAGATTCATTAAGAATTTTTTTCCCCGGGAACTTTTGATTAAAGATATGTAATTACAACAAAGTTATCCTTAAAACCATTCAACCACAAAGACAAACAGAAGATTAATTCAGTGTAAAGAAATGTTGGAAACGAGAAAGCAGATGGTTACAGGGAAACTATTTAGGGCATTCGAAAACAACAAATTCTAAACTTTAGTACTAGAGACTGTAAAATAACACAGTTTAGCTGCAAACCTTCCAAACTGAATTAATAAACTGACGGCTTTGAGAAGAATTGTGAGGCTGGAAAGGAAGATGGGTTTAAACATCATTTTAAAAAGCAGTTCCATCTGTAAGTCCTCACTGTAACCCTGTACAGTAAGGAGACTGCCACTACCTGAGCCCAGGGAGAGGTTAAAGTTTCTTTTTATGAAGAGGTAAGTACCAGAAGTACAGAAATATTTCTGTAATATATTGTTGTCTAACAAATAACACACCAAACTTCACTAGCAAAAAAATAACACTCAATTATATGAATTTAAACACTATCTCTTGCCACTGTGAAAACAAATCCAAGATGAACCAATGTCCTATATGTAAGACTGAAACAATGAAACTCTTAGACAAAAATATAGGGGTAAAGCCTCAGGGTCTAGTTTTTGACAGTGGATTTTAGACAGGACTTCAACAGGATGAGTAATAAAAGACAAAATAAATTGGTCTTAAAATGAAAAACATTTTGCAACAAAGGATATTTATCAGCAAAGTGAGGAGAGAGTCCATTAAATGAAAGTTTTAGTTATAGGATTCTTTCACCATAAACCTATTCAATGTGAATGCTGAGAAAAACAATGGAGAAGTTAAGCCGTATGAAGAATGTTGTGTCAGGATTAGATGATCTCATTAACAATCTACAGTTGGAAATATAATACAGCTTTGCTTGTTAAAAGACTAGACTTGACACACTTGCTACAGAAGATCAAAGACTACAGCCTTCAACATGTATTACATCTTAGCACCACGCAAACAAAAATCCTCACCACTGTGGACCAATAGGCAACATTGTGATAGAGAAAAGATTGAAGTTACCACAAAGTATATTATACTTCAATCTACAATCAACATGCATGGTAAGAGCAGTTGAGAAATCAAAAGAAATGTTGTGCTGGGTAAGTATATATACTGTCAAGGATGTCTGCAAACTGCTAAAGAGCAAGAATGGCAGTTAGTGCCTGACCAAACCATTGTATCTTTGATTGGTTTGTATGCGTGTGAAAGCTGGACAATAAGGAAGACAAAGAACCGATGCCTTTGAATTGTGGTGTTGGAGAAGAGCGTTGAATAAAACATGGACTCTCGATAAAGCTAATAAATCTTTCTTGGGGGAAGAGCAGCCAAAGTGCTCCTAAGAGGCAAAGATGGCAAAACGTAGTCACATATTTTGGGTATGCTGTCAGAAGGAGCACAGTCTTTGGCAAAAGACATCTATTTGGGAAAATTAGAGGGACAGAGAAAGAGAAGAAGACCCTCAAAGAGGTGGGTTGACACAGTCACTGCAACAAAGGGTTTGAGGATAACAGAAATTATGAAAATGAAGCAAGTTAAGGCAAGATTTCAATCTGTTGTTCATATCACCAGGCAGGTGTTTTAGGTTGGAAGCCAGAGTGGCGTCCACTTCCTAAATAACATGCCTCCGGAAACTCTATGAATTTTGATAAATATCAATAGTTGTAGAAGGGCTTCAGGCCTTTTGTTCCTAGGGTCCTTGTGAGGCGTGCTTGACTTAAAGGCAATCAACAACAGGAGTCCTGGGGGACTGTCAATCCTCAAGCAACAGGAAGAGACTCCCTATCTTTCTTCCTAAGAGCGGTTAAAGGATTCAAGCCCCTAGAGAATGAAATTAACTTCTGTGAAGTTGGTTCTGATTAATAGAAACCCTTCATTAAGTTTCTTAAGCAACAAATCTCTACCAGAGAAGCTCTGGCCATCTTCTTCCTATGGAGTGGCTCCTGGAATTGAGCTGCTGAACTTTTGGTTAAAAGCTGGATATGTTACTCACTATACTATCTTTATTTACTGAAATCCCCTTAGCTGATTCTTACCTGATCCTTCAGTATATTTTCAGAGGCTACAATTTCCTGAGACAAAAAAATCACTCCTCTTTTTCTTGCAAAAAGGTGTTACCTTTGGATTAACAGGACCACTTCCCATGGATTCTGACACCAGAGTTCCACACTACACCACCAGTACCCAGAAAGACTTTTATCATTGCACAGAGGATTACCTAGTATCTCTCCTTGTATTGTGTTTGCATGGATTCTATCCACAACTCAGAAATTGCAAGAGTTATTTTGAGCTTTGCTTATCTCAAAAACTATATGGCAAATCCTTTCTTTCCTTTTAGATACGCTGGGTCTAAGTTTTTATTCTACTAGCAAATGTTTATTTTCTATACATCAAGCAGTCTCAATTTTGCAATGGGAAAAAAGACAACAATAGAATTTTAACCCTCGAGGAGTATACAGTTAACTGACAGACGTAGGTATACCCTATTCTGGCCTAGTGACAAGAGGCTGCACTGCAATCCCAAAGGCACACGGTTCAAGTCCACCAGATGCTCTGTGGGAGAAGGATGGGCATTCTCCTCCAGTGGGATTGTGTCTGAAAACCTGCTGGAGGGTCAGGTGTGGGTTGGTTCTTATGCAATGACACATAGCAACAACATTGTACTCCGTACTGCATTTTCCAAAATGAAGGCTTATAATAACCGTGTGCTGAGCAAATCTATCGGTGCCCTATTTCTTTCAATATGTGCTCACTTTATGTCTCTGTGTCACATCTTTACAATTCCCACAATACCTCCCCCCTTTTTTTAATAGCTCTTCCTTTATAATAATGCTTTTTCACACTTAACACACTACATACAGAATAATGTAAGCATAACATTTATATGCACTGTTAAGACAAAACTCGTGTGATAATTATCATATTGTAATGGTCTAGAATATGACTGTAGCCTCATAAGGAAATAAAAGCGCAATTGGCACAAATGCTGGAAAAAAGAGATTGGAGGTCACTGTTCAGGTTGGCACTATAGACGGGCAGAAGAACATTATAAATTTTGTTCTCATATTAAGTTTGAACACTTCAGACAGCTCCTCTTTTCTTAGCTAAAGTCTTTGGATGATTAAGTTATATCATTAAGCCCACAGTGCAGAACTCCAGGCTTTGAGAATTTGTTTGCCAACTACTTGGAATGTACCCAAGAGGATTTTTAAAGAAAACTCTTGGCACTTGTTGGTGCTCTCTTGGTCAAACTCAATTGTAGAGATTTCACCGCAGTATATCAGGTATATTCATTGCAAATATGTTTTATAAGAAACATAAATGCAGGTTATACACATGGATTTCACCTGATGGTATGCATAGGAATCAGAACGGGAAAAAACCGCTGGAGAAGCTCAGTATCAGCTGTGAAAACTAGGCCAGGAGCTGACTGTGGAACAGACCACCAACTACTCATGTGCAAGTTCAAGCGGAAGCTGAGGAAAATTAAACCGAATCCACGGGAACCAAAATATGACTTTGAGTTCATCCCATCTGAATTTCAGAACCACCTCAGGAGCAGGTTTGAGGCCTTGAACACTAATGAGCGAAGACCAGATGAGTTGTGGGAGGATGTCAAATATATCATCCAGGAAGAGTGCAAATGATCATTACAAAGACAGAAGAGGGGGGGAAAAGGACCAAAATGGATGTCAGAAAAAACTCTGAAGATTGCACTGGAGCACAGAGTAGCCAAAGCACAAGGAAGAATTCAAGATACTAAAGAGCTGAACAGAAGATTCCAAAAGGCAGCATGGGATGACAAAGCAAAATATTACAATGAAATGTGCAAGGAACTGGAGTCAGAAAATCAAAAGGGCTGAACTCGCCCAGCATTTCTTAAGCTCAAGGAACTGAAGAACAAATTCAAATCTCGAGTTTCTATAATCAAGGATGCTTTAGGCAGAATATTAAATGATCCAGGAAGTATTAAAAGAAGATGGAAGGAATATACTGAGTCATTGTATCAAAAGAAATTGGCAGACACAGAAGAATTTAATGAAATAATATATAAGCAAGAGCCTATGGTGATGAAGGAAGAAGTTCAAGCTGCTTTGAAGGAAATAGCAAAAAATAAGGCCCCACGAATAGACGGTATACCAAGTGATGTATTTCAGCTAACAAATGCTGCCCTAGATGAGCTCACCAAGTTGTGCCAAAAAATTTGGAGAACAACCACTTGGCTAACTAACTGGAAGAGATCTATATTTGTTCCCATCCCAAAGAAGGGTGACCCAACAGAATGTGGAAACTATAGAACAGTATCATTGATTTCACATGCAAGCAAGATTCTACTGAAGATTATCCAAAAATGACTGGAACAGCACATCAGCAGAGAACTGCCAGATGTCAAGCCTGGGTTTAGAAGGGGTCGGGGTACTAGGGATATTGTAGCTGATGTTAGATAGATCTTAGCTGAAAGCAGGGAATACCAGAAGAATGTCTATCTGTGTTTCATTGATTATGCGAAGGCGTTGTACTGTGTGGATCATAACAAACTGTGGCTGACTCTGAGAAGAATGGGCATCCCAGAACACTTGATCATTCTAATGCGAAACCTATACTTGGACCAAGAGGCAGTCGTCAGAACAGAGCAGGGAAATACTGCATGGTTCAAAATTGGGAAAGGTGTACAGCAGGGATGTGACCTATCTCCACACTTTTTCAACCTGTATGCAGAACAGATTATCTAAGAGGCTGGGCTCTATGAGGAGAAGTGTGGTGTCAGGATTGGTGGAAGATCTATTAAAAATCTGCATTATGTAGATGACACAACTCTCCTGGCTGAAACTGAGGAGGACCTGAAATGCTTGCTGCAGAGGGTCAAGGACTGCAGCCTTTAGTATGGATTGAGGCTCAATGTCAAGAAGACAAAGATTCTCACCACTGGATCAATTGGCAGCATCAGAATGGATGGTGAAGAGATTGAGATTGTTAACAACTTTAGTCTCCTTGGCTCCATGGTCAACACTCTTGGCACCAGTAGCCAGGAAATAAAAAAATGTATTGCAATGGGAAAGTCTGCTGTTAGGGACCTCTGCAGGGTACTGAAGAGGAATAGTGTCACTCTGGAGACTAAGGTTCGTCTGATACAGGCTATGGTCTTTGCAATCACTTGTTATGCATCACAGAGTTGGACAATGACTAGGGAGGATAGGAGAATTAATGCCTTTGAGCTGTGGTGCTGGAGGAGTATTGAGCGTGCGTACCATGGACTGCCAAGAAAACAAACAGATTAATCATGGTGAGGATTAAAACAGGCTGCTCCTTGGAGGCAAGAATTCTGGGGCTTTGTCTGACACTCTTTGGACATGTTGTAAGGAGGGACAGGTCCTTGGAGAGGGACATCATGCTTGGGAGGGTGAAGGGATGGCACAAGAAGGGAAGACCCTCTATGCGGTGACTGGGATAATCGCGATGGATGTGTCAGAGGCAGTGCAATTGGCACAGGACAGAGCAGGGTTTAGGGCTGTTGTACATAGAGTTGCTGTGAGTTGCAAGCAACTTACAGCACATAACAACAACAGCAACATATCAGGTATACATCCTGATAATTGGGAGACCCTCAAGGTGTTAAAGATATCCAATAAGACAAATGGAAATAGTGACTGCAACACATGATTAAGTGCAGAAATATTGTAAGGATAGTGCAGGAGAGGCCAAGGTTTTAATTTCTTGTTCAAAGTGTTGTTGATTCATAGTTGACTTGACAGTACCTAATAATCAACATCATCCAGACAAAGATAGCAAGTATCTTCTAATTATGCATGTTCAGGCATTGCTGTCAAGTCAGAATCCACTCAAAGCTGACTCTTCAGTGGGTTTCTGGAGGTTATAAGCCACACAAGAAGAAATTGTCCTTCTGTTTCCCTTGGAGCTGCTGGTGGATTCCAATGTCTAGAGAGGCAAAGACTTTTCTGCTAGCATTACAGCCCTGCATGGTCTACACCACCAGAGTGGCCTTATAAATATGACACATATTGTTGTTGTTATGTGCCAGCGAGTCATTTGCGACTCATAGTCACCCTATGTTCAACAGCTCTAAACCCTGCTCTATCCCTTGCCAATCTCACTGTCTCTGACACGCCTATCCCCATTACCCCAGTGACGGGATCAATCCATCTCATCAAGGGTCTTCCTCTCCTGTGCCGTTCCTCCACCCTCTCAAGCATGATGTCCTTCTCCAAGGACTAATCCCACTTTGCAACATGTCCAAAGTATGTCAGAGAAAGCTTCAGAATCTTTGCCTCCAATGAGCAACCTGGATTTACCTTCTCCAGGACGAACTTGCTTGTTCTCCTAGCAGTCCATGGTATATTCAGTACTCCTCTGCAGCACCAAAGCTCAAAGGCATCAATTCCTTCTATCATCCCTAGTTATTGTCCAGCTCTCTGAAGCATAGCAAGTAAAGGCAAAGAAGATGGCCTCTATCAAGAGAGCCTTAGTCTCCAGACTGACATCATTGCTCCTCAGTACCTTGGAGGGGTCTCTGATAGGACACTTTTCCAATGCAATTAATTTTTTAATTTCTTGGCTGCTGGTACCAACAGTGTTGATTGTAGAGCCAAGCAAACTAAACTTGTCAATAATCTCAATCTATTCGCCATCTATCATGATGCTTCCAATCGGCCTAGTGGTGAGAATTTTTGTTTTCTTGTATTTTTTTTTAATTTTATTATTTTTGTGTACGTGTACCGTCAAATCAGATCTGACTGGTACAGGAGGAGATTGCCCCTCCTTCCCTGGCAGAGCATCTGGTGGATTTGAACCATGCACCTCTGAGATTGTAGTTGCAGCTTTTTGCCACTATGCCACCAGAGCTCCCCTGTTTTCTTGTATTTTTAAAATGCAATCAAAAATCAAAGCCCCATACAATCCCACCATTTGCATCTGAATGTGGCTGACATTTTGTTGGATTTCATCTCTGTCTTGGTTTCTGTGCCTCTGAAAGAGGAGTGGTGATCAGCTACTGCCCCAGCTCAAAGTCTCTTCCAGCCAATAGTACATTCCTGGACAACTAAATCCCTTTCAATTTCCAAAACTCTCAATCAGTCACTCACCTGTTGATACTAGTTGAAGTGAGGCAGATCCTCTGGGACCTGAGGTTGGTAGGTGGTAAAACTACAGAATTGGCAACAAGAGACTTACTAGTGTCTTCATTTTGCTGGCTCTTTTCCTCCCCAGGAGTTGAGGTCTTTCAAATCCTTCCTCCCATCTGCTAGTTCTCTCAGCCTGCTTCTCCCTCATCACTCCACACCTTCCAGGGAATAGAAAAACCTGCTTCTTGAGCAAGTCTGTGAATATTTTTATGTAGCACATCCGTAGCTCTAAATTTCTGGTTTTAAAACTTACAATCTTTTAGAGCTGTTCTGAAGTGGGTGATGAATGACTATTTTGTGAAATGAGGTTGGGGAAAGGCACAGTAGAGTAAGAATGTGAGAATTCTGTCATCCAGGAAAAGGAGAAAGACTAAAGGGAATTACAGCATTGCAGTAGATTAACAATCCCATCATACATGCTTATATATCCCATTTTTCATAGTCGAAAACACACAGTAAATCTTGTCTTGGTGTTTGAGATTTTTGAGGGTATTTTTGTTGGAAGCTATTTTCTAAACATTTATCCAATTAATAAAATATTCTTGGAACACTTCAATTTTTATAGATTTTTCCATCCTCTGGTCTCCTAGCTGCATCAATGGTCGCCAATCAATACTTTCATGTTAAGGGTGAAGAAGTCAGAGAGAGACACCTATATCGGAACTCAAGATTTCTCACTATCTCTGTTACCTTGGAAAAGTTACTTAACACCTCAATACTTTATCTGTAAGAAAGAAATTTTTAAATTATTTTTCTCTTGAACTCATCACGAAAATTTTGGAGTTAACACACATAAATGACTAGAAATAGTGAACAGCAAATATACGCAGTTGTCATTGCTTTCTTTTTGTTCTTAAATTTTCTTATTTATAAGAAATTATAAATACACATATTTAAAACATTTTAGAAAGGATTATGTAAGTGTTATTAACAGATCAAATGTCATGAAGTTTTCAAGGATCTTTGGACACATTGTCAAATAGTTTATAAGAAAGCTTATATCAGATCCAAGATGGAGGCGGAGGCAGAGACAGCGTGGTGAACTGCGGGAGCAGCAAACCACTTAAAGTAGGGCCATTATGGCCTTCCACAGACTTCGGCTTATTCATAATTGAACACTTAAACAGTTGATGACTGGCCCTCAGTGAGGATTGAGGCTCAACAACAGGAATTCAAGGATTCCCAAGGAGAAATGGGTGAGTCTCGTGGCTCCCAACACCCCCTCCCCACCCCCCACCCCACTCCCGCAGAGCCTGTGCCCTGCCACACTGCCGCTGCAGCTCCATGAGGCTTCCATGCTGGGCACCGGCCCTCCTCAAGA
>NW_006399826.1:2239618-2305219 GCF_000299155.1 Elephantulus edwardii
CAGAGCAAGAAGGCAAGCAGCTTTTACCCAAGACCACCAGTAAGGTGATAAAGCGTCCTCCCTTCCCCCCTTTACATCTACGCCCCTGTTCAGCATGAAGAAGCCAGAGAGTCGGCATCCAATTCCCAAATCAATAAGACAGTTGGTTAAATTACCATTGGAAAATGCTTGTCATTTCTCTGTAGCGTCTAGTCCCCACTGGACCCTCATCATTTCCTTCACCTGCTCCCCCCACTGACCAAACTGTGCAGCTCTGAAGCTGCATCCTGGCCCTTCCTCACCCATCCCTCACCTCCTTGTACCCCCAATATGTTTTTCCCAATAAAAAAATTAAAAAAGGGCAAAAAAAAGAAAGTTTATATCGTTTTACACCCACACAACAGTTACATTTTCTCCTTCCAATGAATTCAACATCGGTAAGGAAAATGATGTTCAAATTCCAGACAGGATCAAGGCCCTCGTCAATTTTTTAGCATTGTTCATGGGGCCTTGCATATGTGGAAAAGATATATAGATACACACACACACAACCTTCAGCGCGATCACTTTGTGCAATACTGCTTTTTGGGGTGTTTTATGGGGGGGTTTTCGGTTTTTTTAAAAAAATACTGCTTTTTAAAAGGGAAAGAAGTAGAGGAAAGGAAAAAATCAATATTTAGGAAAGTGATCAACTTTTTGAGAAGCAATATATTCTACTACAGGTGCAAAATAAATATTTGGCAAATACTTATTTAGTGGATGGAAAGAGAAAGGAAGGAAAATGCAATTTTCTTGGTCTTCTTTTTCTTTTGCAATGTTTATGCTTAACATTGCCAGTCACTCACTAAAGTTGATCTTAGATGCACCACATTCTCTACCTAAGTGCCCTGTCAGAAGAAGCCAAACCCCAAACGAAACAAGTTGCAGTTGAGTTGATTCCAACTTATGACAAGATCAACATGCAAAGCTGAACTTTATTTCAGAGATTTTAAGGTTGTGACCTTTCAGAAATAGCCAGGCCTTTCTTTCAAGGCACCTGTGTATTCAAAACACTGACCTTTCTTTCAGTCAGCAGTTGAGCAGTTAATCAGTTGCACCCGTCAAGACTTCAGGAACAACAAAGCCTTACCAGTTACTTCTAATCAAGTCCGCGATTCATGTTATAAGCTTGTTTTCTGCAATCAAAGATGCAGGGTCAAGTGAGTTGAGGCATTATAATGAAACTGGTGTGTTAATTGAGTTGCTTGCCTAAACTTCTTCCTCTACTCAGCTCAAAGTCAGAGACGGTGGGCTTGAACTGCTCCCACCCCCACCTCCAGCTCCTGCCATTGGAGAATTGATCTCTGAGAAAACCAGTTGACTGTATATCCTGACCTTTGTGGGTTACACAGAGAAGAACATAGTTGTAGCTGACTGTATATCCTGACCTTTGTGGGTTACACATAGAAGAACATAGTTGTAGCTGACTATATCCTGACCTTTGTGAGTTACACAGAGAAGAACATAGTTGCCTGTCTGGTGACAATGCTGTGAAGCCACCAATTGACAAAGCCAGTCTATGAATTTGGAGCTGCCAAACAAGTTCATGTACTCAGAGCTGTTCATCAAATTTTCATCTCAACCTTAAATTTCTTAGAGAATCATGGTCCAATGTATATGTGAAGAAGTAATTTAATTTGAAAAAGATTTTTAAAAAAGGCAATGTGAAGGAAAAGGAATACTATATGCATCAGAAGAAACCTTTTATGAGTTTGTAAACTTGACATTAATAAAAGAGAACATAGAAAGAGTACAAATTTTACCCTCAAGGAAAATGTAGAAAAAGTTAGGTCTGTAAATTGCCACCTGAAAGACCACTGACTCACTATGCAAATGGCAAGAGTGCTTTATGCTGCAGAACTTCAGCATGCATACAGGGTCCACCACTCGTAGAAAATGGCAACCCCGGGTGCCAGTTCACAAGCTCTTTCATGGGTTAATGTAGGGCAGGTTTACCAGGATGAAGTAATTGGGAACATGATTGGTGGGCGAGGGGAGCAGTTACACGGTTTGGTTTGTGATTGGTTCATACCTGGGCAGTCAGCCAGCCCACCTCCGCCCTTTCCTGTGTCACATACACACCTTTCCTGTGTCATGTACACACTCTTCCTCTGTCACCCACACATGCCCTTGTCTTACATATGTTAAACCTCAGGATTGGTTATTCAAGCAGTTTTCAGGTACAGATGGCTAACCTTGAGATAAGACCCTCCCATATTCTTATAGTTATCTTGGGGTTGCTTTCTCTCCTGATTGGCTGCCTCTAGGGCCTGCTTCTGGAATTGATCCAAGTCAGGCTTGACATGGAGGCCAGGCCCAAAATGGAGTCTGTGCAGTCCTCTCAGAAAACAGGAAAGAATTCCTGGAAATGAAGCAAAAAATCAAAATCTACTGCCATATAGACACTCACAGCTCATAGTGACTGGCCAGGACAGAGCACTCCAGTTCTACAGGCTTCCCCAAAATATTATTATATGAGCAGGTGCCATGTCGCTGCCTTGCAGAGTTGATGGGCTCAAATCACCTATCTTCCAGTTAACAGGCAAGCTCTTAACCACAGCCATAAAGACAGTAACATCAGTTAAAATTTCAACTAAAGATTTGTTAAGATACATTTGGGAAAACTAGTCTGAACTCAAAGCAAGATATAAATTTCAAGAGAGAAAATGGGAAAGAAAGGAAAAAGAGAACATCAATTTAGGATGAGCAGCACCTAAATTATAGATCTAAAAAATAAAAAATCTAGAAATCTGAGCTCTCATGGATGAGCTCTTGTAACTGAGGGAATTACCCAAAGACACAGAAGACATGAGATCCTGGAAATATGGAATTCCAGACAAGGAAGTTCTGAAGTTAGAGGTGAAGGGAAAGTTCAAAGACAAATGTCTACCCAGCAGACTTAGGATAATCAGAGCAAGCTGAACCAAGGGCACAGAGATGACAGGAGAGGACCGTGTGGATTTCAGTGAAAAGGATTTTGCTCTTGTTTCAGAATCTCTAATAAGACATGACTGTTATTCTGATGTCATTGTAGATAAATTACAGTATTTCATCAAACCTAAGACATCACAGATGCTACATAAAGTGTACCATTAATTTATGTTCAATTAAGAAAGACATTGTTTTGCTGATTAAGTATGAAATAACGATGTTTTATTTTATTTTGTACTTACTCCAATTTGTGTAGACATACAGTTATATTTATCACACTCTATGCAGACTGAGAGTGAGGTGGAGCTCCCTGATTAAACAAGCGTGGAAGGAAGAGTGGCATCCACTTCCATAACAGCTTGCCTCCGGAAACCCTATGAACTTGGAGAGAGGATGAAAGGCACTTAAGCGTCAAGGACTCTCCTTCATAGGGTCACTATGAGTCGCCTGCAACTCGACTGCAACTCGACGGCACTTAACAACTTAACAACAACAACAACATATAAGGAATGCGGTAGAAGAATGGGCAATTTCCTCCCATTTTATTAACTTCCTCTAAAAACCCACCAGAGGATCATCTATGGGTCATTTCCAACTCAATGGTAAACAACAACAGCAACATATATATAAGGAAAGGGACCCTGATGGCAGAGTGAGTAGCAAGTTGTGCTGCCAAAGACAATTTAAAACTCACCTGCTTTGGGTTAGCTCTGTTTGAGGACTCGATGACACTGACATGTAACAACAACTCTAGGGCATGAGCACTGGAGACATAGTAGGTAAATTTACTGAGTAGCTAGCCACTTTGTCACTCTGTAGGAGAGAGATGCAGTTTCCCTGGAAAAATTAACATCCTCAGAAACCTGGTTTGGGGCATGAGAATGGGTGTCAGTAAGAACATTGGGGAATTTTGTCTTTTGGGTGTTTGGGTGTCAGGGTGGAGTGATTTATATACAAAGAAGAGATACAAACAAAATAAATCAACAATGCTATTTCTAAAGACGTTTCAATTCCAGAGTTCTGATTTCAGACACCTCAACAATGAATTTATATATAAAGTGTATAAAAAAAATAAGAACAAGGGAAAATAAAAAGGACATTTTTAGTTTAGGAAATATCAGCCATGTTGGAATGTTCAAAATACCTTAAAAATCACTATGCTTATATGTTTCATTTGTTAGCTGTCTTTGAATTTATGTCCTCGGTTTAGTTTATTAATTGGAAAATTAAATACTTAGAAATATTAAATATATTAATTAGAAGCTGAAGCTTAGAGTGTTCTAAGGGCATTTAATTAGCTAAATTTGTATAAGGGACAAAATTAAAGAACCCTTAAAAATCATGGGTAAAATAATTAAAGAAAAAACAAACCCCAACCTGTAATCTGAGTTAAAAAACTGAAAGAAGAACATTTCAAATATTTAACATTGATTTAATTGAATCATTGTTCGCCCTCCCAAGCAAGCACAAATACTGCTGGATGTGTACACAAACTGCTGTCTTGAACACATGCACCCTGCCCACTCACAGTTCTGATAATGTAAACACTGCATATTGACATAACCCCAAATTGCAAAACAACTATATTTGGAAAATAAGAAGAGCAAGATTGTGTGTAAGTGGGAGGTGTGGTAGTAGAGGACTAAGCTCCCCTTTCCCAGGATAGGATTTAATAAAGTATGTCTAAAGAGGGAAAAGCACAGTATCTACAAATATGAAGGAAAACAATAAAAGGATCACTTCATAAAGTTGGGAGTGGTTATCTCTAAGTCAGAATTAGGGGTGGGGAGGGATGGGGAATGTTTTCTGAAATCAGGTTTTATTTTTCAAAATAAAAACTAAAGCGATGAATTACTTATTACTTGGATAAAAAAAACAACGCCTAAATATTAAAAAGAAAACCACAACAAAACACTGAGAGTGTGACCCAGATTTGAACCCTGGTTACATTGAAATTTTAACCTGTTTTGATTGTGCCCTACAACCAGAATTTGCAACTTTCAGTATTTTCGTGTCTCTTTACCTCAGCCCACACGCAGTGCTTTTTCTATTCTCCTTACTCTCTCTAAATCTAACCTACTGCCAATTTAGGAATGTGTTTACTATTAAGAGGTCAGCTACAGGGAAGTCTTTTGCCAATAAATAGTTAACTGTCTGGAGGTGGCTCCTTCCCCCTCAGGCCTTGGGGACTAGCTGAGCAGGCATTTGTGCACTGGAGCTTTAAAACAATCAGAACTACTCCTTCCCAGCTAACCCCAGATCTTGACAAATTAATAGCCAAGTTGATTCTCAATTTGTACTCAAATCAATACACCCTCAGAGATCAACACACAGAGACCTTCCTCTTAAACCGCTTCACTTCTTTCTCATGTCCTACCCACCTGTTAGTCCAAATAAAGCACAACTTGGGGGAGCTCTGATGGCCTAGTGGTAAGGAGCTGCAACTACACTCCCGGAGGGGAACAGTTTGAATCCACCAGATGCTCTGCCGGGGAAGGAGGGACAATCTGCTCCTGTACCAGTCAGATCTGATTTGACGGTACACGCACACAAAAATAATAAAATAAAAATTAAATTTAAAAAAAGCCCAACTGAAAAAACAAAACCAAACAACGTCCTTTTGTTTTGCATTGGTTGACTTTTGGGTTTCATATGTAATCTTTCTTTTCTATTGGTTTGTTTACAAAGTTAGCATACACTTGGTTTCACATGATCCTTCATTCATATTGTGTTTCATATACTCTTCCCATTAAAATAAAAATCCCTACAGGTTTGGAAGCAGGAGCGGCATCCACTTCCTAAACAACATGCCTCTGGAAACTCTATGAACTTTGATAAATGTCGATAGTTGTAGAGGGGCTTCAGGCCTTTTGTTCATAGGGTCACTATGAGTTGTGCTAGTCGTGCTCGACTCGAAGGCAATCAACAACAACAATAATAACCTTTTTAAAAACCAAAACCATTCCCATTTCCCATATGGGCTTAAAAAAATATTGATTGGATATGTTCATTACAAAGGTGGTCTCGTCTGATCTTTATGAACACTTTTTATATCAGTCAAACACAATGAACTTGAATTATTACCCTTTGTGGTGTTTAAAGTCACTTATTACAAATAGCAGAATTTGATATCTTTACTGCCACTTATTCCAATCCCTAAAATGACCATCTCCATGTTCTGCCTACCTCTCAAGCCCATTCTTTATTTTGAGACACAAATATATATATGTACTCTACAAATTTCTCCCAATCCCAGGAGGTGGAATTTGCCACTGCTTCTCACTTGCCAGGCCTCCCTTTTTCCTGCTTTCATTTAATTTCTAGATGTCTGGTGAGCATTATCAAACTGGATCTCTTGAAGGTAGAAACCATATTTTACTCATCACTATGTTCCTAGCACATAGTATGGTGTCTGGCATGCAGAAGACAACGCATAAATACTTGGTGAATTTGTAAATGATAGAAAAATTCAGTAAATCGGCAGGCAGTAGACCCAAGACCAAACAAGTACTAGTTTTATAGCACACGAACCACAGCTTCAGTTCCTTTCCCTTCACAACTGCAGGATGATTATGATCAAATGACCATGAAAATACTTTAAAAATGTAAAAAGGATTATTAAAAGTGTATTACTTTTCTTTAGTTAATCATTAAAAAAGTACCTATTGGATGTCTGTTTTACACCAGATACTGTGCTAGGTAGGCTATGTAGCAATGAATTGCAAGTGTATTGCAGGATAAAATATTCCTGTCCTTGAGGAACTTAAGGTGTTTGAGGGAAGAAATCAGACAATAATAAGCAAAATATACGGTCTGTAGAGATAGCAATAGTAATTACTAAACAAAATAAAGGAGTGAGGAAAATTTAATTTTCAATCAAAATTAAACACAGTTTCAAAGGAATGCTTGTGTGATATTTGAGCAAAGATAAGAAGAACGTCCACACAGTTAAACCAGCAATGCACAAAACTCTGAAGTGAGACACTGTATAATCTGCTTCTGGGACATTAAGAAAACCAGCCTTGATGACTGGAGCTGAGTGAACAAAAGCAAGTAGGAGATCATATCAAGGAGGTCAATAAGAATAAGGTCCTGTAGGTTCTTCAGACCTCAACACAAAGATTTGGGATTGTTATTAGTGAGGAAAAAAGAGGTTGGAAGGTTTTCTTCAAAGCAATGACATGGACTAACTTAGAGTAATATCTTTCTGAAGGTTATATTAAGAATAGACTGGAGAATCCAGAGAAGCAGAGATACAGTAAAAAGTGTATTGTAATCATCAGGCAAGAAATTATGATGACTTGGGCCAGAGTGCTACATATAAAGACAGTTAGAAGTAGATGAATTCTGGGACCTTCAGTGGCCTGGTGGGAAGGAACTGTGCTGCCAAACAGTAGTCAGATAATTCAAATCCACCAGCTGCTCTATGGGAGAAAGCTGAGTAATCTCTTCTCACGCACTGCCTGTGAAAACCCACCATGGGTGACCTACGGGCCAGTTCCAACTCCACAGAATTTGAAAATTTCCATGGTTGTGTTTTTCTCCAGTCCTGCTCACCTCTCTGAATTCAGGAACAGGGGAGGTAAAACTTAGGACTTCATTCAGGTTTTCATTTGCTTAAGAAAATGTCATAGATAAAAATCAAAAGGATTGAACAATAACAGTAGAATCAAAGCCATGTTCATGTTTTAATCTATGTAAATAGTGTGACTTTTTTGCCTGATATAATAAAAGGTGTCTCTCTGGAGATTAAGGTGCATCTGATACAGGCTATGGTCTTCGCAATCACTTGTTATGCATCAGAGAGTTGGACAATGACCAAGGAGGATAGAAGGAGAATTGATGCCTTTGAGCTGTGGTGCTGGAGAAGAGTATTGAGAATACCATGGACTGCTAGGAAAACAAACAGATTTGTCCTGGAAAGGGTTAAACCGGGTGGCTCCTTGGAGGCAAGGATTCTGAGGCTCCGTCTAACATACTTTGGACGTGTTGTGAGGAGAGACTAGTCCTTGGAGAAGGACATCATGCTTGGGAGGGTGGAGGGACAGCGCAGGAGAGGAAGGCCCTCTATGAGGTGGATTGATTCAGTGACTGGGATAATTGGGATGGGAGTGTCAGAGACAGTGCGATTGGCACAGGACAGAGCGGAGTTTAGGGCTTGTTGTACATAGGGTCGCTATGAGTCGCAAGCGACTCGACGGCACATAACAACCACAACAACATAAAAAAAGGCAAGTTCAGAGATAGGGAAATGTTTTAAAGTGTTCAGAATCATATCTTACAATTCAAAATAGAAAATTGCTTGTAATAAATAAAGCGAGATCAAGGAAAAATATGCAGAGGTTATGATTTTTATCATTCACTCTATAATATAGTTCCACTATGTGACAGATACCACTGTAGGTCTGGGAAGAAACTGGTAAATAAATAGAAGACCAGAGGCTCCCACTTCTGGGGATAATTTGTTCTGGTGGAAGATGGAAACCTTAAATAAATAAAAAACACTGACTCTTTTTCTCCCATCTTTATTCAATCGTCTAATTTACACATGCACAGACAGGATGCAATTGAAAAGGTCGTGACTTGGATCAGGTGTACCATAGTCTTAAAACTTAAAACATCAACGCTCTTTAGAAATTTAGAGGGGTCCTTGACAGCAGATTTTCTCAGTACAACACATCTTTTGACTTTCTAAGTGAGTTCAAATCAAAGATTGTTACTCATTAGCTGGAGACCTAAGAAAACCAGCTCTAGACTAAAATCCCACAGGGGATCTCTTAGGTCAGCCAAAAGCAGTTACTGTGGTTTTTCTGGCAGATATCATAGGGGAAAGGTGCCCTCTCCATACCAAATTTGCACTCGGACAGTGTATTGTAGCCTCTGGCAGGAATTGTAGTCAAGAATTCAGGTTCAGAACGCTGATGCAGTCACACCCAAACATACACCTGCATTCTCAACCAGTATTATTATTATTCAGGTGGTACAACCATTAAGCACTCAGTTGCTAACCAAAAGTTCACCAGTCTCATCATAGAAGAAAGATGGTCTGTGTCCATAAACATTGTTGTTGCTGTTGGTACCATTGAGTCAACTTTGACTTATGAACAATAGATATAGCAACCTTATAAACAATAGATCCAAACTTTGCCTAAAAGTTTCCATAAAAATGGCAGTCTTGGAAAACTCATGGGTTACATCTACTCTGTCTTATAGATGACTAATATTCCGAGATCTCTCTGAGGGTATCAATTAAGTCTTTTACCTCAATTGCTTCATTTGTAAACTAGAAAGAAAAAAATCCCAACTCCCTCTCTAGGGTTGTGTGAATTAAATAAACTAATATACGTAATATATTTGCAATATAAGAGAACTGAAACAGACAGTCACCTCTGGTGCAATTAACTGCCTCTGAAAGCCCACTAGAGAGTCAGCTATGGGTTGGTTCCAGCTCAATGTTACACAACCACCACCACCAACAAATGTGATACAGAAGCTCTGGTGGTGTAGTCCACAGGGAGCCGCTCTGCTAACCGAAGGATGCACGTCTCTGGCATTCAAACCCACCAGCAGCTCCAAGAAAGGAACATGGGCAATCTCCTCCCATTCAACTGGAAAACCCCCTGGAGGGTCGGCTGTAAGTCATTTACAATTCAAGGGAATGGGAAAGTGAGAGAGAATACACATACGTGTACTTAGAAGAATAGATATGTCAGGAATGCAGGAAACACAATAGGAATATTAGTTATTATCAGAAATATTTAATGTTCTGTGGTAAAAACTGTACTACAATCCCAAAGGCACATGGTTCTAATCTACCAGCTGCTCCACAGGAGAAGAATGGGCAATCTCCTCTCATTAAGTGTTAGCTGGAAGGGTAGCTATGGGTCCGATCTGACTCATAGGTACACAACAACAACTTCTAGTTCATTTTTATCCTGTGTGTGCTCTGGACTCCGAATTATGATGTAGATAAGATTTTTCTCTGTATTAAATTATAAGACCTCAGAACTAGTGTGCTTTGACCTATTAGTTATAGCATTGGCATAGAAATAGATATTAAATAAAAAGTATCCAGGAGAACATTTAACAGGATAGAAAGTAAGAGTCATCTTGCTGCAATAAGATGAGAAAGGCATAAGGAAAGTCATGCTGGCAGCAAGTGAAGATGTTTGTAGAACATGCAAAACCTTTCCTTCATTATTTCATAGGAGAATGTGGTTGACTAAGGAAACAGCTCTACTTATGCAATGGCTGGGCTTAAGGACAATCAAGTGCTCTATGATTTGGCTTCAATAGAGACTGGGAGGTAAAGTTATATAGCAGTTAGTGATTGTGATATGATTGGTCTTATTTTGATTTATTTAATTTGCTTAAGGATAACACAAAAATGATAGCATTGGGAATTATAATTCTAAACCAGAATTATAGAATTATTGACTTAGAACTCCAAAGCATTATATAATCTCATTAGTGTGCATTTTTGTGTGTATCCTTGTTAATTAATTTCAAGTCATGTTATTTTGCTGGGTTTATGTATTTTTACATAATAGCTTTATGTGGACAGAATAACAACACCCAAAATTGTTCACACTCTTATTTCTGGAGCCCATTAATAAATTGTTACATGACAAAAGGTATTCATATCATAGATAGAATTAATGATTTTAATCTCTTAACCTTAGAGTGGCAGATTACCCTATATGTTTCAGGCACTTCAGAAGTTGTCCTGTGGAATTTTAATGAGAGTAGAGAAATAGTGTTGTGAATAAACTCATTCACCTTATTGCAAAGTAGGCATGGCCAAACACACAGACATTCAATTTATAAACCTAAGAAGTACAATGGTAATCTAACGGTCAAGATCCATATCTTGAGATTTCAATTACTTATAATAAGACGTCTCTGGGTGTTCATTTAAACAGCAGTGTATCAACTGAGGTTCTCAGGTCTGGATTTGAAGTAAGCAGTGGAGAGGAGAGGTTGCTTCAGGCAGATCCTTTGATATGACTGGGCATTTGGAGAGCTCAGGAGACAAACATATGTGGAGACTAGTTGCTGCTGGTTTTGCCTAAGTGAAGAGACAAAAATCTGGATGTGTGTGTGTGTGTGCGTGTGTATGTGATTTTAGTCCCTCTGATGATGCCTAATGCAGGTCAGTCAGAGTGGTGTCAGCCTCACATGTGTCGTTAGGTACTATTTAGTCGACTAGGACTTATAGTGATCCTATGAACAACAATCCAAACCTTGTCCTATTCTGAAACATTGACCACTGATATGTTCATCCCATTGTTGCCCCTACGAACAACAATCCAAACCTTGTCCTATTCTGAAACATTGACCACTGATATGTTCATCCCATTGTTGCAGTCACTACGTCAATCCATCTAGTCGTAGGTCCTCCTCTCTCTCTGTGACCCTCTACCTCTCCCAGAATGATGTATTGACCCCTCCTGGCAATATGTCCAAGTATGTAAGACCAACTTTCACCTTCCTTTCTTCAAAAGAGCTCCCTGATTGCTCTTCCTCCAAAATAGACTTGTTTGTTCCTCAGAAGTCCATGGACTCTTCAGGACTCTTCTCCAAAACCACAGTTCAAAGGTATTGGTTCTTCTTCTGTTGTCCTTATTCCTTGCCCAACTTTCAGATGCGTAGAAAGCAAATGAAAATATCAGGACTTGAATCACGTGCAGTTTAGTCTTTGAAATGGCACCATCACTTTTTAGTATTTTAAAGAGTCCCTTGTCAGCAAATTTTCCTAATGCAACCGGTCTTAGTCTTTTGATTTCTTAACTGCTGTTATAATGAGTTGCTAATTGCCGATTCAAGTAAAATGAAGTTCTTGACAACTTCTGTCTTCTCTCTGTCAATCGTGTCTATTGGTCCAGTAGAGAGGATTTTTGTTTTCTTGATGTTGCAATGAAATCCATATTAAAAGCTGAAGGTTTACACAAGTAAACTTTCTGGCATCCTCTGATTTCAGTCAATATCCATCTGACATCAGCAATAATATCCCTTGTTTCACAGCCCCTTCTGAATTCAGCTTGGATCTCTGGCAGTTCTCTGTCAATATAATGTTTTAGCTACTTTTAATAATCTCCACCAAGATTTTACTTGCCTTTGATATTAATGATATGACTTGATAATGCCCATATTCTCTTGACTCACTTTTTTTGAAAATGAGAATGCATACAGATCTCTTCCAATCACTTGGCCAGGTAGCTGCCTTCCAAATTTCTTGCACGTCAAGTACTGCATCTGTTTGCTGAATCATGACAATTACAGGGCCCTATTTTTTGCCAATGCAGATGCTCACTACCAAGTGCAACTTGAACATCTTCCTTCTCTACCCTTGGTTCCTAATCATATGCTACTTCCTGAAATGTTCACGGTTGATCAGTACTTTTTGGTACAGTAACTATATTTCTTCCAGTTTATTTTGACGCTTCCTGCTTTATTATTTCTGTGTGTGTGTTTGTGCATAGATTCCTTCAGTATTACAATCTGAGACTTGAATTTTTTCTTCAGTTATTTCAAGTTAAGGAATGCAGATCATATTCTTCTCTTTTCGAATCCTAAATCCAGCTCTTTGTCCATTTCATTATAAAACTCTGCTTTTTGTTCAGCTCTCTTCTTACGCATTTCTTCCCTGTTTTGGCTTCTCTACTTTTTAGTGCAAGTTTCAGAATTTTTTTTAACATCCATTTTTGTCTCTTCTTTGTAATGAACTTTGCTTTCTTAAGGATGATGTCCTTGATGTCATACCACAATTCATCTGGCCTTTACACTTGGGTCCAATGTCTCAAATCTGTTTTTGCAATGGCTTTTGAATCTATGTAGGATAGTCTCAAGGTCGTTTTTTTTCTATGGGATTTGATTTCATTCTATTCAGATTGAATTTAAACTTACACCTGATTGACAGTCTCTTCCACACTCAGTCCTTGGCTTTGTTTTTACTGCTAATATTGAACATCTCCGTCTTCTATTTCCACAATGTAGTCAATCTGATTCCTGTGTAGCCCATCAAGTTAGATCCACGTGTATAGTCACCATGTATGGTTTTTTAAAAAGGAATTTACAGTCATTGATTGTACAAAATTCTGTCATGTGATCTTGAGCTGTCATATGATCTTGAGCCTCATTTCTGTCACCAAGTCCATATTTTCCAACTACCAGTTCTTTTTTCCACATTTGCACTCCAGTCACCAGTTATTATGAATGCATCTTGATTGCATGTTTGACCAATATCAGACTCCTAAAGTTGATACAAATCTTTCTTCAACTTTGGCCTCAGTAGTTGTTGTGTATATTTGAATAATAATCTTACAGTGAAGTAGCCAGCTATAGTATGAGAACTTAACCAAAATGGCCAAGAACTTTCTTAGCTTTAAAACTTAATCTAAATGTAAACTCACCTACTATACATTTCCCACACACATAATTTGAGATCGTTACATTTATTGTAACAAAGTACTAATCTTATCCTTTGCTAGAAGTGAGAGCTATTCCAGCAGAAATTCAACTGTAATTGCCTAAGTTTAGGATGATAGTAAATAGTTACTGAAGTTTAGTAAGATAGCAATTGCCTAAGTTTAAGATGGTAATAAAATTTGCCTATGTGAGGTCCATTAACCCTGACATTAAGGAAAAAAAAAAAACCACAAAAAGATAACAAAAACCAACCAACCAAACCAAAAAAACACACCTAAGAAATTATTTGGAGAATGTACTATCAGAAGAAAACCTGATAACTATCTACCCCAAACATCAAATACAAGACATCTGACGTTTATTATGGGAAAAGACATCAAATTCCTTAATTCTTTTCTACTGGAGCTCTCCCATGGTCTTTTTCTGCTACTCCCTTTGGCCATGCCTTCATCAACTCTGACGCATTTGAGCTCATTATTTAGTCACTGTGTCAATCCATCTCGTTGAGGATCTTCTCTTTCACTGACCCTCCACCTTTGTAAGCATAGTGTCCCTCTCCAAGGACTAGCCCCTCCTAGCAACATACTCAAAGAGTGTGAGATGAAGCGTCACCATCTTTGCCTCCAAGGGGAACTCTTGCTGCACTTTTTCCAAGGCATACATGTTTGTTCTTTTCACAGTCCATCAGACATTTGGAACTTTTCTCTGCCACAACTCAAAGGTACTAAGTCTTCATAGTGAAACAGTTAGATTGTTGCTGTTGCTGTGTCAAGTCAGAACCAATCCATAGCTGACCAGGTGGGTTTTCAGAGGCAGTTCATTGTTCAAAGGGAGATTGCCCATCTTTCTCCAGTGGAGCAGTTGGTGGATTCGAACCACATGCCTTCAGGATTGCAGCATAGCTTCCTATCATATATAATATTATATATGTATACAACTCATGGCTGATCTTCTAGCTATTTTTCAGAGGCTATAAATCATATGAGAAGAGACTACTTGTATTTCTCTCACAGAGAAGTTCTGAAGCACCTGTCTTAGGGTTGGTAGCATAACTCTACCCTCCAGGCCACTGAAGTTCACACACACACACACACACACACACACGTACATGCTCTTGCACTCTCTAATATTTTAGTGGGGTAGAAAGATGGAAAAGTTAAATTTTTTCTTAAACTTTAAGTTCCTGTAAACCTAAAGTTTCAGCTCTATCTCCATTTATATTATGGACTATTTATTATACTACAAATACTTCCACTACTCCTTCCAGCCATTCCCATGTCTGCTTGCTATTATTCAAATTAGCAAAGATCCTTAAGTTGAAAAGCACATTTTCCATTCACTGGACTAGCAAATTCTTCTGTCTTGAGAATGTGAAGAATTTACTGTGGGCCAATTCCATATTTACACACAATTAGTTCAGTTCCTCTAACATATTCTGACATCTGCATAGTTTGCCTATGGTAGTAGTGGGGTGGGAGAAAATAGCAGGTATTTTATAAGTACATTGGGAGGATAATGAGATTCAGAGATCTGATCTTCAAATATATACATTTGAAAATGTTTTTATAAAGAGAAAATAGGGAGTATTCACAGGCATTTGCTTCTGGTATGTTTCTGGAACGTGGGTGGCGCTGGATTTGGTGAGCCAAACTTTTCCTCTAGAAAACAGAGATCCTGTGATGTGAGAAGCCCTGAGCTGGCGTATTTCGCTGCTTTAAATTCAGCACAAAATCTCAGAAGAAAAATAATGTTAAAGAACACTTCTGTGGATAATACTCATTCTAAACTCTTTGAATAGAATATGTTAAGCTGAATAACTGACAAAATATCCATACATCTAGATCTTGAGAAAATATTCTATATCAGGTAAGAGAGATGAGGTTTATTACCAGCTTAGAACTACTTAATAATTGTTTGTTGTGTTTAATATTGACTTTAGAGACATTTCTCTGTAATTTTAAGCAGATGAATAAAGTACAGTAGGCCATTGTTGCAGCAGTCAGACCAGCAATAAAAGTCAGCAGATTAGAAAATACAGAGATAATCACAGTCCATGTCATCAAGATTTCAGCTAGCACTAATAAGGTGGACATTTTTCACATAAATGATTTCATGAGCCACAATATACGGATGTCCACGTAACAATTTCTCAGTTCATTCACCTGCTCATTGAAAGATATTTACTGGGAACGTTTTATGGCTTGATTTCTGTCCTAAAAAATGGTATGTTCAAATCTTGGCTGTTTGTACTTTCAAAATAGGGTTTTACAGATATAATTAGTCAAGGTAGCATGAGGTCATAGTAGAATAGAATAAGTTCTGATTCAATATGATTCATGCCTTCGAAGGAGAGAAGAAATACAGAGATACTATGAGGGCAGAAGATATTCCTGTAAAGATAATGGCAGAGATCAATATGACACATCTTTGAGTCAAGAAATGCCTAGGGCTGCTAAAAGCTAGAAGGGCTAATGAAGATGCTCTTTTAGAAACGTCAAAGAGAATATGGCCCAACAGCAACCCAAATTTAAATTTAAATTTAAATATTTAGCATCCATATCTATAAGACAATGAGTTTCTGTGTTAAGACATTATTAGCTTATGGTACTTTGTTATTTCAGTGCTATGATACTACTATAAATCTCATAAACTCAAATTCATTGCCACAAACTTGGAACCAACTCATAGCTGTCGACTTGGAACCAACTCATGGTTAACTCACTCTCAGAAATGGTAAAGCATATAGAAAGAGATTGTCCATCTTTATGTTCAGGAGCTTCTGGTGGATTTGAACTTACCAAGGATGTAAGGTCTTTGGGTTAGCAACTTAACTCCTTAGAGACTACATCAGGGCTTCCTGGAAGCTAGTATATTGTTTTTTGGGGTTTTTTTAAATTAAATTTTATTAATTTTAATGAACATTTACAGAGATTTTGGGTTTCCATTCATTCATCATTGCACTATTTTCTCTACCCTCTGCCTCAGTTTGTTCCTTTTTTTCCCTCCCCCTTGAAAGTCTGTTTTAATTGTCCCATTGCTACAGTGCTTGTCAAAGCCAGCTCTGATTAATCTCCTTTGTCAGTGTGTTCATTTGCCATTCCCTATCACTCCTCCCTGAGAGAGACTTCACCCTGACTCATAAGGAAAAGGGGACAGTGTATTCTCTTAGCTACTTCCTGATGAAAAGGGATGCTGTAGGTTTCAGGGTGAAGATCTTCTCTCACTACTCTAAAGGGCCCCTTTGGCATTAGGAAACATGTAGACTATTGTGGAGATTGATTTTGGAATTTAGATGCACTGTTATCGATTGTGTTTAGTCGTACATGTTTATATCCTTGAAGATGTATCATGAAACTGTTGCAGCCTAGAAGACACAAATTTAACTAACAAGTTAAAAGTACATGAGTCAAAAATTAAAAAGCAATAATATTCCAAGTAGAGGTTCTAATAATGACACAAATCAAGTTACAGAGGGAAGGTACTTCTTAAAATAAGAGGCCTATTGACTAGCACTTTGCCTATTATAGTATAAAGGTTAGGAACCACAAGATGTAGAGCCTCAACTACGTCATTTATTGTACTTAAGTCCTGGAGCAAATTCCATCCACCACTGGGTTGTTTTACAGCTCAGAAGTCCGCATGCAAGGCAGAGGTGAAGTATGGAATTGCTTATGAGGTTTTCCGTCAATTCCAACAACTAAGAAATAGTGAGAAGAATTGGGACTTCAGAAGGCTTTTAGGACCAAATAGTAGGCTCTTGTGTCCAGGAGAAAATGATTATACTCACCACCAATGCTAATGCTTACCCACAGCTCTTCTGTGAGGATCTAAATCGTTGAAGTGTCCTCCTTTGTTTCCAGCTGGGAGCTGAGACCTGTCAGTCTTGTCAGCACGAGGACCTGATGTGGGCCACCCTTGGCCAAGTGTCCTTCAGATCCACACTTAAAGCAAGTGAGTGGGAACTTCCTCTCTACTCCCTTGCCTATCTGTGGCTCTCGTCTGTGACACTGTATACTGAAGTGGCCCAGTTTTCCACAGTGGAAGCAATTCTGAAATCCTTTATTACCTTTCGGTGGCACTATTTATGAATAAGACTTCCTTTTCCTGACACAGGCCCTAAACTGGAAGCAATAGCTGCCCCAATAATTTTGGCCATTCTCTGGTCTTCTCTCTTCCCTCTAGATCCCAGTTGTTAAAAGAGGGAAAAATTTAAACAAATATATAACAAATAATTTTGAACATTATAATCTTTTAAGCTTAATGCTAGAAATATTAACAATATGATCATTTCCAATGCAGAGATACATGTTCCAATGCAGTTCCTATTTTCCATAAATTGTTCTGTTAAGAAGAATATTGTAAATGTGGATACAGTTCCACTATTCCTCCTCCATACCACGATATAGTGTTATTAGCACAAGCAGTTATAAATCCATTGGTATCCTTACTCTAATTTTTTAAAATTTAAATTTATTACTAATTTCAGTAAAAATTTACAGAGGCTTTGGATTTCCATTCATTCATTGTTGCACATTTCTCCCCTCCCAAGCTTACCCCCAGAACACTACCATCTTGGAAAAGTAAAAGAAAAATTATTTCACTATTTTACAAACTGCCCCCCCCCCATGTCCACTCCACCATGTAGCCATCTCTCTAGACTCCTGTCATGACAGATACCTAATCACATCTCTTTTAAACAGTTTTCTCCCTCCTCTATTTCAGTGCAGTATACATTATTGAGCCCATCTTACTCAGTCTCACCCCAACCCCAAGGTCAGTCCTCTTTTACAACAGTGACACCATACAATATTTGTCCTTTTGTGACTGGGGTATTTCACTCAGCATAATGTTTTCCAGAGTCAACCATTTTGAATAATATAGCATGAGTTCCTTGTTTTTTAATGCAGCATAGTATTCCATTGTGCGAATATACCACAGCTTCTCTATTCATTCGTTTTTTGATGGACACTTAGGTTGTTTCCAACTCCTTGCTATTGTGAGCTGCAATAAACATGGGTGTGCATATATCTGCTTGGATGTCAGTTATGGTCTCTTCGGGGTATATTCCCAGTAGTGGAATTGCTGGGTCAAATGGTATCTCTATTTGCAACTTTTTGAGAAAGTGCCATACCGCTTTCCACAGAGGTTGCACCATTTTACACTCCCACCAACAATGAATAAGGGTTCCAGTATATTGTTTTTGTTGTGATAATGTACTGTTGAGTCTGAATCAACCCATATCTATAGTGGGTTTTTAGAAGCAGTTAATTGCATGGGAGAAGATTGCCCATCTTTCTCCTTTGGAGCATATGGTGGATTTGAACTGCATATCTTCGGGATTACAACACATCTTCTTTCCACTAGGTCACCAGAGCTCCCAGGAAACTAGAAAAGTATCCATTAAATATAGCTTCTACCATGATCACTGGAGATAGGAAGCTACAAATATGAAATCCTATGGACCATCTAGTGTACAAAGAGACAAGTATTGCATCACAGAAGGAAAAGTGTTGCTAAAGTTTTTGCAGGAAGATGAGATCCTAGAGAGAAAAAGAATCACATGAATACTTGAGTTGTGAAGAGGAAGAGCTTTTTTTCACTGACAGAGCCACAAGGGACTATTGCCCAAAATGGTCAAATTCCCCGGACTGCTTTGGGTTGGGGTTTTTAATAGAAAACAAAGAATTAGTCATTTTGGTAGTTTAAAAGCAATAGTGGGAATTTACAGGGGGAGAAACAGTTTCAGAAAGGTAGGGAGTCGTGAGCACACCCTCACCTTCTATGTAAGGAAACATTTTTGTTAGCACACATTCCTTTGGCCTAGTAGATAAGGAAATATTCTTGCAAAACTACAACCTTCCTGGCCTTCAGATAAGGCAGCAGCTGCAGGGCTGAAGAACTTCTTGTCTCCCCTCCTTTGGAATTTAAATATATCTCAAAGCCACCTTTGGGGGCTCTTCTCTCAAAGTAATACTCACAGGTTGCTATGGTTGAAACAGAGAGGATCCTGATATTATAAGGAATGATAGACATTAGTTACACTTTCTGTCTATTCAGCATCTGTTCTGTCTTAGTATGAATTCCAGAAGCAAACACTGAAGCAAAGATTAATATTAAAAATTATTTTGGGGTGAATACAGAAAACGTTGGCAAGGGGGAATTGAATTGGGAAAGAGAAGAATCTAAAACCTGTTGCCATGGCATCAACTCATAGAGATCCTCTAAAGACAGAGTAGAACCGCTTCTCAGGCTCCCAAGACTGCAAATCTTTATGGAAACAGATTGCCACTTACAAGTTAGAACTGTGTACTTTAGGTTAGAAGAAGAGCACGTTAATACTCTCTCCTGGGCTCCTCACCACAAGAAAAGTAGAAGTTTTATTATCAAGCCGATGGCTGCAGTGAGAGATGAAGGCTGAATCATGTGGAGATCGTATAAAACATCTAAGTTCACACAGAGAAAGGAAGCTGGAACAATGGTCAGAAGTAATGAGAGCTGCTCCTGGGCTTGTGGATCCCCAGTACTTCTGACTGACCCTGTGAAGTCCTTCTATACTCTAGCAGATCCCCCCTTCATTAACATTGGGAAAGAATATAAGCGAAACAAAAACACTCCCATCAGGTGGTAGAGCAATGTGCTATACACAAGTGAAGGAAAAATTTGAGAATGTTGAACTGGGCCTTTCCATTTTCTACTGGCCTGTCATCATGTTAACTGAGACAGGGAAACTCAAAAGATTGTTAAATTGCCACTCCAAAAAGTATTAAGCAGATTATAAGCATAAAAAAGAACAAGGGTCAGGTGGGGACCGCCATGTCTTACATTTCCTAACTTCACAAAGGGCAATGGTCCCTGCCAACAACATCAATAGCACAAAACCAATTCCCAGGAAGTCAGATATGTCCCCCATTCTCCCACGCCTCTTTTCACTCATCTCAACACCAATCTTACTGTTTTACTGTGTCCAAAATCTGATGTGATAGTTTACAGACCACGCAGAACCTTATTGGAGAATTTAAATATCTGTAAAACATTTTAGAACATTTTAAGAATACAGTTTCTTAAGCTGGACAGATTACAAAAGGTACTCTCAGGCACCTCAACCTTGAGCTTTAGGACTTTAGGTCAGTGTTCCAAAGTTTTCGGTCCTACCAATATTGGCCCCCCCAGCCGTGTCCCCACTTGTCCAACCAATTTAGCTTAGTTTAACTCTGGTTCTGTCTGTGGGGGTAGTACTTTCAAAGTAGCTCCATCTTATGTTATTCTCTGGTTTAGCCATGGCTGCGTCTGCCATAGGTGCAACTAGAGCAATAATTTCTGGGCCCAATAAACATGCTACATTTTCTTCCATCTTTGTCACTGGTGGGAAAGAGCTAATTCTGCCGCTGGAGCAACTGGATATATTGGCAAGACTAGCCAATCCCCTTGTGGATAGTCTAACATTCTATTTTCATATTTCCTCCCATCCACATGCTCAAGTCAGGCAATGGCTAGGAAATTTATTGTGGTGTTGTTATGTGCCATCAGTTCACTTGCAACTAATAGCAACCCTATGCACACTAGTTCTGAAACATTCCCTAGCCTGAGACAATATATCAATCTCTGACAGACCTAATCTGATTTCTCTAGTCACTGAAACAATCCATCTTATTCTGGGTCTTCTGCTCTTGTGCTGTCCCTCCACCCTTTCAAGCATGATGTCCCTCTCCAAGGACTGGTCCTTTCTGGCCATGTGCCCAATGCATGTGAGACAAAGCCTCAAAATCCTTGCTTCCAGGAAGCAGCCTGTTTTCACCCTCTCCAGGACAGAACTGTTTGTTCTCCCAACAGTCCACAGTATATAGACTCCAGCACCACAACTCAAAGGCATCAATTCTTCTTCTATCATCCTTAGTTATTGTCCAGCTCCAAGATTCATAGCAAGTAATTGTGAAGACAATGGTTTGGATCAAGCACACCTTTAGTCTCCAGACTGACATTGTTGGTCGTCAGTACTTTAGAGAAGTCCCTGAGTGCAGACTTTACCAATGCAAATTATCTTTTGATTTCTAACTGCTGATGTCAAAAGTGTTGTTTGTGGAACCAAGCAGGCTGAAGTTATCAACAACTTCAATCTCTTCTCCATCCATTATGAAGCTACCAATTGGCCCAGTGGTGAGAATTTTTGCTTTTACAATGCTGAACTTCATGTCCAGCAAACAGCTCATGTCCTCCTCAGTTTCAGCAAACAAGTTGTATCATGTGCATAACAAAGTTTCTTGATGAGTCTTCCTCCAATCCTGATGCCACATTCTTCCTTATAAAGTCCAACCTCCAGAATGATCTGTTCTGCATATACATTGAAAAGTTATGAAGTTAAGCTGCATCCCTGATGCACACCTTTTCTGATCATGAACCATGCAGTGTTTTCCTGCTCTATTCTGACTACTTCCTGGTCCAAATATAGGTTTTGCATGAGCACAAATAAGTGTTCTGATTGCTAAAAGATAAACTCTTTAACTCCACAACAGGAGAGTAACAGGCTTGTCCACTGAGGTACCATCTTGGCCAGCAACACCATGGTCTTGTCACTCTAGGTGGGAATTGCTGCTGTTATTCTAATCCCAAGATGTAGCAATATGTATGTGCCCACGCCTCTACCTTCTCATGCGCATAGCCAGGCCCTTACCAAGGATGAGGGTTAGTATGATTGCCAAGCAGAGAGACAAGGAACTGAAGGCTAGGCTTGGTCTTGAGTACTAGAAAGGAATAACTCTGATCTGATCCTGGGGTAGTAATAGAATTGCATATAAGCTGGGATTTCAAGAATTTGGAAAATGATCCGTTGTTCCATATAACCTCACTTATAAAATGTAAATGGAAAGATAAAATTAACAAGATTTCCAAAATAGCAATCACAGGATATTAAAACTCAACCAAGCATTGGGCCCTCCTGAGCAAGTTTGACTGCACTCACTGGTGACTTGTCTGTGCATACACTCCTGTATTTAGACATACAATGCCTTTAACCACAGGCAAACTTCTTGAAGAATGCTGTGTTCATCAACCAGTGTGTCTTTTCTCAGTCATCACTAAGAGAGCTGGAGTCAGGCTTCCAGCTCCACAAATAGAGGTGATACAACTTCTGTGAGCCCTAAAGTTTACACAGTGTTCAGACTCAAACCAAGGGGAAAAAATCACAAAATTATGGATGAAAATTGGGAATAAGAAAGAGAAAATGCACTGGAAAGGTCCTGCTGCTTAAGCTCGTTAACTTCACAGTAATATCTCATTTTCCTACTATTTTGCTCTAACAGTTACCCCCAGCTGTCCTCCAATTTGGTCAAATCTAATGAATGAATTAGAATTAATGTTCGATGCAACAAATCTATTCTTTATATGGCTCTTCAATTCATTGGGGATACACTCAACTCATATCTGAGTTCTTGTGAATTGTTTTCATTTTCTCCATCTTCAATTTGAATATGCACAGGAGTAATTGATAGTCTGTTTCACAGTCAGCCCCTAGGCTGCTTTTGACTTCTGATACTGAGCCTCTCCATCAACTCTTTACACAAATATAGTTAATCTGATTCTTGTATAATTCACGAAGTGATGTCTATGTCTGTAATGTTGCTATTGTTGTTGTTGTGTACCGTTGAGTAGGAACTGACCCATA
This sequence comes from Elephantulus edwardii, assembly GCF_000299155.1. Taxonomy (NCBI): domain Eukaryota; kingdom Metazoa; phylum Chordata; class Mammalia; order Macroscelidea; family Macroscelididae; genus Elephantulus; species Elephantulus edwardii. The sequence continues at coordinate 2,262,654 of NW_006399826.1, forward strand.
GCTGACCCTCCAGCAGTCTTTTCACAGGCAGTTAATCACATGGGAGGAGATTGCCCATTCCTCTCCGGTGGAGCAGCTGGTGGCATAGAACCTCATGCCTTTGGGATTGCAGCGCATCTTCTTGCCACTAGTTCATGAGAGCTCCCTATGTCTATAATAGCAGTTTATATGTTTAAGAATGTATTTGCAATGAAAATTGTACAATCTGTCGCCAAGGCTATATCAACTATCCTGTCTTTTTTTTCCAATTCTTCACTTACAGTCGCCAATTATTGGTTATTTTTATGTCGTTGTTATGTGTCACTTGCAATTCATATAGCAACTCTATGTACAGCAGCTCTGAACTCTACTCTATCCTTAGACAATTTTCTTGCCTCCCACACAGCTACCTCCATTACCCCACTCACTGAGTCAATTCATCTCATCCAGGATCTTCCTCTCTTGGGCTGTCCCTCTACCCTCCAAACACAATGTCCTTCTCCAAGGACTGGTCTCTCTTGGCAACATGCCCTAAGTATGTGAGACAGAGCTTGGAAATCTTTGCCACCAAGAAACAGCCTGGTTTCACCCTCCTCAGAATAGACCTGTTTGTTCTCTTAGCAGTCCATGGTGTGTTAAATATCCTTCTCCAGCACCAACAACTCAAAGACATTTATTCTTCTTCTATCATCTTTTAGTCATTGTCTAGCTCTCTGATGCATCGCAAGTAATTGTATAGCCCTATAGAGATCTCTGGTGACCTAGTGACAAGAAGCTGTGCTGCAATCCTGAAGGCATGTGGTCCAAGGCCAACAACTGCTTCACAGGAGGAGGATGGCAATCTCATCCCGTATGATTAACTGCCTCTGAAAACCTGCCAGAGAGTCAGATCTGACTTTAAGGTACACAACAACAACATAAATATGAGATGCTATTATTATTATATAATCCTATATAAATATGATATACTATTACTTGGTTATTAATTCTATAATTAGTTCAGCAAAGAATTTATCTTGATTTTGCAAATTACCTCTTTATATTTTGAAATAAATATGGATAAAAATGTCATGCTATTAAAAAATGTCATGCTAGCTGTAGAAACTATTTTATGATTTATGTAATGTTTTTCATTTCTATAGTACCCATTACAAAATAAATAATACTGGAAAAAAATTAAGAGGATGACATTTATTTTGTGTATATCTCTATTTCTCCAGTTCTATGAGTGAAAGTTTTATTTTTATGGAAATTAGTTACATGAAACTCAAGCAAAAAATATATATAAATGTGGCAGATTTATTTCCTTAAGCAGAAATTAATCTGTCCACAAGAAAAACTAAGCAAAACATAAGATTTCTTTTTCTTTATTTGAGTTTGCTCATTTATGTCACTCAAAAGCATAATTTTGCTTTACTATAACTTATTTTATGGTTGAAAGATTTTCTTAGTAGTTTTATCTCTCCAATGATAAGAAGGAATCTATTCTGAAAGCAGAGATGACATATAAAAAAGTTGTGATCCAATTGTTTTAAAGGATATCACAGTTTCAAAACCTACCTACCACAAAAATAAAAACCAAATAAACTTGGGTTTATGAAAGAATTTATGTAGACAAATAATAATATATCAATTACCAAGAGGAACTAATAATTTCCTATTTATAATGTTAGTTGTTTGGGGTCTGGTTGTTTGCGTTTTTTTCTCCCTCTCTCTAAAGGGTGGGATAGACATCTATGAGCTTGGGGTTTGGAAATATCACATTAAAACTGAAGAAGCAACTTTTAGTTACAAAATATTCTTTGAAAGGATTAATGCTGCCTTCATTACAAATTTCTCCCAGAGTTTGCTTTTTTGTAATAGAAAAATAAAGTCTTATTTCCTTACCATTTTTTCCAGGTATAGATTATTTAATATTAGTATTATTCTTCCCCCCCCATATAATGGTAAGCCATATTTCCTTAATATCTGCATAGAATGATTATTGCCTAATAAACTAAATAGATTTGGAAACTCTATAGTAGAGTAATAACCAAAAAGACAGTGATAGAATCAGTAACTAATAAGATTTTTACATTATATTCTTGGACTTCTTAAGCAAGCCTGTTATGAATAAAGGTAGCAGGCCAACTAATTGCATTAGATTCTGAAAAAGTTCTATTCTTCAAGCACTATTAATTTCACAAGTGTTTATCTGGCATATGTTGATGTGCCTGGGTATCTCTGCAAAGATATGAATTTCCCGTAATGCAGGCTTAATCCTCTTGCCTTGACTAGGTTATTTTAGTAGCTCTTTTTAACTGTAAAGATGCAGAGAAAACTAACAACCCATCTATAACTATTACTGACAATCATAGCGCAAGAGGACTAGGTAGTGTCTACTTTTCACCAGAAGTAAAGCTGGTTTCCACACAGACACTTAAGCTTCTGTGATAGAGAACATCAACTGTGAATAATGCCTTAACATAGAGGAAGTCTCCAAACATCAACAAGGGATTTTTAGTTTAATGTTTATCTACCTTTTAGCCTTCAATATGGATTGCATCTCAAGAAGACAAAGATTCTTACCACTGGGCCAATTGGCAGCACCATGATATATGTAGGAGAGACTGAGGTTGTTAGTAATTAAAGCTTGCTTGGCTCCATAGTCAACACTCTAAACACCCACAGTCAGGAAATCAAAAGACAAATTGCATTGGGAAAATCTGCTGTCAGGGACCTCTCCAGAGTACTGAAAAGCAATGATGTCAATCTAGAGACAAAGATGCCCCTAATCCAGGTCTTATAAATTAATTGTTATGCTTCGGAGAGCTGGACAGTGACTAAAAATGACAGAAGAAGAATTGATGCCTTTGATTTGTGGTGCTGAAGTAGAGTCTTGAACATACGATGGACTGCCACGAAAACAAATCAACCTGTCTTGGAGAAGGTGAAACAAGTCTCTTCTTGGAGTCTAGGATTTTGAAGCTCTGACACACATACTTTGGGCACGTGACCAGGAGAAACTGGTACTTGCACAAGGACATCATGGTCCAAAGGCTGGAGGGACACTGCAGGAGAGGAAAACCCAGATAAGATGGATTGATATGGTATCTGGGGCATTGGAGGTTGGTGTGTTTGAATTAGGCTCAGGATAGGGAAGGTTTCAGAGCTGCTGTACATAGGGATCACTACAGGTCACAGGTGACTCAACTGGGCACATAACAATAAAAACATGCTATATTGGTTGTTTTTTATTTAAACCTCATGTTTACAGTCAACAAGACCTCAGCAAGGGCCTTTGTATTTAATAGTTGGTTGTTATATTTTGGAAGAACATTCTTCTAAGTTGTACAGCACTCTTCTGTCAATATGCTGTACTGAGGTAACCTGGGGCTGTTGTGATGCTGAACTTTGTGGCACTGGGATGTCAAATTCCATAATGGTTATCCATGGTGGACAGTGTTTGGTGGAGCTCCCAGTTTAAATCAGGTTTGGAAGCAAGAGTGGCATCCACTTTCTAAACAACATGCCTCTGGAAACTCTATGAACTTTGATAAATGATGATAGTTATAGAAAAGCTTCAGACCTTTTATCCATACGGTCGCTTTGAGTCATGCTCAACTTGACAGCAATCAACAACAACAGTTTAATTTTACTTGGATCCATAATCAACATTGATGGTACCAGCAGTCAGATCAAAAGATGTATTTCATTGGGCATGTCCACTGTCAGGAACATCTCCAAATTACTGAGGAGCAATGATGTCATTTGGAAGAATAAAATGAACCTGACTTAGGGCATGGTCTTTTCAATCATTTGCTTTGCATGTAAAGTCTGGACAATGGATAAGGATGATAGAAGAAAAAATAATGCCTTTGACTTGTGTTGGAGACTACTACTGATTATTCCATGGACAAACAGATGTGTCTTGGAAAAAAGGTCACCTTGAGTGCTCCTTAGAGGCAAGGACAGCAAAGCTCCATCTCACAAAAATTGGGCAAGTTATTAGAAAGGCCTATTCCTTGGAAAGGGACATCATCATTGGAAAGGCGGGGAGTTAGTAAAAGAGAAGAAAGTGGATTGACACAGAGATAGCAGCAATGAATTCAAATATGTCATATATGAGAAGGATGGCACAGGTAGGATCACTCTGAGCTATAATCCACTCACTGGCACCTAAGAACAACAATCAACTAGTGAACAAAATTTATTGAATTCCAATGATGTGAAAAGTGATACCATATACATATTGAATCAACATAAATTCAATTTTAGTCTTTCAACATTAAATTCCTCCTTGGAATGGAAAAGTGTTGGATGCATTTTGGAGCATTTAGTGTGTCCTTTAAAAAATGCAAACAAAATACCTTATCTCTTCTGTAGTCAAACAGTTATCTTCTCTAAAGTTTACTGGGGGGAAAAATGAACTGTTTTGTAGTTATTAAAAGCTCACATGTCTATCCCTATAGTTTTGGGGGTTTTTTAATGAGTAATGCTACTGTTATCTAGTAATACAGTAATAGAACTATCATGTGTGGATGGTTTTAGCAAATAGTAGTTCACTTCTAACAGGCAAGAAGGCAAGAAGTCCAAATCAAGAGCCACTTCTAGGGACTTCTTTGTGTCTCTGTGGGTCTGGGTTCTAGGAGGTTGCTAACTCAGGGTTCCTGGAGTCAAAGGATGTACTCCACTTAAGACTTCTTTCTTGGTAATAATAGATACTCTTTCTGTTCGTTCTCTTTCCTTTTATTTCTTGTGTGATAAAAACCAATCCAGGGATACTTCCCTTGGGTCAGGACTATGATCTGATTAACAGTGCTGTGTGCCATCTTTAATATTCTTACAGGAGTTCATGGTTAATCATATCAGCTTATAGCATGTGGGATGATTACATCATAATATAATTGCCAAGTCACTGAGCATCATGGCCCAGCCAAGCTGACACATATTTTGGGGGAAGGAGTGTAATTCAATTCACAGTAAGTTATGTAAGGTATTTTCAGATTTCATTTTCTTTCTGTGGAAAACTTTAAAAATACAAATTCCCACCTCCATATTCTATTGTCTAATATTTAATATGAGACTCTGCTTTTACTATGATATATATGTGATGTGTGTGGGTGTGTATGTGTGTGTGTGTAGGGAAGAGGGGAAGAAAAGAGACTCATTTCCTGTCTTCAAGAAACTTACAAATTAGAGGAATTTACCCCAAAAGTAAATTTTTTAAGTTAGCTCTATGCGAAGCATTATTAATCAATCTGCTGCCTACAAAACAAATAAAGACCTCAGAGAGCTCAGTCCCCATCTTCAATCAAAATCCTTTGTCTTTTTAAAAATTCCATTCATAAAATTTTATCAAGAGAAGAAAATTGTCGATAATGATAACTTTTTCAATGTCACAATTATATATATATATCAGATTTCTGCTTGCAATTTCCTCAGCTTTTGACCTTAAGGCATACATATTATTTTTAAACTATTGGTTTGTATATAATCATCCATATACAACCTGTTTTCTACATGTACTTTGTGTTTTATACAATCATTCAGATATATTCTATATCATTAATGACCATTGATTTTTGTCTATTATCACTGTCTTTATATTTGTGCTAAAAAAACTTTTGTATGATAATCTGTTTGACAGGCTACAAGATTCCATACCAAGCTACATGTACTGTTCTCAAATTAGATGCTGAGTATTATCTTTAAAAGGTTACACAGAAAGTCTCTGAATCGTTGACTTCCTCATCAATTTTATTTACAATAACTCCATTGAAAAGATCAGAAATTAATTTTCTAACTCATTCAGATGAAAATTTAACTATGGACCAAAGAAGTTATATTTATGTCCTCATTTCTCTTATCTTCATAAATACCAAAAGCTGAATTTGAGTGTTTTTGATGAAATATTAAATTTTAAAAGACACAAAGTGCTACAATTTAAGAATAAAAAGAAGTCTTGTTTGTATTTTAATTTCAAAAGATTTTTTCTTCTGTACTTGAAAAGACATACATAATTTAGTGAATGTTACAATTGATTTTATTTTAGATAACAGTCTAAGTATCCAGTAATAATATTGGACAACTCAAGGTAATGCAGTTTACATCCACAAGATGCTGTGCAAGAGAAAGATGGCGAATCTCCTCCGACGTTATTTACCGCCTCTGAAAACCTGCTGGAGGGTCAGCTGTGGGTCAGTTCCTACTGGTCAGTACACAACTCTGGTGGTATAGTCTGTAAGACAATGTGCTGCTAATCCAAAGATAGTACCTATCTGCCAGTTCGAATCTACCAGTGCATCAGAGAATGATGGGCAATCTCCTCCTGCACTATTTGCAGCCTCCAAAAACTCACTGGAAGGGCAGCTACAAGTTGGTTCTAATTCAACAGCTATGGGTTTGAGGTAATCGCTAATCTTTAATTTGTATAATTTTCTATGTATCTTTTCATCTAAAACATCTTTTACAAAGGAAATAGAATAAACAATTTGTCTAATTCTGTTTATTTGAGTGATGTTACTAGATATTCATTTATATTATGCATTTCAATTTTTACATTAATAATTGAATGCTGCAGTATGAAAACTAGCGTTTTCAATGAGACATTGTATTGTCCTAGTCCATGATGTTGCCCCCAAGGACATCACTCTTGGAAATATGGAGGGTCAGAGAAGAAGAAGCAGCCCCTCAATGAGCTGGATTGATGTGGTGATTGCAGTAATGGGTCCTGGTGATGAGGACGGTACAGCATTCAGGTCATCTGTTCGTAGGGTCGCTATGAGACATACTCAACTCAAGGTACCTAAGAACCATCACCAGGATGAAAAACATCTGTAAGCACCCTCTGTAAAACATCCAAGAGAATTATCGACAGTGTAGAAGACTGAACCAGAAAATGTACAAAGTCACAAAGTGAAAATGGTTTGTCCATGAGGCAGCAAAGAAACAGCTGTTTTAACAGAATAAAAACAGGAATTAAAGCTACAATACCAAGTTCAGCTGGAAGTTCACAATGCCAGAGGCAAGGCATCTCAAAGTAATGCATTTCCTGGGATTGGTTATTGATATGTGTGTGAGATTACATGCCTGGTTAAGGGTATGTAATTGTAAGCATATGTGCTTTTCAGATGATTACAAGATGATCACAGGATATGCTTTTTCTGGGGACAAGTTATTAAACTGCTTTCTGAAGTATATCCTTTCCTAGGGGGTCTTCTGGTGACAATAACTTGCCAATCATGCTGTGCAACAAGCCTCTTCAGGCATAGGCTCTCACATCCTAAATTTGTTTGACCACAGAAAAAAAGAGTCTCTGGTAAAAGGCCACCAACATCCTGAATCTCAGAGAAAAATATTTCCATTATGGTATATAGTAGTTAAATGGAAGAAAGAGGAGAAAAATGGGTTATGAAAAAGCTACTTTGAAACTGAAGGTACATCCTGGACTCAGTCCAGACTTAAGATTGAAGATTCTACTCTTTTTTCACGTACCCTAAGTGCCTCCCTTTTTCATATACTCTTATAGTGTACTGTTCAGAGTTCTGGTGGCCTAGCGGCAAAAAGCTGTGGTGCAATCCAAAAGGCACTCAGTTCGAAGCCACTAGCTGCCTTGCAGGTGCAGGATGGGCAATCCCCTCCCATGCTATTAAACTTCCTCTGAAAGGCCACTGGAGGGTCCGCTATGAGTTGGTTTTGACTCTATGGTACAAAACAACAGCATAGTGGACTGTAAGTATAGTATACTACACTATATGTATATTGTAAGATATTATGCAATTCTTAGTTCTGACAACTTTATATGTGTCCCTTGCTAGATAGAATACATAACAATCAAATAAACTAGATTTATGGAAGGAGATAATGTCAAATCTCAATATTGTTAGTTAAAATAAGACCAGGAGATGACTGCAGAATAAACCAGCAATTGTTAATTTGCAAAGGTAGAGTTGAATCTGAAGAAAATTAAGTCTATGAGAGTCAAAGTATGACCACTGTTGTTGTTGATCGCCTTCAAGTCGAGCATGACTCATAGCGACCCTATGAACAAAAGACCTGAAGCCCCTCTACAACTATTGACATTAATAAAAATTCATAGTTTCTAGAGGCATGTTATTTAGGAAGTGGATGCCACTCCTCCTCCCAAACCTGTCATAATATGTTATTGTTTTCGTGTGCTATTGAGCCATTTGCAATGTATAGTGACCCTATGTACAACAGCTCTGTCCTTAACCATTCCCTGTCCTGATCCAGTCTCACTAACTCTGACACACCAAAACCCATTGCCCCAGTTACTGTATCAATTCATCTCATCCTGGGTTGCCCTCTCCTGCACTGTCCCATCACCCTTCTGAGCATGATGTCCTTCTCCATGGACTAGTCCCTTCTGCTCATGTGCCCACAGTAAGTGAGGTGAAGCTTCAAAATCCTAGCCTCCAAGGAAATACTTGGCTTCACCTTCTCCAAGACAGATCTATTTGTTTTCTTGGCAGTCCATAGTATGTTCAAGACTCTTCTCCAGCACCACAACTCAAAGGCATCTATTCTTCTGTCATCCTTAGTCATTTTAAAACTATCTGAAGCAAGACAAGTAATTGAGAAGACCATGGCCTGGATTAGGCATATCTTTGTATCTAGATTGGCATCGTTGCTCGTCAGCACTCTGGAGAGGTCCCTGACAGCAGATTTTCCCAGTGCTATTCATCTTTTGATTTCCTTACTGCTGGTGTTAGGAGTGTTGACTATGGAGCCGAGCAAGCTGTGATTGTTAATAACCTAACCTCTTCTCTATCTAATATGGTACAATTGTCCCAGTGATAAGCATCTTTGTCTTCTTGATGTTGAGCTTCAATCCGTATTGAAGACTACAGTCCTTGACCTTCTGCAGAAAGTGCTTCAGGTCCTACTCAGTTTCAGCAAGCAAGGTTGTGTCATCTGCATATAGTAGGTTGTTAATGAGTCTTCCTCCAATCCTGATGCCACATTCCTCCTCATAAAGCCCTGCTTCCAAATGATAGATTCTGCATACAGATTGAAAAGGTACCAGGACAGGAAGCATCCCTAACGCACTCCTTTCCTGATTTTGAACCATGCAGTGTTTCCTTGATCTGTAGCCATCCTATTTGAATTTAGAGACTGTGTCAAGAATATACTTGATGCAATGAACACTAATGGTCAACATACAGAAGAGTTGTGGATTGGCATCAAAAAAGTCATCTGTGTGGAAAGTAAAAGACAGATAGGTAGGAAAAGTCCGAAATCAGTGTCTGAAAACACTCTGAAACTTTCTCCTGAGTGTAGATTAGCTAAAGAAGTGGAAGACATGGGGGCCTCTATTTATTTAAAAAGAGGGAGGCACTTTGAGCGAAGATAGGTGGCCTTTCTAATCTTTTGTCATTCCATAGCATACACAGAATAGGTTGTCTTCTTAGTCTTCTTAGTCAAGTATATTTTTAATAATTATGTTGAGGTCTTGCCTCAACAATTTCCTGTTCAGTGAATTCTTAATTATATAAAGGATTTATTTAGAAAGCTCTTTTTTGTCTGCTAAAAAAAAGAAATAGAAGATATGAAAACATAGAAGAGCTCAACAATAGATTTTTTAGAGTGACTTGAGAAAACAAAGTAAAATAGAATGATATGTACAAAAGGCATAGTGTTAGAAAGCCGAAAGGGACAACTCAGTATTCTCAAATTGGGGGGAAAAAATTGAAGAAAAATTCAAGCCTCGAGTTACAATATTGCAATACTGAGGGGTCTGTGGGAAAAATATTAAAAATATTAAAAAGTTGCAGATAGTAAAGAACAAATTATTTTTAAAGAAAATTTAAGTAGACTAAAAGTCTTGGCAACAGACAATGCTGGAGAATACCAAAGGAGATGTTTCAGCTGGTGGAGGCAATGAAATTGGGAACACAGCTACCTAGTCAACAGACTGGAAGAGATCTATTTTTCTACCCATTCTAAAAAAAAGCTATTAGACAGAATGTGGGAATTATAGAACAATGTCATTAACTTCACATACAGGTACAATATTGCTGAAGTGAATAAAAAAACCCACAAAAACAAAACAAAAAACATCAACAAACCTGCTAAAGTACTCCACTGACAGGAATTTAAGCTGAGGAAGACAGAGAACTGAGGATATCATTGCTCATACCAGACATCTCGAATGAAGGCAGAAAACAACAGAAGAATGTTTACTTTTGTTTTATTGATTATGCAGAGGGATCATAATAAATTACAGCTAACATTGGAAAGAATATTGTTGCTCTTCGTAAGTGTCATCGGGTGGAGAACAGTTCATGCTGAATGTATGAGAAAAAGATCGGAACTCTGTTCTGTCCTGGGCCACCTCACATTTCCTGACATAAAAGAGCCCATTTCAGGAGTCACCGTGTTAATACACCTTGTTGAAGGTCTTCCTCCCCTCCAACCCTCTACCCTTCTCAGCATCATGTCTTTCTCCAAGAAATAGCCCCTCCTAACAACATGCCCAAAGTATGTAAGAAGCTTCATTATTCCTGCTTCCAAAAAGCACTCCAGATGCACCCTCTCCAAGATATATCTGCTTGTAGTCTTGGCTATCCATAGGATGTACAGTGCTCTTCTCCAACACCACAAAATAGGAATTCTCAATTATGCTCATGCAGAATCTGTATATAAAGCAAGAGACAGTTGTTCAAAGAGAGTAAGGTGACACTGTATGACTAAATATGGAAAATATATGGGTTAAGGCTGTTTCCTCTAAAATTTATTCAATCGGCATGTTGAGAAACTGATCTGAGTAGCTGGACATTTGAAAACTAATGTAGCACCAAGACTGAAGAAAGTTTTTTTTAAAACCATCTACGATAGACGGATTAGAAGCAGGAGTGGCATCCATTTCCTAAACATGCCTCTGGAAACTCTATTAACTTTGATCAGTGATGATAGTTGTAGGAAAACATCAGGTCTTTTGTTCATAGGGTTCATAGAGTCATACTCGACTCAACAGCTATCAACAACGATACACAGATGACATAACCTTGCTTACTAAAAAGGAAGACTATTTGAAGTACTGGCTGGTAGAGATCAAGCCTTCAGCATGTATTACACCTCACAATAAAGAAAACATAAATAGTCACAACTGGCTCAAAAAATAGCACCACAATACAAAGAGAAAAGGTTAAAGTTGTGAAAGATTTCATTTTATGTGGACCCACTGCTCACGGGAGCAGTAGTCAAACAATCTTTTGCACTGGGCAGATCTGCTTCAAAAGACCACTTTTTAAGTGTTAACAGAGTTGATGGCTCTAAAGTTTGTTGGTCTAGAATTTTTAATATTTAAGAAAAAAGGACAAATCCCACTTGGATGAAGCACAGCCATAGAACTTTTTAGCAGGAGGATGGAAAAACGTAGCCTCGTGTACTTGGGGCATATAATCAGAAAGAACCAAACAGTGGAGAAGGGCACTGCATTTTGTAACAAAGAGAGTAAGTGAAAGAGAGGAAGATCTCAAGGTGATAGATTGACAGTGGCTGCAACAATGGCCTTAAACACAGCAAAGACATAAGGATGATATGGTCTCAGGAAGCCTTTCACTCAGTTGTATAGTCACTATGTGTTAGAGTCAACTTAACAGCCCCTAACCACAGTTACATTTGTTAAATAGTTGCACTTTATTATTTGCATTCACTCTTTCCATTTTTTATTTAATCTATCTATTCAATCTTCCCTAATAGCATATTTTACTAGCAATTACATTGTTTTATTTCAGTGCTAGCAATTATAATTAACAGAAGCAAATGTTGATTAAAATTCTACCAAATAGTTCTATATTTTTAAATCTGTACTTATAGTAAAAGATTGAAATTCTGCACTATTTTCTCAGTTTATGGCAAGATCATTTCTGATAAGTTTGAAAAGTGTTCACCCTAATGTCAGCTTTCATGTAAGTTAAGCCTGTTTCTTTTAATCTCTCTTGATTCTGACCATCAAATGTAGGCTTGTGGACTACTTTCAATGGAACGGTTCTTTAAAAGAGTAGAACAAATACTATTGTTGTTGATAAGTACCATGAGTTGAGTACGAGTCATAGCAACACGTTCAACAACAGATCTAAACTTTGTTTTACCCTGTGCCATTCTTATCATCTCTGACACACTTGAGCCCATTGTTACAGTTGCTGTGTCAAATCCATCTCATTGAGGGTTCTTCTCTTTTGCTGACTCTCCACCTTTCCAAGCATGATGGTCCTCTCTAAGGAATACCCTCTTCTAGCAATATGCCCAAAGTATGTAAGATGAAGGAAGCTTCACCATCTTTGCTTCTAAGGAGCACTGCTGTTGAACTTTCTGCAAGACGTATCTGTTTATTCTTTTGGCAGTCCATGGTATATTCAATATTCTTCTCCAATATCACAACTCAAAGCATCAGTTCTTCTTCAGTCATCTTTTTTCATTGTCCTGCTCTCAGAAGCATAGCTAATGTTTGAAAAGACCATGGCCTGAATCAAGCACACTTTGGTCTTTAAACTGACATCATTGTTCCTCAGTAATTTGGAAAGGTCCCTGACAGTAGACCTGCCCAATGCAATACATCTCCTTATCTTTGACTGCTGGGACCAAGTGTATTAATGTTGGATTCAAGTATGATGAAGTCGTTAACAATTTCAGTCATTTTTCCTTCTATCATGATGTTGCCTGTGGCTCATATTAACAAACCACCACAGTCATATTCCATTTTTTCCTATTTTCCGCCAACTTGGTTAGTTCACCAACTCAGGTCTTTCTATATCAAACGAATGGATAGTGGGGCTTCTCAACTTGAACCACCTAAATAAGATGTGACGTTAGGGACAATGTTACTGTTGAATACAAGACAATTTCTTAGGCTCAGATAAAACTTCTCTCCACCTTGTCCCTTGTTGATAGGTTCACCTTGTCCCTTGTTGATAGACCCTAGATACCCCATTAATTTAATCTCTATTTAAAGTTCAAATGATTATGTGTCAGAGAGTTGGACAATGACTAGGAAGGATAGAAGGAGAATGGATGCATTTGAGCTGTGGTGCTGTAGAAGAGTATTGAGGGTACCATGGACTGCTAAGAAAACGAACAGATTCATCCTGGAGAGGGTTCAACTGGGCTGCTCCTTGAAGGCTTCGTCTGACATACTTTGGTCATGTTGTAAGGAGAGACCGGTCCTTGAACATCATACTTGGTAGGGTGGAGGGACAGCGCAGGAAGGGAAGGCCCTCTATGAGGTGGATTGATTCAGTGACTGGGATAATGGGAATGGGTGTGTTAGAGACAGTGAGATTGGCACAGGACAGAGCAGAGTTTAGGGCTGTTTTACATAGGGTTCTATGAGTCGCAAGTGACCCGACAGCACATTACAACAACAACATTTAAAGTTGGTTCTGGGGCACAATGTTGCCCAAGTCCTTTGGGTACTACTCACCATTTTATTTGACAACTCCAGCATTCTTAAAATTTCTGCTACCTATTTTACTTCTCGAAATGTTCATACCCATGAGACGAATATTTCCAAAGCAGTACTTGGTCTCCCCAGGTTTCCTTAATGACTTCATAAAACAAAAAATATTAAGTACCTTTATATGCCAAGGAACTAGAAATACAAAATTAATTTGTACATTCAACAAATGTCAGAGATACATAATTAAACAAATAAATACAATCCAGTACAAAATATTTATACTAAAAGCATGTCGAAGATACTTTAAGTATCTCAAAGCGAATATGACCAACATCGTCTCAGCTTCAGGTACAAGGGTTAGGGGCCATTTCCCAAGAGATTATGCTGAAGCTTAACTTCTACTGAGATTCTACTTGAGTAGAAGCACTCTAGCTCTAATAACAAGGCAAAATAAACAAGGGGGAAAGCCATTGGTTTCCAGGCAAAGAATAACGTTTGCCTAAAATCTTCTGGCATATTCAGACTCTAAATGTAGAGCAAATGTAGTTTGTAGACCAAACCTGGCTTGCTGCCTGGTTTTACACAGCCTGTGAGCTTAAGATGGTTTTACATTTTTGTAATCAGAAAATATAAAAAGAAGGAGAACATTCATGAAAATTATGTGCATTTCAAATTTCAGTATCCATTGGAAAAACCATTCTAATTCTTCTCCTAGAACGTAGATTTCGGACTCTTCTAAAAGTTGGGATAACTTACTTAGACAATGGCCCTTAGCTGTCCGTTTTTTAATATTAAATCTTAAAGCTACTGGTTTTTAAAATTTAACTTGGAATCAAATAATGGAATAAGTGAACTGTTAAGACTATTTTTATTTGAACATTGTGCTTTTTTGGAAAATGCACTCACTTGTGAGAAACAGATAAAAAAGTTAGACTTGGAGTCACATTTAAAGCATATCAATAATTTGTAATTTTTTTAAGCCACAAATTTATTCATTCCATTTCAACCCTTTTCCCATGACAAAGCCAGTAAGACTTAGAAATATAAAAATTCTCATCTTTGAATATTTCTGACTCTCTAGTTAATGTATTACCTGATTTGCAAATTGTACACAGAGTAGGTATCTTTTATTAGGAGATTAATAGTTTTCTTTTAATATCACCAATAAAGTTTTGTGGGCATATACCCATACACTCCCTTTACAAATTGTGCCTGCTTCCACACTCCAAAAGCATTTTTGTGGCAATGATTCTATCACCCACAATCCTAAAGTATTTACTGTTTGGCCCTTTCTGGAGAATATGCTGAGTCCTAATTTACCGTGTATGTAACAGAGTCCTGGGGATAGTGAGATGTGATGAAGAAATAATGCAACCACTCCTTCACTGATACCACGCTCATAGGCTGTGGTTGTTGGCATGTTGTTGAAGTTGGAGAGTTTTAAATAGTATAGCAGTAAAGAGATATTTGTGCTTGTCAACTGAAGGAGGAATGCTAGAAACAAAGAGGTCTGTTTAATGGCTAATATTATCTCTAAAGAGAATAATAGTAAAGGCTTACCTCGTAGCTATTACGGCAGGATTGAAGGAATTATTTAGGTGATAGAACTAATTAAACTTCAGAGTGGACTCAATATACAGGGCAGGAGGAAGAAAGGATTTTAGATTCTAATTTGAACCACGTCTCTCCTTGGAGGTTAAGATTTTGATGCTCGGCCTCACTTACTTTGGGCACATGGCTAGGAGAGATCAGTCTTTGGAGAAGGACATCATGCTTGGAAGGGTTGATGGACAGCACAGGAGAGGGAGACCCTGGATGAGATGGACTGATACAGTGACTGGGGCAATGGGGGTTAGAGTGTCAGAATTAGTGAGACTGGCTCAGGATAGGCATCACAGGTGACTCAATGGCAAATAACAACAACAACAACGTACTATGACAAGTTTGGAAATAGGAGTGACATCCACTTCCTAAATAACATGCTTCTAGAAACTTTATGAACTTTGATGTATGTCGATAGTTGTAGCGGGTCTTCAGGCCTTTTGTTCATAGGGTTGCTATGAATAGTGCCTGACTCAAAAGCAATCAGCAACAACAGTTTTATTTTAGAGTGATTGATAATATCGTTAGATAAAGGCTAATAATACCTTTTGCTATCATTTAAGAAATCTTTATATAAATACAATCTCCCAGACCCCACTCTCATATGCTTCATCTAATCAGTTCTGAGACTTAGCACACCATGAAGTAGAATAATTGGATAGCAAATTTTGCACTGTTGTAATAAATTAAAATTCCATTTTAGCACTCTATACTCCTTTTCTGTCACCCATCTATGAGTCTACTATGCTGTGGTGACCACTTCTAAGTCTAACTTAAACTTTGGCAGTTCCCTTTTTTACAGTTATTTTTTAACTTCTCTTCAGCCCGATAGGACTTATATGTTCTATTAATGACATTATTTGACAATTTTTCATTCTGTTCCAATAAATTCGAACATCTCAATGATTGTAAAGATGATGTCTTCTTGTTAGATGTCATCAAATCGGTTCTGACTCATAGTGACCTTAAGTGGAAAAGAATAGAGAACTGCTTGGTCCTGATGCATATCCATAAATGCTGCTGTGTTTGAACCTATCTGTGAAGCTGCAGCATCAATGTATTTCATTGCAGGTCTTGCGCTTTTTCTCTGACCCACAACCAAGGACAATGTTGCTCTTTTGGAAACAGCCCTCCTGGTAAAATAGTCAAAGTGTGTGATATGAAGTCTTACCAATCTTGCAACGGTTTGTTGCTGTACAATGAGTCTTCCATGTGCCAAAGCAACAAGAATGGCAACAATACTTTTTTTTTTACACTAAAAGTATCCCATTTCTCTCATCTTCCAACATGGTAAATTGTAATTGCTCCTTCAGTACTCAAAGCAAGCTAATACTTCTTGAAGATGCCTATTTTTATCTGTCCACAGCTGCACCAGATGTCTTGCCTACATGTACCTATCACACTTAGTATGCATCTTTAAGCTGGGATGAATGTACAACACACACCCCATTACAGTTGTCTGTGACTGATCTGTCTTTCTGTCTAGAATGTGATTACTCTAGAAAGCAATTTGTGGGTCAGCGATAACTATCATTTTACCCATAGAAATTCAATGAATAGTTGAATGCATGCTTCAACCACTTTACAGATAAAAGACTGGAAAAGAAACTAGAGCAACCATAAATCTAAAAATTACAGCAACTGCCATAGAATACTGGATAGTTTTCTTTCCTTTTTTTAAAATTTTATTTCATTATTTTTTGTGTGTACTGTCAAATCAGATCTGACTGATACAGGAGGAGATTGTTCCTCCTTCTCCAGCAGAGCATCTAGTGGATTCAAACCGTGCACCTCTGAGATTGGAGTGCAGCTTCTTAGCACTAGGCCACCAGAGCTTGCCAGAACACTGGATAGTTTTACAAAAATACTGAGCCACTAACTGGGAACACAAATTTGACCTTCCCTTATTTAAACATGTAGAAGCAACTATACTCAAAATCAGTAATAAGCTTTCCAATCACAACTTGACAGTTCATTAGACTCACAAGAAAAGTATTCAAAATCAGCATAACAATTGTTATATGCTGTCAAGTCTCTTGCGACTTATAGCGACCGTATGTACAACAGCCCTAAACCTTTCTCTATTCTGTGCCAATCTCACTGTCTCTGACACACCTTCGCTGATTACCGCAGTCACTGAA
Source organism: Elephantulus edwardii (assembly GCF_000299155.1). NCBI lineage: Eukaryota > Metazoa > Chordata > Mammalia > Macroscelidea > Macroscelididae > Elephantulus > Elephantulus edwardii. The sequence continues at coordinate 2,279,778 of NW_006399826.1, forward strand.
TCAATACACCTCATAGAGGGTCTTCCATTCCTGCGCTGTCCCTCCACCCTTTGAAGCATGACGTCCTTGGTCCTTTCTTGCAATATGTCCAAAGTATGTCAGACGAAGCTGTAGAATTCTTGCCTCCAAGGATCAGGTACAAAAAACTTCACCATCTGTAGAAATATAGCTTCAATTGTTTGACTTAGATAATTTGTTAACCGTTGGGCCACAATTTACTTACCAGTAAAATAAAATCAATAAAATTTGCCTCAATCCTCAGAAAAAAAAAAGAATTTTTTAAATGTTACATGCTATTGAATTAGAACCAACTTACAGCTGACCCTCCAGGGGTTTTCGGAGTCTGTACACCACATGCAGTGAGAATGTCCATCTTTCTCTCCCACAGCAGCTGGAGGATTCCAGTGGATTGGTTTTGGTTTTGGGGTTGACAGAGCAACTCCTTACCATGAGGCCATCAGAGACCAAATCCAGTGCAAAGTGTTAAATGATAATGAAAAGTGAGCATTTAAATACGCAAAATAATTTGTTTTGATATGTATGGGCAATTCTAAGGACAAAGGGAAGACACTCTGGTGGCACAGTGGTTAAGCATTCATCTGGTAATAGGAAGGTTGGCAGTTTGAACTCACCAGCTGTCCACGGAAGAAAGATGTAGCAGTCTGTTCTGTAAAGATGCAGCCTTGGAAACTCTACTCTGACATAGAGGGTCACTATAGTTGAAATGAATTAAATGAGTGCAGATAAAGTAGAAAAAGCTATTTATTCTAGTGGACTTCTAGACTTAGTTGTTTCTGTAAGAAATAGGATAGTATTTGAGCATTTTCTGGGAAAATTATAGTTGTTATTTTGTACCAATGAGTGAGAAGGGAGTCACAACTAACCCTTCAGCAGGTTTTCAGAGGCAGTGATTTGCAAGGTAGGAGATTGCTCATCTTTCTTTTTGGGAATAGTTTTTGGATTTAAACTGTATGCCTTTGCATTAGCAACCAAACCCCTAAGTCACCAGAGAAAATGATTATGTCTGTTGTTGTATTTTTTTCACCACACCTATTCAATCTGTATGCTAAGAATCTGAGAAGCTGGACTCTATGAAGAAGAATGGGGCAATTAGGATTAGAGGAAGATTCATCAACCCATTCATTGTATGCAGTTGCACTTCTCAGATCTGCAGGAAATAGTCCACTCTGAGTCCCTCTCCCCTTTCCCTCTTGACTAAAGTCTTGAACAGTTCATTCAGTCACTGGACACTTGCCTGCAGATCCAAGTAGATCAACACTACACAGCTGACTAAACTCTACTTGCTGAAAGTGAAGGGAATTTGAAGTACTTACAGATGAAACTCTAAGTATAAATTACACATCAATATAAAGAAAATAAAAATTCTCAAAACGGGAACAATGAACATCATGGTTTAAGGAGGGGGAAAAGACGTTTTCAAGAATTTCATTTTACTTGGATCAATAAGTTAATTTACAGAAGGAGCAGTCAAGAAACCATGTACTATATATTGCAATAGCAAATTTGCTGCAGGGGAACTCTTTAAAACACTAAAGAACAAGGATGACCTTGAGGAATAAAGAGTGATCTAAGATATGATATTTTCAACTGCTTTATATGGATGTGTAAATTGGAAGATGAGTATTCAAGTTGTTATTGTAGATTAGGAATGACATCATAGCTAACCCTCCAGCATGTTTCCAAGGCTCTGAAACACACAGGAGGTGATTTCCTATCTTTCTCTTACAGAATGACTAGTGGATCTTAAGCCCTACAGAAGTCAATCTTTAGGTTAACAGCTAAACTCCCTGTGGTCTACGCCACTGGAGCTCTCAGGGCAATGAATAAAGAAGACCAAAACCATGGACTGTCCAAAGAATAAATAGAATTGTTTTGGAAGAGTATAACCAGAATGCTCCTTAGAGACATGACTTAGTCTCACATATTTAGGCATGTCATGAGGAAGGGCCAGTCTCTGAAGAAAGACATCATGCTTGGAAATGTAGATGGTCAAAAGAAGAGGAAGATCCTCAAGAAAGTGGTCTGACATCATGGTTGCAACACTTAAGAACAGTTGTAATTGTGAGGTTGGCATAGGACTAGGCAGGGTTCACTTGATGGCACCAAACAACAACAACCTTTCTGTTCGTAGTCAAGAGTAAATGTTTTGTACCAGTCAGGGACACTAGATATGATTAAGAACTATGTGAGTAATTTACATGACATAAAAGAATACTAAAATAACAATCCCCTGTCCCCACAGTTTCACTAACACTATTTCAGTTATCTGAAGTCAACCAGGGGTAGCTGAAAAGGGAAAATTCTAGAAATAAAAAAAATTTATAAATTTGAAATTGCACAACTTTCTGATGTATTCTTCCATTTCACCCCTCAGGTCTATCTGGGACATGAATAGTCTCTTTGTCCTGTGTATCCACTTTGGCTACTCAGATAGTAGCCACTTAGTAAACTGTCTTATTTGCTATATTGACTAAGAAAAAGAAAAAAAAAATTACGTACTGGAGTTGCTAAGATCATAATATAGTATATTGTTATACAGACCCTATTTCCTTTTTATTGTTTTTATGTTATTTTTATTAGTTTTAGTCTTCTTGTGTTTAATTTATAAATTAAAGTTTATCATAAGCATGAATGTTGTTGTTGCTAATTGCCACCCAGTCACAGATGACTCATAGTGAAGCCATGAAAGAAAGACCTGATCACTTGTATAACTTTCATTGTTTCTCCACATTCATAGAGTTTCTGAAGGCAAGCTATTTCAGAAGTGGATGCCTCTCCTGCTTCCAAGCTTGTTTTAATCGGGGAGCTCCACCAAACACTGTTCACCATAGGTAACCATTATCACCTTTGACACATCAGTGTCACAGTGTTTAGCATCACAGCAAATGTGAGTTACCTCTATACAGCAAGTGAACAGACCAGTGCCATACTACCTAGAAGAATGTTTGACCAAAAACAAATAAAACCAGGCCTGAGGGCTGCAGATTAAAATCAACCACCTTTGGCTTGGTGGCATCACTTGTATAAGCATAAGCATGTACAGGGGGAAAAAAAATAAAGTGTATATAAAGTTCAGTACTGTTTATGGTTTCAGTATTACTCTGAGGGTCGTGGAGCATACATCCCATGGATTGTTGTTGTTGTTGTTAGGTGTCTTTGAGTTGAGTTACCCTATAAACAACAAATTTGAACACTATCCTATCTTGCACCATCTCACAATCTTTGACACACTTGAACCTATTGCTACAGTCATTGACTCAATCCACCTGATTGAGGATCTTTTCTCCTTTGCCATCTCCCCACCTTTCAAAGCATGATGTCCTCTCTAAACAATAAAACCCTCCTAGCAACATGTCCCCATGGTGGACAGTGTTTGCTGGAGCTTCCCAATTAAAACAAGCTTCGAAGCAGGAGTGGCATCCACTTCTGAAAAGGCTTGCTTCCAGAAACTCTATGAACAGTGCTCAGACCTTTTGTTCATAGGGTCACTATGAGTCATCTACGTGATTCTAACTCAACAGCACCTAACAACAGTAACAATGACAACATAGAGTTATGTTGGCTGTCAGAAAGTTATGCTACCAAGCCCAAGGTGGGTGATTTTAATCTGCAGCCCTCAGGCCTGGTTCAAATTCTTTTCCTGTTAAACATTCTTCTAGGTGGTGTAGCACCGGTCTGTGTTGCTGTACAGAGGTAACTCCTGGTTGCTGTGATACTGAGCACTGTGGCACTGATGTGCCAAAGGTGATAATGGTTATCCATGGTGGACAGTGTTTGGTGGAGCTCCCTGACTAAAACAAGCTTGGAAGCAGGAATGGCATCCACTCCTGAAACAGCTTGCCTCCGGAAACTCTATGAATAGTGCTCAGGTCTTTCATTAATCGGGTCGCTATGAGTTGTCTATGACTTGACGGCACCTAACAAAATCAACAACAGCAACATGTCCTAAGTACATGAGACAAAGTGCTATCACCCTTGCTCTAAGGAGCACTCTGAGTTCACCTTCTCCAAGAGATACTTGTTCTTTAACTAGTCCATGGGACATTTGGTACTTTTCTCCAACACTAGAATTCAAAGGCAGCAATTCTTCTATCATTATTCACTGTGCAGCTCTCAGAAACCTAGAAAGTGACTGAAACGACCTTGGCCTGAATCAGGTGCATCTTAGTCCTCAAACTGGCATTATTGCAAAACTATTGTCTAGTTGCTGTGACACTGATGTGTCAAATGTGTTAATGGTTGGCTACCCAATGTGGACTAAGAGTGGGGTGGAGCTCTCCAATTAAAACAAGCTTGGAAGGAGGAGTGACATCCACTTCCATAATAGCTTGCCTCCAGAAACCCTAAGAACCTGGAGAGAGGATGAAAGGCACCCAAGCGTCGAGGACTCTCCTCCATAGGGTGGCCATGAGTTGCCTGTGACTTGACGGTACTTAACAATGACAACAACAACAACAACAACAACAACATTGTCTAGTTGATGATACAACCACATGCTGTTGTCATGTGCCATTGAGTTGACCAAGACTCCTAGTGACCTAATTAACAACAAATCAGAACCTTATGCTACCTTGTGCCATCGTCATAATCTCCCCCATTATTGTAGTTCCTATGTCAATCCATTTGCTAGAAGGGATTCCTTTACTTTCCCCAGAATGTTGTCCCTTTTCAGGACTGGTTCCTCAAAATGAGATGCCCAATGTTTGTAAGGCAAAGCTTCACCATCCTTGCCATTCTTCCAGGCAGGCATTGTCCTAAAGGATCTTTAACCGGGTGGCTCCTTGGAGGCAAGGATTCTGAGGCTCCATCTAACATACTTTGAACATGTTGTAAGGAGAGAGACCAGTCCTTGGAGAAGGACATCATGCTTGGGAGAGTGGAGGGACAGCACAGGAGGGGAAGACAGACCCTCTATGAGGTGGATTGATTCAGTGACTAGGGTAATCGGGATGGGAGTGTCAGAGACAGTGCGATTGGCACAGGATAGAGCAGGGTTTAGAGCTGTTGTGCATAGGGTCGCTATGAGTCGCAAACGACTTGACGGCACATAACAACAACAACTTCACTATCCATACTTATGCTGCCAATTGGCCCAGTGGTGAAAATCTTTGTTTTCTTGATGTTGAGCTTCAATCCATATTGAAGGCTGCAGTCTTTGACCTTCTGCAGTAAGTGCTTCAGGTCCTCGTAAGTTTCAGCAAGCAGGGTTGTGTCATCTGCATAACGCAGGTTTTGATGAATCTTCCACCAATCCTGTTAATTCTTGATATAGACAAACTTGATATATATTTAGGTGTATAATGCACTTCCTCAAATTTATAAAATTTTAAAAAATGGCTTGATGTTGTTATGTGCCATCAAGTCACCCGCAACTCATAGCAACCCTATGTACATTAGCTCCGAAACCTGGCCTATCCTGAACCAATCTCATCATCTCTAATAGACCTAATTCCTTTGCTTCAGTCATTGAGTCAATCCATCTCATCCTGAATATTCTGCTACTCCTCTGTCCCTCCACCCTACCAAGAATGATGTCCCTCTCAAAGGACTGGTCTCTCCTGGCCATGTGCCCAAAGTATGTGAGACAGAGCCTCAAAATCCTTGCCTTCAGGAACAGCGTGTTTCACCCTCTCCAGGGCAGACCTACTTGTTCTCCTGGCAGTCCACAGTATGTTCAACACTTCTCCGGCACCACAACTCAAAGGCATCGATCCTTCTTCTATCATCATTAGTCACTATCCAGCTTTTAGATGCATAGCAAGTACTTGCAAAGACCACAGCCTGGGTAGGCCCATTGTAGTCTCCATATTCTTCCACGGTCAACACTCTTGGCACCAGTAGCCAGGAAATGAAAAGACGTATTGCGATGGGAAAGTGTGCTGTTGGGGGACTCTCCAAAGTACTGAAGAGTAGTGGTGTCACTCTGGAGACTAAGGTTCGTCTGATACAGGCTATGGTCTTTGCAATCACTTGTTATGCATCACAGAGTTCGACAATGACTAGGAAGGATAGAAAGAGAATTGATGCCTTTGAGCTTTGGTGTTGGAGAAGAGTATTGAATGTACCATGGACTGCCAAGAAAACAAACAGATTCATCCTTGAGAGGGTTAAAACAGGCTGCTCCTTGGAGGCAAGGATTCTAGGGCTTTGTCTGACACACTTTGGACATGTTGTAAGGAGGGACAGGTCCTTGGAGAGGGACATCATGCTTAGGAGGGTGAAGAGATCGTGCAAGGGGAGAAGACCCTCTATGAGGTGGATTGATTCAGTTACTGGGGTAATCAGGATGGGTGTGTCAGAGGCAGTGTGATTGGCACAAGACAGAGCAGGGTTTAGGGCTGTTGTACATAGTGTCACTATGAGTCACAAGCAACTCGACCGCACGTAACAACAAACTCTTCAGTACTCTAGAAAGGGCCCTGATAGCAGACTTTCCCAATACAATGAGCAGACAAGTAGAAATGTCATCACATTATAATAAAGATAGATCTTTAGCGAAATAGCCGATTCTGGGTATAAGGTAATAAGTATATAAGAAAAATCTGAAATATCTCACATAACAGAAAACAAAGGAGTTATCAAAGCTATCAAAGATCATATCAATAGGACCCAAAGAGATTAAAACTAGCCCCTAATGTGATACTTTTAGTGAGAGGTTTAGCTTCAATAAAGATATGAATTATATTGTGTTAAGAAATCAGCCAGGATTAAGTCCATCAGAGCCATCACGAAAATTTTTTAAAACTAATTGATCACCTTTAGGGAATATAAGAAATTCTTTTTTGTCTTAAAATCTAGTACAATAAAACAATCAAGCATTTATCTTTTTCATTATTGGATCTGTACCAGTTGTGCCAATGGACTCTAGTTCATGACTACTCTGTGTGAACTATGAGCAGAACCAGGGTCCTTGGGGTTGTTAATAAAAGATTTTTTAGATCTTGATTGCCAGCCCTTTTATCATAAGCTCCTCTGTGTGGATTCAACCCTCAATCCTTCAGTTAATCATCAAGGATGTTAACTGTTTGTACTACACATAACTAACTACCATAGGAAGTGGATAAATAAAAAGAAACAAAACTTTATGAGGGAATTCCAAGCTTTTTATGTGATTTATTTTTTTTATTTAAAAAAAGTAATGTCAGAATATTACCATTTTGTAACTCCCGGTCAATAAAATTTCTTTAGGTGTTAAGTATCAATGGTTCCTGGCACCACCAAAAGGAAAATCAGTTGTGGAAAAACTCAGCATCCTACCAACTTAATAAAACCTGAACTGGATCAACTCTCTAGAAGCTCCATGAACAGCTTAAACAATTCCACTGGGGCATAATCTGCACAGTCGCAACCAGAAGAGAACCTAGAAAAGCAGATCACCTAACACGTGAGCTCATTTGAATCCTGATTCAACACACGATAAAAGGAGAAAAATTCTTATGACAGCTATGAATAATTAAGTAACGGGTTAGGTCAAAGAGCCCAAACTTTACTATGTTCCCCTTGTTACAAGACAGACGCCCAAGGAAAACATAATTTTGTTCTGCGTAGTAATTAGTATGGTCACTAGGAACAAAGTTCCATAGAAATATGTCTGGGTTTTCTCCCCCTCCCCACAGTGCCTATGGAGGCATTTTATTAGTTATGATAATTTATGTTTTTAATCTTTTTATATAATATGCCCAGAGGCAATGGAATGGGAACAGCCAAGAAGGCAGAAATAAATACAGCATTATGCATAAATGAAAACCCATTGAAAAGCAACTCCGCGCTGTGGTTTCTGGAACTAAGTAGGTCAAATGTTTAAAGAAAACCGTAAAACCTGTGCTCTCCTTTTTGATCACTGACATGTTACCCTACATACAAATTATCATTTCCAAAGGCTGTTTCTATTATTTATAAAAAGGAGAACATTGAACCTCAGAATAACAATTTCCATTCTAAATCAATTTCTTCTAGAGCATTTATTATCTTCTTAGAAGTATTGCTATATTTCCTTACATTTCTGAGAAGTTATTTTCCCGCTTATTATATTCTCAGAAATCACATGACTTTAAACTTTTAGGATCATTTTAATTTTTTATGAACTTATTTAATTGAAAATTTGTTCATAGAGCATGGGATTTCGATGCTTTGTCTCTAATAAAGAGTGCCTTTAGATGCTTCAGGCCTCAGCTTCTTTGAAGGATCAGGGTATCTCCAGTTTTTCTAAATGTTAGGTGTCAGCCAGAAAAGACATGGGCTGAATCCTAGGAAAATAATACAAGTGGGCAGAAAAAGGGAAGAATATAATCAGAATAATTATGAGGTGGAAACGCAAAAGAATGCTACCTGTCCTTCTTTGGGAAATTGGGACACAGTGATACAAGGCAAGACCCACAAGAGATAAAAGCAGAGTTAATTAAGGACTAGAGAGCTCAGCTAAGTATGATTAGAATCTTAGATGACACTAAAGAATTATAAGCAGAGAGCAGAATGATTAAATTTTTTGTTTACAAATATAAATGCAAGAGCAAAATAACACATATTCCTTTCTGTGAGTGTGTGTGTATTTATCAACATACCAACTCACTGCTGTGGAGTCAGAACTGACTCAAAGCTGACCCTCCAGTGGATTTTCAGAAGCTCTAATTTGCATGGAAGGAGATTATTGAAAATGAATTGCCTGTCTTTGAGTTGGACACACTACTCTTTACCCACCAGAGGACCAGTGTGTGTGTGTGTGTGTGTGTGTGTGTGTGTGTAACTTATTATATATGTATATATGTTACATATCATTAGGGAGCACTGGTGGCATAGTCCATACTGTGAAACCAAAGGTACCAGCAGTTCCTCAGTGATATCAGCACCTCTAAGGCAGCTCCATGGGGAACAGATGGACAATCTCTTCTTGTGTGACTTATAGGGAGTGCTGGTGGCCTAGAGATAAAGAGTTGTACTGTCAACCTAAAGGCAAGGAGTTCAAATTCATCACTTGTCCCACAGGAGAAAGCTGGACAATCACCTTCCATGTGATTTACAGCTTCTAAAAACCCACTGGAATGTCAGCTATGGGTCCATTCCAATTCAACAGTACAAAACAGCAAAAGAAACCTCAGTGAAGGGTTAACTATGAGTCAGTGCTGACTCAGAGGCAATGAATCATCCTTGTTGGTACAGCAGTAGCTACAACTGTCCTCACAGATTCCCAAGGATTAATGAAGAGGGGAACCTGAAATGAAAAGAAATCTTTGTGGTTCAAGATTCTTAAAAAATTTTAAGATAGTGTAAGAAAACTATCTTTCTGACAAAAAAAAAAAAAGAGCATTCCTGTCCTGGCCAATACCAGATATTTGCTAATATCTCTTTTGTAGCAAGAATTGTGGCCTCTCTACGTGGAACTTGGTCCACAAGAAATAGGATATGTACCTTCCTTAAATTTGGATTTGATTCAAAAGAAACAAATCCCTGTCAGATCCTTTCTTGGTTCAGTAATTGTTCCCAATAAGCCTAAGAGAAATACACACAGATGTCTTTGCAGCTGAAATTCCTACACATGTACATATTCAAATTAGTGTGACAAATGACCTAATATTAGAGATGGAAGAATAGCTGGCATCTCAAATTCCCCCACCAGCTTAATTTTCCCATTAGCTTCCATAACACCATCTGGCTAGGTTTCTAAGGAAGAAGACATTTAACTCAAAGAAGACGTTATATAGCAACTTTCCCAGTGTGATACCTAAATGCCTGAGGGTCACTGACACCTTGTCAGGGTTTTCCCAAGGTCAAAACTATTTTCATAACAATGCTATGAAATTTACCCATTTGACAGAGTTACATTTGCACTGATGATACAGAAACAATTGCTGGTAGCAGGCACCTTATAAGAAATAAAGATTATCATATCAGCAAACTGGCCCAGTAGTCATGGCTATGTTTCATCACCATTCAGTTGCAACCAAAAAGGTGGACCATTAAGTTTCACTTAAATATTCCTTAGACTGCACAGTTAAAAAAAAAAAAAGAAAGCAAGATAAACTAAACTCAGCCTATGAGTACAATCAAGACATGACTGTTGTTCTCTGGGAAGAAAACTGTCAAAGGGAAAATTACTGAGTTGCAAGCTGAGCAAGCTCAGTGTTTATGAAGAATCATTTTTATTTGGAAGAATGACTCATAGACAACTTAGTCATTGAAACTTGGGTATGTTGAAGACACTTTCTCAAAAAGGCACAAACTGAACTTGTCACTTAAGGACAATAACTGGTATTGAGCCTGGCCAAAGATAAATTCTAAGTTTTCAAAGAATAATTTAAATGTTTGAAAAACACATATCTAGTATCATGAACACAATCACTCACAGTTAAATTTTAACATGAATTAAAATAAAAATTAAACTTATTTTTCCTTTTTAGTTATTTGGGACAAAGTTTGCAAAGCAAATTCGTTTCCCATTCAGCCATTCTTAAATTTTGCTCTACTAATTTAACTGCAATGCCTACAATGTAGTTATGCTTTGCCCCATTCCTACCTGTGATTCTCATTTTCATCAATCCTTTTATCTTAGTCCTTCCAGTCTTCTGAGCTTTATCCCTGGACAAATGTTGACTTTTGATCTGAATTAGTTCACTATACTAAGAAATCATTTCCTCCATGGTCTAATTCTTTACTCTGTAGTCCTGTCGATTGTTTGGCTGAAATTTGATCCATGGGATTGAGTTTTGTTCTGGGTTTGAAGGACAATTGAAAACCATAGTTGTCATGTTCCCCTAGTCTCTATCAGGCCAGTAAGCCTAGCCATTTATATATATATTCCACATTTTCACCTACTTTATTCGGTACCTATTTTATACACTGTGATCCCTTTAGAATGGTCAGCAGTGGGAGTCAAGTGGTACCATCTACCTCTTCTGGTCACAGAGTCATAGAGATTGAGGTTAGCATGGTTTGCTAGTCCTTATTATTGTTGTTGTTAGGTGCTGTCAATCAAGTGCAACTCACAGCGAACTGATTCTGAACCCCCCCCCCTCCTATATCATCTTCACACTCTTAACACACTAGAGCCTGGCAGTCACCATGTCAATCGACCTGGCAGAGGGTCTTCCTCTCCTTCGTCAACGTTCTATCCTTCCAAGCTTCATGTCCTTCTCCAAGGAACATCTCCTCCTAGCAACATGCCCAATGTATAGGAAGCATCATCATCTTTGCTTCCAAAGAACTCTCTTTTTTCACCCTCTCCAAGACATAATTAATTTTTCTTTTGGCAGTTCATGGGATGTTCAGTGCTCTTCTCCGACACCACCACTCAAAGACATCAATTCTTTTTCTGTAGTCCCTATTCATTGTCCAGCTCTCAGATAAGTAGCAAGTGACTGGAAAGACTATGGCCTGAATCAGATGCACCTTAGTCCTCAAACTGACATCATTACTCCTCAATAACTTGGAGAAGTCCTTAATCATTGATGTCTCTTCTTTTCCTGGCTGCTAGTGCCAAGGGTTAATTGTGGGTCCAAGTAAAATGAATTCGTTGGAAGTTTTAATCTGTTCTTCATCCACCATGATGTTTCCTATCAGTCCAATGGTAAGAATCTCTGTTTTCTTGACATTGAGATACAATCCATATTTTTTAAATTTTTATTTTATTTGTGTGTGTGTGTGTGTGTGTGTGTGTGTGTGTACTGTCAAATCAGATGTGACTGGTGCAGGATGATATTGTTCCTCCTTCTCCAGCAAAGATATAATCCATATTGAAGGCTGCAATTCCTTGATCTTCTGCAACAAGTGTATCAAGACCTCCTCACTTTCAGCAAGCAAGGTTGTATCATCTCTATAATGGAGAATGCTAGCCCTTAGGATAACAGAAGATGGAGAAAAGATTGAAATTGTCTATGATTTTGGCTTACGTGGGTCAAAAATCAGAAGGCATGGTACCATTAAGTCTACTTTCAAGTATATCTCAAGAATACGGAAAAATAAAGGTGTCAGTTTGAAGACTAAGGTACACCTGATTCAGGCCATGATATTTTCACTCACTCACTATACATCTGAGATCTGGACAATGAATAAGGATGAGAGAAGAAGAATTGATATCTCTGAGTTGTGGCATTGAAGAAGCTTACTGAATATCCCATGAACTGCCAAAAGGACAAACAGATATGTCTTGAAAAAAGTTCAGCCAGAGTGCTCCTTAGAGGCAAAGATGACAAAGCTTAGTCTCTCATACTTTGGTCATGCTGTTAGGAGAAACCATTTCTTGAGAAGGTACATCATGCTTGGAAAGGGGAAGGGTCAAAAAAAGAAATGAAGATCCTCAAGGAGATGGACTGGCACAGTGATTGAAGCAATGGGCTCAAATGTGTCAGAGATGATGAAGGCATAAGATAGGACAAGCTTCAGATCTGTTGTTCATAAGGTCACTGTGAATTGTATTTGATTCACCAGCATCAAATTCTCATCAATACAAAATAAAGGTTGTTGAGGTTTTTTTCCAAAATCACACTTTTAAATTTTGTAGATCTAACAATATGAACTTTTGCTTTTGGAACAACGTCAGGCTGGAGACTAAGGTATGCTTGATCCAGGCTATAGTCTTTGCAATTATATGCTATGCATCAGAGTTGGACAGTGACTAGGGATGATAGAAAGAGAACTGATGTCTTTGAGCGGTGGTACTGGAGAAGATTGTTGAATATACCGTGGACTGCTAGGAGAACAAACAGGTTTGTCCTGGGGAGGGTGAAGCCAGAGTGCTTCTTGGAGTCAAGGATTCTGAAGCTTCGTCTACATACTTTGGGCATGTTGCAAGGAGGGACTGGTCCTTGGAGAGGGACATCATGTTTGGGAGAGTGAAGGGACGGCTCAGGAGAAGAAGACCCTTGACGAGATGGATCAATTCTGTGAGTGGAGTGGTGGGAATGAGTGCGTCAGAGATGGCGAGGTTGGCACAGGTTAGAACGGCATTTAGGGCTCTTGTACATAAGGTTGCTATGAGTCGCAAGCAACTCGATGGCACATAACAACAACAACAATAACAAGAAGTAATTGTTTCTCATCAAAGTCACATGTATAACATTTGTGGATTATGTTAATTCAGTTAACCTTGATTTTGCCCAAGTTTATAATCTCACGGACTTTAGACCACTTATTCACCACATTAGAGTTATTTATTATGATTTGTTGTTGTTAGGTGCCCACAAGTTGAGTATACTGGGAAACTTAAATATATTTACCTCCTATTGTCTCTTTTACATACATAAACGTGTTTATAGCACACAAATGTGCACATATCATCTGTCAAATCTATATATGCTAATGGGGGATGCCCTTTTCACCAGTCCATATCTGTTCGTTTTGCCTTTCTGCCTGTGTTATTGTTGTTGTTGTTGTTATGTGTGATAGACTATAACTCTTAGCAACCATTACTTTTTAGAGGCAAGAATTTTGAAACTCTGTCTCACATATGTGGGCATGTTTCCAGGATGGACCAATCCTTGGAGAAAGACGTCACGCTTGGAATGGTAGAGGGTCAGGACAGGAGAGAAAGATCCTGAATAGGATGGATTGGCATAATGACTGTGGCAATGGATGTGTCAGAGATGGTGGGGTTGGCTCTGGATAGGGCAAGGTTCAGAACCATTATTCACAGGGTCCGCCTGTGTAACCACTTGTATCTTAATGCATGTTATGACTGATATTGTAGGATTGTGTATATAACTGGGTTTACCATTGTTGATTGTATTTCTTCTGCATCTCTCTGTGTCTTCCCTTTCTTCACTGACATTGTGATGACTATCCCTTTATTATATATTGGCTTCCCTCTAATATATTTTAATGTATGTATAAAGATCCAGCTGTATGACTCTACCAGTCACTCCTCAGGAGAAATAGCAGTCTCCTCTCACAGAGATGTACAGTCTTGGAAACCCAATGGAGAGGGCTACAACAAGACAGAACTGACTCAATGAAAGTGGGTATCTTCAGTTGATTGACTTTTCCTCTTCTGTTCTTCTCCTGCCATTTCTGGTTACCATGCAAAAATGTTTGTTTCTATGTGTAAATCTGTCTTTAACTTTTTGTAACACAATATTTGTCCATTGACACTATTAGAAATATGTTGTTGTTGTTGATTGCCATCCATGTTAACATATATGTTAATATATGTAAGATCTCATTTTATTTTGAGAACTACTTAATTAATATTTTAAGATTTTTCCCCCAGCTTAATTTCTAAAACAGTAAACATATCAGCATTTGCAAACATAGATTGTATAGGGTTGGGCAAGTGTTCTATTTTATCAGATACGAGGTCACGATGACTTGGATTCAATTCAATGACATCTAAACCCAACAAATATTCATACATATAAGTTGGGTTATTCTTTACCCAGATCATAGTAACTTTTAAATTTTGTTGATCTCAATAAATTGAAGAGCTTAAGTGATAAAATAAAAAGTTTGAAGATTCTGACCCTAGAAAATACCTCTTTGATTGCAATGAAGTGTGAGCCCCATAACCCTATTAATCTAATATCCCATCCTTGAACTCAAGTTAGATGTGACCATAAGGATTCCCCTACTTATTCTGCCATAGACTCTCTTCTATTTTCTTCTAAAGGATTGGAGATGGAGGGCTGGGCCCATTTACCCAATATACCGTGTTTAAAATGTGTCTTGAGAAGGTGATCCAATTGTATGTGAAAAGCACCTTGTGATCTTTCCATAAAAATCCTATGCCCAGGGTAATTTCTTTTTGACAGTACTAGGAAGTAAGGATCCTAGTAACTTTTCCACTCCTACTACCCTCAGCAGATTTCTTGAGCCTCTCAAAGTACATTTTGAAGGTTTGGTTGGAAATTTGGAATCAATATTTTAAACAAGTATCCCAATGATTCTGGAGCAGTTGTCCCAGAGCCCCACATGCAGACCTCCACCTGGAAGAAAAACTGTGACTAACTTGAGAGGCATTTACTGCTGAAATTAGAGCTAAAGTTTGGGTGATAATTAGACAAATCATTACACTATACTAAGAAAGATTATTCTGAAATGTGATTTTACTTAAATAAAGAGAGATGTTTGTTAGTTGTCAGCAGTGCATTGATCTGGTCTGGTTAAATCTGAGATAAGGGGAAAATGGATTTTTTTCAATTTAGGATTCTAACTAGGAGAGTGGTCCCTGAAACAGACTCTTTGACAGTAAAATCGATGTAAAAGTGAATATCACTTATTGGGTTCCAGTGGGCCTGTCTATCGTCACCTAGTTTTGAAGAGTCATTTCTTATATTACACTTAACAAAAAGTGCTCATGACAGTAATGTTTGACAGTTGTTTTAAATGTACAATTAATCTAAGTGCCTTGCAAAATGCAATCCTTTTCTTCACACAGAAGCAATGGGACAGCGCTAGTGTAGATACTTCCAGCATGATAGAATATATGGTGTTGGAAGGTTTAATGCCAGAAGGTTTGTCATCAATATCTCAAATTTAGCAAGATCATTAAAAGTATCATTTCATTAATAACAATCAACACAAAACTGGTTTCTACAAAGCAGATGTTAATCAGCTCTTGAGTTTCCAACTTCAAGCTGCTGTGCCGTTCCATCATCTATGACATCCACAACTTTCCCTCTCCTCGCTGCTCTTCCTTACCATTTGTTGGGTTTGGAGAGATTTCCTGTAAAATCTTACAGAACTCCCCAACTGTAATTACATTTATCTGGTTGATTAGGGCAGCAGCAGAGTACAACTGGGATCAGGTTCAATTTGGAAGTAGTAGTCTACAGTTCAGAATCTACATCAGGGACCATATCAGCCTACCTGTAAAGTATTTCCAAAGTGGAGAAAACATTTCTTCCTTCTTCAGGGTACAACAGCTTCTAAGCTCTTTCTCGTGGCTGTGCAGTACCACTCTTGGCCTTGGCCTTGCACTTGCCCCCTGGACAGATTTCCTCTCAGGCCCTTCCCTTTGTTCCCTCAGTTCCAAATGCCTTCAGAATTAGTGTCACAACTTTTGGTCCTTCTAGCAAACCTTTCCAAAGGCACTTAGCTTCCTCTGTCTTGCTGCTCCTGTCTTTATCTTCCCTGTCTCCCATTCCCCCCTTTTACTTCTCCTTGTCTGTAAGCATCTCTGTGAGGTTGATTCCTTGTATAGGCAAGTAACACAATTCTATTTGGAAGATTTTCAAGGCATTATTTGCATCTTAATTGATCGATTCTTTCATTTAATTGAACCGATTAATCCCCTCATTCGCCTACAAGTGACTCCTTTAATTCATTTGATTATGTTTAATAAGTGACATCTTCCCTGGGTGAAAGTCACAAGGATCTCAACAGATACAGGACAATTACAAAGAATGTAATTGTAGTATCTTCTCAGGGCTACAGGGAAGCGATCCCAAAGTTTATATTATTGTTACTGTTTGTTTGCTTTCACAGAGGGGGTGGGTAAAATGTGCAACAATGAATGAGTGAAAAATCTAACTTCTCTGTAAATGTTCTTTAAAATCACAATGAAAAGAAATTTCATTTAAAGAAATAAAATCAAACTTGAAAATAAGAGAAACTTATTTTAACATTTCACTCTCTATCATGCTTAAGATCATTTTACAGTCATTGAGTCAACTTCTCTTGTTGATGGTCTTTTTTCTTTCACTGACTTTTGAGCACAGTGTTGTGTTCCAAGGATTAGTCCCTACTGACAACGTGCCCAAGGTCTGCAAGATGCAGTTCTACTGTTCCTGCCTGTAAGGAGTGCCTGGTTCCACTTCCTCCAAGACAAATTTGTTTTTCTCTCAGTAGTCCATTGAATTGTCTTTTCCAACACCACAATTTAAAAGCATCAATTCCTCTGTGGTCTTCTCTATTATCACTCAACTTTCCGATATCTAGCTTGTTGTTGGTATTGTTAAGTGCTGTTGATTTGAGGACAGCCCATAGTGACCCTATAAACAAAAGACCTGAGTCCTATTGTATCACTATCATCATTTCTCTAAGTTCATAGAGTTTCCAGAGACTCGCTGTTTAGGAAGTGGATGCTACTCCTGCTTCCAAGCCTGTCATAATCTGTGAGCTCCACCAAGCATTGTCCACCATGGGTAACCATTATGGCATTTGACACATCAGTGTCACAGTGTTTAGCATCACAGCAAGCACAAGTTACCTCTGCACAGCAAATTGACAGACCAGGTTGGAAGCAGGAGTGGCATCCACTTCTGAAATAGCTTACTTCTGGAAGCTATGAGTGTAGAGAAATGATAAGATGAAAGTTAAACAAGAGTTCCGGTCTTTTGTTCATAGGGTTGGTATGAGTTCTCTATGGCTTGAAGGCACTTGGCTTGATGGCACTGAACAACAACAGTGCTGTACTACTTAGAAGAATGTTGATCCCAAACACAAAATTAGGCCAGAGGGCTGCAGGCCCAAAGGCCCAACTGCCTTGTAAATGCAGGGCCCTCCATCAGGGCCCTCCACCAGGGTCCAATCAATTTCAAATGAGAGGCCTCCAGCCCACATCCTGTTATGCGCTAAATACAGCAAATCCAATCAGCTCACACTCAATTGTGAATGAATATAGGAAACAACAGAAAGCACTAGAACTTAGAAGAGGGATACCATAGTTTTAAAACTGATGACCTTGCTGTTTAGAATTTTGGAGAAGTCTTTCATTGGGTTTTATTCTAATTCAATTCTAATTCTTGACTGCTGCTGCCATGGTGTTGACTGTAGATCCAAGTAAAATGAAATAGTTGAATAGTTAACAATTTCATTATGTTCTCCATTTAGCATAGTGTTGCTTATTAGTCCAGTGGTCAGGATTTTTTTCTCTTGATTTTGAAATGAAATCCATATTAGAATCTTTGAGCTTCTTCAGTAAGTGCTATAAATTCTTTTCACTGTCTGCTAGCAAGGTTAGCATAATGCAGATTATTGATGAGCCTTCCTCCAATTCTAATGTCACAGTTTCCTTTGTATCTTCTAAAATCCCAGATTATTTGCTCAGCATACAGACTGAACAGGTATCAGGAAAGGGTACAACCCCAACATACACCTTTCCTGTATTAAACCATGCCATGTTTCCTTGGTTTTTTGGACAACTACTTCTTGAGCTAATAGGTTTCAGATGAGCATGGTTAAGTATTCTGGAAAAACCATTCTTCTCAATGTTATCTATAATTTAAGATCCACACAATTAAATATCTTTGTGGAGTCAACAAATGTTGTGTAATGAAATGTCTTTGAATTACAATAGAATATTGTCCAATTTAGTACCTGCAGGTAAGCCTCCTAGGTTCAAAGTCATTCCATTTCAAAGCTCGCAGTAGCCACAATAATGGATTCAAGCTTACGAATGGCTAGGAAGAAGGTATAGAACTTGATAGGGCTCTATTTAATTGGACCAGATTTGGGAATGAACTGAAGCCAATCCAGTAGCAACTAATAACAACATTTTAGGTATTAACATTTTAGTAAATAAATCATTAATGCTATATAGTGTATTCACACATATATGATTCTTGTGAATAATGAGTTTTAGGAAAAGCTGGAATTTCAATACTGTCTCAATAATTGACCTAAATATCATGATTATTTTATCACAAATAAGCAAACTGGTGTTTTACATGGAAGTTAGCCTTTCGTGTTGGGCTACCATTCTAGACTTTCAGAATCGGTCTGGCTACTTGTAGAATTTACTGTCATCCACCCCCACCTCCATGGGAACTGGTGGCTTAGTGATAAAGAATTACACTTCCAATTTAAAGGTGGTTGTTTTTGTTTGTTGTTAAGTGTCGTCACGTCGTAGATGACTCATAGCGGCCCTAAGAACGACAGACCTGAACACTTGTATAACTGTCATCCTTTCTCCACATTCATATAGTTTCTGGAGGCAAGCTATTTCAGAAGTGAATGCCACTCCTGCTTCCAAGCTTGTTTTAATCAGGGAGCTCCACCAAATACTGTCCACCATGGGTAACCATTCTTGCATTTGACACATCAGTGTCACAGTGTTCAGCTTCACAGCAACCACAAATTACCTCCATACAGCAAATGGACAGACCAATGTTATACCACTTAGAGGAATATTTGACAAAAACCAATTAAAACCAGGCCTGAGGGCCACAGATTAAAATTGCCCACCTTTGGCTTGGTAGCATAACTTTCTGTGCACTAGGCCAACTAAGCTCTCTCTGTGTTGTTGTAGTTGTTAAGTGCCATCAAGTCGTAGACGACTCATAGCGACCCTATGAATGACAGACCTGAACACTTGTATAACTTTCATCCTTTCTCCACGTTCATAGTGTTTCCAGAGGTAAACTATTTCAGAAGTGGATGCCACTCCTGTTTCTGAGATTAAATGGGTAAGGACCATAAAGTCTCAGGAAAGATTAGCTGGAGCAGAATGAAGCCAGAGGTATACTCATTTTTAATCCAGCAGCTGCTCCTCTCTTATGAGTTACTGCCTTTGAAACCTCACTGGAGGGTCTGCTATGGGTATATGACAACTTCCGCCTCACTCTATTTATCAGACTTCCTTTTCTAAAATAAAATCTTTTTCTGATTTCTCTATATTGTGCATTGCCACCACATCACTCACCTTTCTTGAGCACTTTGTAAAGGTTAAGCGTTCTGTTAGACAGCTTTCAAGTCACTTGTTGATGTCTCTTCCTCATCATGACCCAATAGTATAAGTCATAGTCACTTCATTTTACCTTTGGAGACAACGAGGCTTAAGGAGCTTAAGAGAATGTATGTAGGCCAAGTTGCCATTATCTGCCCGAGTTGGAAGTCACTAGTTGGAAGACTGGCTCCAAATCTATATACTACCTTGTTCGCTAGCTGAAGTAAGTTTGAGTACTTGATAATCTCAGAGTTTTAAAATTTAAAAGCAGATTGAGGTCAGTTGACTTGTAACTACTAAAAGTTACTACTGACCTTGCCTAAAATAATACAAGGGGATTCTACTGTCAAATAAAGTAAAATAGGACTTAGCAAACTTGCCTTTGCTGAAGTCCCATCAAGCCACTGAGTGGAGTCAGAACTCTTCTAATCATGCCAAAGATAGCTCTGTGTCAAGCTGTTGAATCACACAGCGGCACAATAAAAATAAGACTGACTAAGACTTTTTGCTCTCTGTCACGGATTCTGTCAAAGAGCAGAAAATAGAAATTTTGTTTTCCAAAATATCTCTTAGAAGTAGTTCAGGAATAGCTCCCATCCTGTATGTGTGAAGACTGCTTCAGAGATGAGGAATTGTTGAGCTGGCAGAGACATACCTAGAAATCCTGCTGTTTTCAAGTCTTTTATGTTTCTATGTCCCTTTCAGTAACTCAAAGTGTTATGCTATTTTGGAACAATTAAGCTTGAGTGTTCCTGGGTTGGGGCAAACTCTTAAGCACTTAACAATCAGCTGTACGATTAGTGGTTCATACCCACCCAGAGCCACCTTGGGTGATGAGAAGCCTGACAATCTGTTTGCAAAAGGTCACAGCCTGAAAATCCTACAAATCTGTTTAACTGTGTAAACATTGGATTGCCCTGAGTTACAACTGACTTGATGGAAAGAGATGATATCTTACTAATTGTGGTTTCCAGAAATATTGTCTTGCTTAAAAATAAAAAAAAAAAGTATTAGATAGAACACAGCACTTTCTTAAACTTTTATAAAACTGAATTGCATTTTAAAAATAAATAAAAATATATTTTACAGTGTATTGGCTTTTCGTTGTTTTTTTTTTTTAAACAACTGTGGTGAAAGCAGAGTGCAGCATGAAGAGTGGCAAATACAGTGTACATATCCTTTATATTTGTTGTTGGTGAATGCCATCAAGTTAAAACGGATCCATAGCTGACCTTCTAGTAGGTTTTCAGAGGTTGTAAATCCCATGGAAAGGATTATCCATTCTTGTCCTACTGAGCAATTGGTGGATTCTAACTGCCTGCCTTTGGGTTGGTAGTGCAATTCCTTACCCACTAGGCCACCAGAGCTCCCTATGTTTTCTACATAGAGATCCTAAGAAATGGGCAAAATCCTTCTGAAACTCCATGTTAATGTTCAAGTCAGGACACTCAAGAGTAACGGGTGAGGGAAATTGGAAGAATTTGATCTGAAAAACAATGTATTCAAATTTTGTAAATAAACTAGTATAAAAAAATAAAAGTAATAATGAGCTAATTAGAAAAAAAAAAGTAATGGGTGTCTTTACTATCCAATGTTTAAAAAAAAAGTAATCTTGTGCTCTATTAAGAGTGAAAGGAAAGGGGAAAATAAAAGGTGTTTATTGAGGTATGAGACCTTTGAGGCAGGACAGGTCTAAGTAAAAAGAAAATGCACTCCACCATCTACATAGAGAACAAAGGAAAGGTACTAGTTTAACGATTGATTGTGTGTAAGACTCCTTTTAGCTTGAAGTCTTTTCCAATGTGACGGTCAATCAACTTGGTTAGAGTGAGTTATTGCTGGAGTGCATGGTGTCAGTTGGTTGTGTTATACATGATTTTAGTCCATTATACATGATTAGTCAGCTAGACATGATTGCAGTCATGAACACAGTTTTCCCCCCACAAACAAATTAGTTATGTCTTGACAGATTCCTCCTAATGGTTTACATTCTGACCTTCTGTTTCCTGGAAATGCATGTTGGCCCTTTCGTTCTTAAGCCTGGCACAAGAGCTTCTAGTTTGAAACTTTTCTGTTAACACCAATCAATAAGAAATAAAACTTCTAGCACTAACAAATCACCATTTCAGCACAAAGAGATTTATTTGGCAGGTCTTGTATGTCCTCATTAATAAAGTAAATGCAAGAAAGTCTGATTTATCTGTATTTTTTCCCCACTGAACAAAAAGTAATTTGGTAAGCCTAGACTTTTATTTTTCAGTGTATTGTATTTTTTAATTAAAACTGGCCAGTGGAACCTCTCTATCCCCAAATCACTGCATTGTATTAAATTTCAAGGACTCCTGACACAACTAGAGAGACTTTAATTCTCGGCAAACTGTAAGGAATTAAAATCAATATGTGGTCTGATGGTGCAATTAATATACCAGATGGGGAAAGGGAAATTTCGTGTTCACAACCATCACTGCTTTCAGTTGAAGTTTCTAAGCCTGTGCCTTAGTCAGATAAGTAAACTAGATAATCAACCCGAAGCACTAAACACTTGTGTTTTCATTATAGCTACTGTTAATGAGTCTTTTTCCTTTTGGCGTGGTTATCATTAATTTAAGGAGTGGTTGCTATTTCCAGTGCAGACTCTATGTGCAATGTATAAACAAGAACATAATCATTTGCTTAATGAAATACTTCGATAAGACTTTTTTTAAATAAAATTTTTCTTTTATACTGGTTTACTTACAAAGTTTTTGTATACATTGTTTTTAACACCTGATCCTTCACATTTCATTTACCCACCCCTCCCTCCACCCATAAAATTGTGTGACCCTATGATTAACAGCCCCGTCCTCCCTCCCATCATCACCACCCTCTGTTCCCACACTCTTCCTCTTGGATCCTCATTCACATTCTACAATAATGGTCTTATACACTATTTGTCCTTATGAGACAGAGTTAGTTCATTTAGCATAATGCTCTCCAGTTCCTCTCAAGTTAGGTAGTAATTTATACCATTATCCAGTGACTTATATGTTTATTTAGATCCTTTCCAAGGATCAGAGTCCCCAGTAATCCATTCCCTCAATTTCTATCTTGTTAATTCATAATAATAGTAAGAATATTGGCATTTAAAAAACCATTTCAAATATTCTGTGCTTCTGAAGATTTTCAATGACTTTCATGACTACAAATAAAGTATGACTGTAAGCAATGTGCCAGTCACCTTGCAAAATCTTGTACGAGTTGCTGTTGACACTTCAACCTAAACCCTCAGTATACAGTAGTTTACAATTAAGATTTCTACCCAACGCTGAATTCTACATGAAACAATAGATGCTTTGAGACGAGGCAGGTCTGGATCTCGGTCCCAGCTCACAGCCAGTTATGGTGATGGAAACTTAGGGAAATCATTGTGCCCAATATTTCAAATTTTCAATAAATACATCAGGTAGTATCTACTATTTTGCACTATTTGGACAATTACATGAGCTGATGAAGTACATTAAAAGTCTGGTGTGCTGCTGTCATATGCTGTCAAAAAGACTGCAGCTTATAGTGATCCTATAAGCTAAAGACTGATCTTTCCTTGTCCTAAGCCGTTATCATGCTCCCTCACATTCTCAAGCCCATTGATCAGGTCATTGTGTCAATTCCTCTTGTTGGGGGTCTTCTCTCTGTGACTTTCCTTCCACGTGGTATATTGCCAGATATAGTAGTAGACGTGATACGAGAAACTTGCTTCTCTCTTCCTCTACTCCATGTCTGAAATCCCCTACAGCTCATCCGTGATTCATTATCAACAAATGCTCACGTTGTTTTAGTGAAGAAAAGGACTATGGGAGAAAACACATTGATTTTTCACTGATTCTAATTGGATAATTAAAATTTAGAACGTCCTTCCAGGATGACTATCAATCACAAACTACAATACCCACGAAATAACAGATATTCTAAAATAGTAGTATCTTGTAACTGTGATCTTAAAGTATCATTATTTTAAAATTATAGCAATTATTTGAGTCAATATTATTGTAATGTGCTGTCAAGTCAAATCTGACTCATAGTGACCCTAGGTATATACAACAGCTCTGAACCCTGCTCTATCTTGAGCAAATTTCATTGTCTCTGTAACACTGATGTATCAAATTCATTAATGGTTACACATAGCTGACAGTGTTTGGTGGAGCTCCCAGATTAAAATACGCTTGGAAGCAGGAGTGGTGTCCCCTTCTATAATAGTTTGCCTCCAGAAACCCTATGAACCTGGAGAAAGGAAGAAAGTTATACAAGTGTTGAGAACTTTCTTTCATAGGGTCACTATGAGTCACCTGCTACTTGATGGCACTTAACAACAACTAGAACAACTGAGACACCTACCTCTCTTACCTCAGTCACTGAGTTAATCCATCTCATACAGTGTCTTCCTCTCTTGTGCTGTCCCTCTACCTCTCCAAGCATGATGTTCCTCTCTAAGGACTGGTCCCCCCAGCCATGTGCCCAAAGTATGTGAGACTGAGCTTCACTATCCTAGCCTCCAAAAAGAAACTTAGTTTCACTGTCTCCAAGGCAGACTTCTTTGGTTTTGTAGCAGGCTTTTGTATGTTCAAGACTCTTCTCCAGCACCGTAACTCAAAAGCATTGATTTTTCTGTTATCCTTTGTCACTGTCCAACTCTCTGATGTATAGCAAGTAATTGCAAAACCAAGACCACAACTTAGTTTAGGCATAGGCACACCTTAGTCTCTAGACTGACATTATTGCTCTTTAGTACTCTGGAGAGGTCCCTGATAGTAGATTTTATTTTATACATTAAGAAAAAAATAGATATATTAAGATGACATAATTTTTAAAACATCTTGATAACTTTAGTACTATTGACTATCTTTATATTCTCATGTATTTTATTTTAGACATTTAGAAATATGTTTATAGGAAGAATTCCCTAGGCTTCATTATACATGACCAGAGGGTAGAGAGTTTAAAAACAGTATCCTAGAATTGCAAATGCTGAATGAACACCCAAAACTACATGCCAAGACAATCTTTTAGCCTTAAACCAAACTTATCCATTGAAGACTTCTTCAAACTATACAAGAGTTTAACTCATCTAGTAAGTCATCTCTTTCTTGAGGATTGTGTTCTTTTTAAGATCTATTTATGTGGGGATGATTTTATAACAGCAATTTTAAATATTAGACATATTAGATGGGAATCTTAAATATAGTTGAGTTGGTTTATATTAATGGTAATGAAAAATTCTCAAAATGAGGGAAAGAATACAAAACACGAAGAATGTAATCAATACAACTAAGTTGTGCATGTAGACACTTGATGTATATTTTTGCCATGCATATTCTCAACAATAGCAAAAATATTTTAAAAATGTGTTAGGACCTCTCTTTCAATGTTGTTGGTAGGTACCATCTAGTCAACTCTGATGCACCATAACCACGTGTACAACAGGGAGAAACATTGTCCAATTCATTTTGCCATCACCAGAATCTCTTCCAGGCTGGCCAATTGAGGCAGCCATTGTGCTAATCTATCTCTTTGTGGGTCTTCATTTTGTGACTGTCCTCTATTTGACCTTCATCTTTACCAAGCCCAGTGATAACAAAACAAAATATGTCAAATGAAATTTTGCCTTCCTCACTTCTGTAGAGCAACGGTGTCTCTCTGGAGACTAAGGTGCGTCTGATACAGGCTATGGTCTTCGCAATCACTTGTTATGCATCAAAGAGTTGGACAATGACCAAGGAGGATAGAAGGAGAATTGATGCCTTTGAGCTGTGGTGCTGGAGAAGAGTATTGAGAATACCATGGACTGCTAGGAAAA
>NW_006399826.1:2308910-2310177 GCF_000299155.1 Elephantulus edwardii
TGGTGCCACTGTTGTAAAATAGGACTGACCTTGGGGTTGGGGAGAGACTGAGAAAGATGGGTTCAATAATATATACCACATTGAAAGAGATGAGGGAGAAAACTGTTTAAAAGGGATATGTGATTAGGTATTTTTGTCATGACAGGAGTCCAGAGTAAAGGCTGCATAGTGGAGTGGACCTGGGTGGAGTGTTTGTAAAACAATGAAAGAATTTTTCTTTTACTTTTCCAAGAGGGTAGTGTTCTAGGGGGAAGGGTTTGGAGGGAGAAAAGTGCAACAGTGAATGAATGGAAATCCAAATTCTCTGTAAATTTTCATTGAAATTAGTAATAATAATAATAATAATACCCCCCAAAAACAAATACTCCAGTAGCTTAGTAGAAGAAAGATAGACAATCTTCTCCTGTTTGATTTCCAGACTCTGAGAATCTATCGGAGAATCAGCTATAAGTATGTTCTCACTGGAAGACAATGAGCTATTTGTTGTTGAAGGATCAAAAAAATTCTTTGCAGTGACTGGGGAACTCATTTTACCAGAGAGGTTATTCAAGAATTTTACCAAATCCCCCCTATATGTTTTAAGTCACATTGCCTTTACTACCCTCAGTCCTCCAGGTTTATGGTAAAAATAAATGCTGTCTCCAAAACCCAACTTGCTAAGCTTTCTAAATTGCTGGGCTTCACTCACACTGAAGTTCTTCCTTCAATTCTTTTAAATTTAAAAGAACACTTCTTTTAGACTTTAGAATAACTTCTTATGAAATAATTACTGGACATTTAGTTACATAGTTAATAAAATTCATAAAATAGTAAATTCATTACTGTTAGGTTTCTTCTCATTGTTTCTACCAATAATATTATGTTCCTGTTATGTACCATCAAGTCACCTGCAACTCATAGTGAGCCTATGTACAATAACTCTGAAGCCCATCCTGTCCTGAGCCAGCCTAACTGACTCACATACACCTATTTGCATTGCCCTAGTTACTGTCTCAATCTACCTTACCTGGAGTCTTCCACTTCTGCGCTGTCCCTCCACCCTTCCAAGCATGATGTCTCTCTAGAAGGACTGGTCCCTCCTGGTCACATGCCCAAAGTATGTGAGATGGAGCTTCAAAATCCTAGCTTCCAAGGAGAAACTTAGTTTCTTTCTCTCCAATATAGAACTATTATACTACAGCCTAAATTCTTGAATAATATCAATCTCTAATGATGTACTCTGAAAAATATTTTTTACTCTTTTTTTAGTTAATTTATTTATTTTTCA
>NW_006399826.1:2310277-2318038 GCF_000299155.1 Elephantulus edwardii
AGTCATATTTTGGCTTCTGTGGATTTGGTTTAGTTTTCCTCAGTTAAAAATATGACATGGGTCAAGTATACCCAGTCCTCCAGATGACATCCTTGATTTTTTGTGTTTTAAAGAGATTCTAGGGAGCTCTGGTGGCCTAGTTGGCAAGAAGCTGCACTGCGCAGTTCTAAGTAGCCAGTTTTCCCATTGCACTTTATACAGTGTGAATTCTTGACTGCTGATTCCATGAGCATTGATTGTAAATCAATGTAAAGAGATTCAAGTGCAATGAAATTCATCAGTCCTTTATGTTAAAAACTATACTGGCAGAGTCTAAGATAGAAGAATAATTGGTAAACAGTCCTTAAAGATAAGAACATACATGCCCAGTGATTTAAAAATTTATACTTAAAGTTATTTTTCAGTGCCATTGAGTTGAATAGAACCCGTAGTGACCCTAGGAAGAGCTGAACTGACCCCTGCTCTATTCTATGCCATTTTAACCATCCCTGACACACTAGAGCCCATTGCTGAAGTCACCGTGTTAATCCATGTCGTTGGAGATCTTCCTGTCTAAAGACATCTAATGTATATGAAGTTGTTGTTGAGTACCATCAAGTCAGATACGACCCACAGCTGACCTAGCATATTTTCAGAGGCAGTTTACCCCACAAGAAATGATTGCCCAACCGGCCTCTGTGGAAAAACTGGTGAATTTCAACAGTCTACATTCAGGATTGCAGCACAGGTTCTTACCACAAGGCTACATATATAAATATATATCTGCAAGCTTAATGTTAAGGAGTAACACTATCTATCTGTGTGTCTGCTGCACATGGTGCAAATCCACCAGCTTGACTGTAGGAGTAAGATGGACAATCTCCACCTATGTGTTTTATTGTCTGTGAAAACCCACTTAAAAGTCATCTAGGAGCCAATTTTGACTCAATAGCACATAACAGTTATATATATAAATTATTTTGACTGTTTCACCATGTCACACAATCAATCTGAAAATCGAACCTTAACAGCTCTGTCTTTAAAATGTATCCAGATTCAAAGACCAATCTTTCTGTAAACTTTTGTTTAAAAAAAAATATATATATATATCTCCAGATTCTGATAATTTGACTCACTTCCATCATTGCTACCTGGGTCCAAATCACTATCATATCTCACTTAGACTAGTAAACAGACTGTTAATTTATCATGTTCTTCAAGACAAGGCTTGGAATGTTCATGAATTATACAGAACACATAGCTGAGGCACAGAATTAAAACTACCTCTTATGAAAATCTGGAGGGGACATACACTCATTATGAGTCCCTGGGGCTTAAAAGAAGGGGACGGAGGGGAAAGACATTAAATGGTTCTGAATGTGTTGTATTAAAAATATACCTCAGAATAAATCTCTCTCTGGAGCTTTCATAAATGCAAATTTTAAAAACAGTAATAAGTCAACATGTCACAAATGTCACTCACTTCAAGAGAAGACAATATGTGTGGGTGAATTTTCATGCAGAGAGAGATCTCTCCCTCCTGAGTTTGTTTGCAGTTCATGGACTCCAGACAATTGTCAGAGTCTGACTAGGATTCTTGAGAAGCAAAAGTCAAAGTTTTCCTCATCTGTCCTCCTTCACTTAGGTATAACTATGCCTCCACTTTGCCAAAATTAAATAATGGGTCTAACAATGCCAGCCTATTCCCCAGCACCAGGAATTTCACAGAATCAATATTGCCAGTGACAAAGTTCTTGTTATTTGTTATATGACATCCAGTCACCTATGAACCATAGTGACCCTATGTACAATAACTGTGAGCCTGCCCTGTCCTGAGCCATCTCACTGACTCCAACACACCTGTCCCCATTGCCCTAGTAACTATAGCAATCCATCTCATCCACGGTCTTCCTGTCCCACACTGCACCTCCACCCTTCAAAGTATGATATCCTTTTCCAAGAACTTGTAAAGCACCTAGCTAGATGCTCAGAGATGAAATAGAACTTCAAAATCTGTGTCTCCAAGAAGAAACTTGGTTTCACTCTCTCCAAGACAGACCTGTTTGTTCTCTTTGCAGCCATGGTATATTCAATACTCTTCTCCAGCACCACAACTCAAAGGCATCAGTTCTATCTTTCTTAGTTATTGTTCAGCTCTCTGATCCATAGCAAGTAATTGCAATTAATGACTTTGCAAGTAATTGCAAAGACCATGGCCTGGATCAGGTACACTAAAGTCTCTAAACTGACTTAGTTGCTCCTCAGTACTCCTGAAAGGTCCCTGACAGCAGATTTTCCCAGTGCAATTAGTCTTTTGATTTCCTGACTGCTAGTGCCAAGCATGTTGATTGTGGAGATGATCAGGCTGAAATTGTTAACAATGGCAATCTCTTCTCCATCTCTCATGGTGTTGCCAATTGGCCCAGTGATGAGAATATTTGTCCTCTTGATGTTGACCTTCAATCTATTGAAAACTTCAGTCCTTGACTTTATGCAGCAAATGCTTCAGATACTCCTCAGTTTCAGCAAGCAAGGTTGTATCATTTGCATATTGTAGTTTGGTAATGAGTCTTCTTCCTCCAATCCTGTTACCACATTCATACTCATAAAGCCCAGCCTCCCAGATAATGTGTTCCACATATAGATTGAAAAGGTATAGTGACAGAACCCAACACCGTTGCACTCCTTTCCTGATTTTGAACCACACAGTGTTTCCTTGCTCTGTTCTCACAACTGCTTCCTGGTCTAAGTTTCATATAAGCACAATCTAGTATTCTGAGATTCCCATTCTTCTCAAGGTTAGCTACAATTTGTTGTGATCCACACAGTTGAATGTCTTTGCAAAGTCAATGAAACACAGAGAGACATTCTCTGGTATTCTTTACTTTCAGTCAAAATCCACCTGATATTGGTGATAATGTATGTAGTGCCATGACATTTGCTAAACCCACCTTTTATTTCTGGTAGTTCTCTGTCGATTTCCTGTTCCAGTTGTTTCTGGATAATTTTCAGCAGAGTTTTGTTTGTGTGTGATAATGTTCTATCATTTCCACACTGCCAGGTCATGTTTTTCTGGAATGGAAATAAATAGGAATCTCCTCTTTATGTCTATAATTTTTTCCCCTTATAACAACATTATTTTCTGCCAGTATTATTTTAAGGGACTAAAATTATATAAAAAGGCATCAACTATAAAACTTCATTGAAAGATATCATACTTGGAAAAATAGTGAAAAAGCAAAACTCGCAATGGGATAAATTGACAAAGTACTCTAACAATGAGCTCAAACAAGTAAAGGTTGGGAAGATGGCACAGGATTGGGAAGTATTTCATTATTTCCTGTTGGTCATAGGGTCACTATAAATCAAAGCCTATTCAATGGTCCCTAATAAGAACACAGCTATTGATTATTAATTGGCAGCCATTAATTAAAAAGTAATTGGCCAGATTATAATGGTAGTAGTAAAAATTTCCTGGGGATTAGCCCCCATATATACTCTTTTTAGGACTTTATTCTATTTTTTAATTACCTTGTTCTTAAATTATCATAGTGAAGGTAGCCATGGTGATATAGTCTTTATAGAGTTGGGCTGAAAATCCACAGGCAGGATTTCCGTGGTTCTAATCCTCCGGCTGCTCTGTAGGAGAAAGATGAGTGATCTCTTCCCTCTTGATTTACAGTTTTGGAAAACCCACTGGAGTCAGCTATGAGTCAGTTCTAATTCCACAGTAATGAGAGAGTGAGTGTGTGAAGAGCCAACAGGATCAACAGTGATCTAGATGAGGTTAGGTGTCTGGTATATTTTATGTCTCCACCCTGGTTAATTGACTACAAAAGCCATTGCTCTGTAGCTTCGTTCATTTGTGGTTTGTAATCATGTAAACCAGAGCTCCCTTTGCTCTGACAGTGTCCATTGGGTACATACATAAGGTCATATAAGCAGTAATGTTTGCCTATAATACACACTGGTTAGGTTTTATATCTTTAAGTAGGGAATATGAAATTTTATTTAAGCTAAATCACTCTAATGTGTAAGAATGACTCTGATCACAGAGCTTAAAAATATACATTTCAAATGAATAGATGTTTGCAAATATTTGTAGTTGTTTTGAATCTTTATTAAACATCTAAATGCTTAATCAGTTGTGTTTGTGTTATTATCAGTTTGTGTTATTTATTTATTGCTTGAAAGTTGGCACATGTTAAGATCATTCTTAAGAGAATTAAGCTTTATTACAATATATCTTCATTAATATAGCACTAATATGGTATTTTCTGGTTTATGAATGTGTGGGTATACATATGCACACACATATTGGAGGCACCTGGTTACCTAGTGTTAAGAAACTGTGCTACAATCCTGAAGGCACTGGGTTCAAATCAACTGACTGTTCCACAGAAGGAGGATGGGCAATCTCCTCCCATCTGATTTACTGCCTCGGAAAGAATCAACTATGGGTCAGTTTCAACTTAATAGCCCACAACAACAGTGTGTGTGTGTGTGTGTGTGTGTACATATATGTATATATGTTGTTCCCTAACACTAAAGTGGACAATTATACATTAGGTGTATCACAATTAACAATCTGGAACAGGACAAGCATTACAAAGTGAATTGGTGGGGAGAGTATTTATATATAAAATATATTATGTTGTTGTTGCTGTTGATTGTCTTCGAGTCAAGCACGACTCATAGCAACCCTATGAACAAAAGGTCTGAAATCCTCTACAACTATCGACATTTATCAAAGTCCGTAGTTTCCGCAGGCATTTACTTAGTAAGTGGATGTCACTCCTGCTTCCAAACCTGTCATAGTAGGTTATTGTTTTTATGTACCATTGAGTTGCTTGGGATGTACAGCACTGTGAACCCTTCCGCGTCCTGAGCCAGTCCCACTTACCCCAGCGTGCCAACTCCCATCGCTCCAGTTACTGTATCAATCCATCTCATCCAGGGTCTCCCTCTTCTGCGCTGTCTGTCCATCTTTCCAAGCATGATATCCTTCTCCAAGGAATGATTTCTCCTGGCCATGTGCCCAAAGTAAGTGAGATGGTGCTTCAAAACCCTAGCCTCCAAGGAGAAACTTGGTTTCACCCTCTCTAGGACAGACCTATTTGTTCATATCCTTTCCCAAAAGATGAGATTAAGGTAGCTGCCCCGACGCCCTTCTATTTCCTGATCAAGGAGATTAGAGAGAACCTGTCATCTTGTCTAACGCTGTGCTTCCCAATGCTGTGTAAAAAAATATCTTATCTATCCATCCATCATCCATGCATCCATCTATATATCTAGATTGTGTGTGTGTGTGTGTGTGTGTGTGTGTGTGTGTACACAGAGGGGTGGGGAGAGGGAGAAGGAGAAGGAGGAGAAGGAGAAGGAGAAGAGGAAATTTCCTCTCTAGGGGTTAGAATTCACTAGAGACTCCAAGAAAGACAGGTAACTTCCTCCCAAACCATTTAAAGCCTTGGAAATCTAGAGGAGAATCAACTATGGGTGAGTTCCATTCCCATAGCAATTAAATATTAGAGAGAGCTATTAGTTTTATTATTATCTTGGTGCAATGAAAATCATCTTCAAAAGTGTCCGATAAATAATAGTATAGTGATATATTAAAACAGCATTTTGTAATTTTAAAGTATCATTTAAATTTCAAAGTGTGAACTTGCTTTCTCTAAGAGGTTGGAGTCTTTCAAATTCACGTTCTTAAAGAAACACTGAGGAATCTAAGAGTTAATCAGTCTAATTCAAATGTGCTCTATTAATAGGAGTCAGAGAAAGAAGTTACACTGTTTTGCTTAAGAATGTCCAAGGCCTTTTTATTACCTTGAGGTAACTATTCATGCAGTTTAAATTTCAATGAGAACTGTCTAATGTTTAATATTATTATATGGTTGGGTTTATATCTGCTAGTTTACTTTCTGCAATGATGTATCTCATACATTTTTGTTTCTGTTTCTCATTTACTGCATTGTAGTTTATGAAAGAGATTCTCTAGAGTCTCATTTAATATCTTAATAGCTATTAGTTGTTGCTTTTGGGCTTGTCATGTACACCTTAACTTATCAAAGTTAATGGCAAATTCATAATCATTTACCTTCAGGAAAATGTAGAAGCTTAATTACTGTATTACTTTGTTCTCTTCTTTATTTTTTCCTTTGTGGTACTCTTATTCCCATTACATTTGTACTTGTTAATTTTTCTTCTGTTTTCTCTTTTTCTCACATGCTGTTTTATTTTTTGAGCTACCTCTCCTTCATAGGGTAGCTATGAGTCACCTGCAACTCGATGACCCTTAACAACAATAACATCAACATAGAGAGAGAGATCAGTTGGCCCAGTGAACAGAAGGTGATGCTACCAAGCTGAAGGTGGGTGACTTTTAATCTGCGGCCCTCGGGCCTGTCTTTCATTATTTTTGTCCAGACATTCCTCTGGGTCGTATAGCCCTGGTGTACAAGTTGCTGTACAGCGGTAACTTGTGGTTGCTGTGGGGCTGAACACTGTGACACTGATGTGTCAAATGCGTTAATGGCTGGTTACCCAATGAGGACAGAGTGGGGTGGAGCTCTCCTATTAAAACAAGCTTGGAAGGAGGAGTGGCATTCACTTCCGTAATAGCTTGCCTCCGGAAACCCTATGAACCTGGAGAAAGGATGAGAGACAGCCAAGCGTTGAGGACTCTCCTTCATAGGGTAGCTATGAGGCGTCTGTGACTTGATGACACTTAACAACAACAACAACAATCTTAAGTTAAATGTATTAATCCTTTCTTTTTACCAGTTCAAATCTTTTGGTGACTAACTAATGAACTTGAACTTAGTTATCATAATTTCAATTAAAGATTTTTTCATCTCTTTAATTGTAATTTTAGTGAAAATTCACAGACATTGGCTTTTTATTAAGTTATTCATATACATGTTCCATCCAATTCTCTTTGCAATGCTTGTCCTATTCCAGATCATTAATTGTGATACACCACACAATGTGTAATCATTCACTTTAGATACCTATGTCTTAAAGAATTCTAGTGATGTAGCATGCTGAATGTTGCACTGATAATAAAAAGAGTGATGGTTCAGAGCCACTTGCGTTTCATAAAAGAATGATAAGCCTTCTCCTCCAGTTAAGTTCATAGCCTCTGAAATCCAGTGGAGGGTGACGCTGGGGCAGAATCGACTTGACGGTGATGGGTTTGGGTTTGGTAACCATGTGTCTCACATTATGGAAAGGCTTTACCTTACCAAGGTTTCGCTGTCACTTTTGCAGGAAAGACGTTCCAAAACATAATAAATAATAGCATAGAGCTCTGGGAGCCAAGTGGGTAAGGAACTGTGCTGCCCAAACCAAAGATGTGTGGTTCTAATACTCCAGCAGCCACCACAAGATAAAGGTAAATAATCTAATTGAAAAATGGGCACAGGATATGAACAGACACTTCACCAAAGAAGACATTCAGATGGCTAACAAACACATGAAGAAATGTTCAAAATCCCCAGCTCTGAAAGAGATGCAAGTCAAAACAACTATAAGATATCATCTCACCCCAGTCAGAATAGCAAAATTTAACAGAACAGCAAGCAACAAAGGCTGGCAAGGTTGTGGAGAAACTGGAACCCTTATTCACTGTTGGTGGGAATGTAAAATGGTGCAACCACTGTGGAAGGCAGTATGGTGCTTGCTCATAAAGTTGCAAACAGAGATACCATTTGACCCAGCAATTCCACTACTGGGAATATACCTCAAAAAGACCATAACTGACATCCAAGCAGATATATGCAC
>NW_006399826.1:2320083-2350299 GCF_000299155.1 Elephantulus edwardii
CAAATGGTATCTCTATTTGCAACTTTTTGAGAAAGCGCCACATTGCTTTCCACAGTGAGATGCAAATCAAGACAACTATGAGATATCATCTCACCCCAGTAAGATTAGCAAAATTTAACAGAACAGCAAGCAACAAATGCTGGCCAGGTTGTGGAGAGAATGGAACCCTTATTCACTGTTGGTGGGAGTGTAAAATGGTGCAACCACTGTGAAAAATATTTTTTACTTATTAAAGAAGCATTTAAAATATTTTCTTTTTTTTCATTTTCATAAACAGATTGGTTTCATTCATTCATACACATTTTCCTTCTTTCCTTTCCACCAATTCCCCTTGTAAGGCTATTCATACACATGGTTTATAAACATTCATTCCTTTCTGATGAATGTCCTTCAAAGGTAAACCATATTTCTCGTCCTTATTTGCCCACAATATTGTGTTTATTTAAAAAACTAACAAACAAACAAACACAAAACCCAAACTATAACTAGAAGGGTTTTTAGAATCCCATTGGAAGGGGTCTTACCTAGTTCTCTTAACTAATAATTGTGCAGCACAACTACAAGACAGTTGATTCATTCCATATTATTACTTTGAATTATTAGATCTGTAATAAACTCTTTTCTATTAACTTGTTCACTCTTTATTCATTTTAATTGTTATATAGGATTTGTCAAATTCTTTATGCCCTGAATTTCTCATAGCTACTATAATCAGCACGCAAAAACATACAGCCATGTATTTAGAAGAAACAAATCGTACCAACAATGGAGTTTAGTTCAGTAGTCAGACCTAAAGGAAATTGTTCTTTTAATGTGTTCCTTTGTGTCCCTGTTTGACAACACTTTTCTCAATGAGAGGCAACTCACCCTGTAGACGAGGCCAAAGTTACATCAAGGTAACACCAGATAATATCCTACCACCTCGAATAACAGAGCTGGTTGGTGCCTGATCTCTAAAGATCAAACAGAACATCTATCTCTGAAATACCAATGATAGGTAACTTTGTGGGCGATCTATGCTCCCTACTAGTGGTTTAATCATAAAGCAGAGAAGGTGTGAGCAAATCTCCAAACAAAAGCAGTTGGTATAAATAAAATGGCTGTCCAAATTGAAACTCCATTTCAAATCAAACTGAAACTTAGTATGAAAACTTTTAAAAAGCGATATATGATAGGGTATTATGGTTATCGCTAGAGTCCAGAATTAAGGTTGCATAGTGGAGTGTACTCGGGGCAGTGGGAGAGGTGCGGGGGAATTGTATACCAAAGAAAGAATTTTTCTTTTACTTTTCAAAGAGAGGAGTGACCTGAAGGGGAGTGGGGAGGGCTGGGCAAGGAGAAAAGTGCAACAATGAATGAATGGAAATCCAAAATCTCTGTAAATGTTCATTAAAATTAATAAAATATTTTTTTTAAAAAACCTTTGCTTATGCTTCTCTCAAGAGACCATTCAATTTTTTGTAAGTTTAGCTGCTTGAACCACAAAAGAGAAAAAGTCAAAATGTTAGCTTGTGCAAAGATTTTGTGTTAAAAAATTAGAAAAGTTTGTGGAGAGTGTTTGCACAGCTTGATCCAAGAATTGTTTGGTCAACATGCACCAGGAGATTAGGAAATGGAAATGATAATGTTAAGAAATAGTGCAGCCTAGTGACCCTACTGACTTTTTACTATGTACACCTTGATGCTTGTGACTACAGAGCCCTTTATTTACCCTACCTGATTAAAAACAAAGCCCTCGTTTTCATCATGTATGTTCGATCGCTATAGTGCCCTATTTTGACACTAATGTGTCTCTTAATTCTCCAATCTCTCTACTTTTCAACAAAATTCTTGTTCTCATGGTTTTACCTAGTGTAAAACTGCCATTTCATTATGGCAACTTCAAGCAAGTGATAAATTTGAATTTCCCTTCATATCTGTATAATCTCAACAGTTATCATTAATGCCATTTAGTTCCACCTTGGGAATCTCTTTTGCTTGTTTTCTCTAAAGAATAGTAAAATTTCCATGTCTTTCTACCAGCAACAAAAAGAACACATAATGTTTGTAAAACCTTGGAGAAAAATCTTTGCACAGAAATGATGCTTCTACACTGTTTTAATGATGTAATAGGGAAGAATATACCTTAGAATCTCAAGAAATTCCATTCTTTAACTCTTTTTTCTAATTCTGAAGCAATTATATAAGTAGAGAAATGAGACTATAGGTAGAAAAACCAAAGTATTTATTTTAGTATTAATAGAACCCATATCAGTGGGCAAGACAGATATTTCACATTTAAGTCTCCAAATAAGAAATCTAAATAGCCTTAGAAAATGGAACACTTCTCACAAAGAGGTCTACTCTGGGAAAACCACGGATAGATAAGCTCACCAGAAAAATGGTGTAGCCTAAGAAAAGGAATTATGTTTGATTTTCTCTAAGTTTCTCTACATATTGTTCTGCTAAATTCACTGTGGTAATTAATGCAGACATAGGCAGTTGAGCTAGATTGCCCTATTAAAGAGTCCTGTGTCCATTATATTCAGGGTCTTTTTACCACACCCATTTCCTTTATTATACTAAAATTTTATCTTTCTTAAAGAGGCTAGAATTTTAAAGAAATAATTTGGATGAGAGACATGGAAAAAATTTTCACAAAGGAAAATATTTGGATGGCTAACAGACACATGAAGAAATGCTCTAAATTACCAGCAGTAAGAGAGATGCAAATCAAAACCACAATTATATACCATCTAACTCCAGTAGCAGTGGCAAAATTTAACAGGACAGCAAGTAATAAATGTTGGAGAGGATGTGGAGATATAGGAACTCTTATACATTGTTAATGGGATTGTAAAATGGTACAACCACTCTAGAAGGCAGTTTGATGCTTCCTCAAAAAGCTAAACGTAGAAATTTCATATGATCCAGCTATCCCACAGCTTATAATATACCCCGAGAAAATGAGAACTGAGGTATAGGCAGGGACTTGCACATCAACATTTATAGTAGTATTATTCACCATAGCAAGAACATGGAAACATCTCAAATGTCCAACCACAATGGAATGGATTGAGAAATTATGGTACACTCATACAATGGAATACTATGCAGCACATAGGAGGAGTGATTTTGTAAATTACTACCTAACTTGGGAGACACTGGAGAGCATCATGCTAAGTAAACTAACTCAGTCCCATAAGGACAAATCTATATAAGACCATTATTGTAGAACATGTATGAGGATCCAAGGAGGAGAGGTGAGCACTGAGGGGTGTGGAAGGGTGGGTGTAAGGGGTGGGCGGAGTGGTTAATCATAGGGTCACACAATATGATTGGTGGAGAGAGGGATGGGTAAAGGAAATGGGAAAGATCCTGTGTGAAAAACAATGTCTATTATATTTTGTAAGTAAACTAGTGTGAAATAAAAATTTTCTTTAAAAAAAGAAGTAAACTTAAAGGCCATATTTAAATATTTTGTTGTTGATTGCTGTCGAGTCAAACATAATTCATAGAGACTGTACGAACAAAAGGCCTGAAGCCTTTCTACAACTATCATCATTTATCAAAGTTCATAGAGATTCCAGAGATATGTTGTTTAGGAAGTGGATGCCACTCCAACTTCTAATACATATTACACAACAAAATATGTATTGCCATCTTATTGTTTGTTAAGTGCCGTCGAGTCATAGGTGACTCATAATGATCCTATGTACAAAAGACCTGAACACTTGTATAACTTTCATCTTTTCTCCAGGTTCATAGGGTTTCCAAAGGCAAGCTATTTCAGAAGCAGATGACACTCCTACTTTCAAGCTTGTTTAATAGGGGAGCTCCACCAAACACTGTCCACCACGGGTAACCATTCTCACATTTGACACATCAGTGTCACAGTGTTCAGCATCACAGAAACCATGAGTTTCCTCTGTACAGAAAGTGGACTGACCAAGGCTATATAACCTAGAAGAATGTTTGACCAAAAACTACTTAAGACAGGCCCAAAGGCCATAGGCCCTCAGGACCTACGGAACTTAAGAACCAGAGCATGGTTCAAACTCCATGAGCTCCTTCATTCTAAATTCCTCCATAATCATGCATTCTCATTGGTTCTCATCACCCAAAAGCACCCATCTGGGAGCATTCCACTGCTTCTTCAATCTCCTCTTATTCTGATGCCACGTGTTTCTTCATAGAGTCTTACTTCTTTAATGATTTGTCCACCATATAGACTGAATACAAATGAAGTAAGGGTACATATATAATCAGAAAATGAACAAAGGCCTGAAGCCTTTCTATAGCTATCAGTATTTCTCCAAGTTTTTAGACTTTCTATAGGCATGTAGTTTAGGAAGTAGATGCCAGTCTTGCTTCCAAACCTGAATCAATGTGGGAGCTCCAACAAAAACTGCCCGTGATGGGTAGCCAGTTATGGTGTTTGGCACAGCTGTGACCCAGTTGACCATCATCGCAGCAACTCTATGCTATTTCAGTAGCTCAAATAGAGGGGGATGAAAATAGAAAAAAAAAAACAACAACAAACAAACCCACACAATCTAAGCAGATCCTTAACCAAAACAAGAGCACCCTTGTTCAGAGTCTACCACTTCACCTAACTCCAAAATGGAGACAAAGGCCAGGCTTTATATGTTGCTCTTATTGTCGTTAAGTGTCATCAAGTGGTGACCCTATCAACAAAAGACTAAACCTGTTCTATAAAAATGGTCCTCTCTCTAAGTTCATATCTAGTCAGCCTTAATTCATAGCTGACCCTCCCATGGGTTTTCAGAGGATGTTACTTGCGGGGGGAGGAGATGGTTTGTCTTTCTCTTGCTGAGCATCTGGTGGATTTGAATCACAAGCCTCTGACTACAGATAATGATAATGAACAGATAATTAGTTGGCAAAACTAATGGGATAGCAATTCTGGAGGCATAGTCTATATAGAGTTGCACTGTAAAGCCCCAAGTTATGCCTCTCTGGTGGTTCAACTCCATCAGTGACTCCACAAGAAAGATGGACAATCTTCTCCATACAATTTACAGCCAGTGGAACCCAGTGAAGGGTTAGTTAAGAGTCAGTTCCAGCTTGACAGCAATGACCCTGAGTGGTTTTTGGTTTTTTTTAAATACATTTGATTAACAGAGAAGTCTAAGTAGTTTACATTAATCATACCTCTATTTTACTTCTTAAGAAACTAATTTGCACCAGATTAGGCAGCTCTTCAGTGTGCTGCTCAGAAGTTTGTGTTCATTGCCAGGAATACAGCTAAAATGTTCTTTGGAAGAGTGGGGACGCTTTGTCTCACATACTTTGGCGTGTTGTCAAGACAGGTCGATCCCTGGAAGGGGATATCACACTTGGGAAAATAGTTGCTGTTAGTTGCAATCAAGTCAACTATTACTCATCACAACCCTATGAACAATAGATCTTAACATCGCCCTTTCTCATCACCTCAGAGTGTCATCATCCTCACTATCTCAGATAAGCCACTGTTTGCATCACTGTGTAAATCTATCTCCATGAGGGTCCTCCTTTCTTTCCCTGACCTTCCATCTTTGCCGGAATGATGTCCTTCTCCTAGAACTGGCCGCTCTTAACAACATGCCCAAAGTCTGTGAGGTGAACTTTCACCATCCTTGCCTCTAAAGGTGACCCTGGTTCCCCTTCCTTCAGGACAGAATTGTCTGTTCCTTCGGCAGTCCAGGAGATATCCAGTACTCTTATTCAACACCCCAATCCAAAGGTTTCAATTCTTCTTCTGTCATTCTTATTTGTTGTCCAATTTTCAGATGCATAGGAAGTAGTAATTGCGAAGAAGATTACAGCAAAAAAGAAAAATACCCTCGTGGAGATGAATGAATGCAGGGGCTGTAGTAATGAGCCCATGCACAGCACAGGCACCAGGTTCTCTTATGCACAAGGTGGCTGTGATATTGGAATTGGCTCAACAGCCTCCAATAGCAGCATCATTTCAAGAACAGCAGCACTTATCAAAATGAGGGAAGAGGAGGGCATGAGATGAATGAATGATCAGACTTTGTGGACATTAACCGTAATTCTAATTAATGTTATGAAACTAGATGTGCGCTGATGATTTATTGAGAAACCATTATGCTTTGTAAATGCTCACTCAAACCATAATAAAAAAATAAAAAGATACTCAATAATAATAAATAAAAATACTGGCCATGCACTTAATTCTGATGTATGGACTGTGTATGTCAGAAATGAGGAGAATGCCCAGCCGAGGGCAGAGTTCAGAGCCACTCTTCATCGTATCACTATGAGTCATACCGGCCTTGACAGCACCAAACAACAACTCCCACAGCACATTGTACGTCAGAATAGATCAGTGCTCCATAAGGTTCTCAGGAGATGATCTTTTGAGAAATAATTCCTGAGGCTTTCCTTCCAAATTGCTACAAAAGAGACTGACAAAAATAGTCAATGCTCTCGTGCTTGTAACCTCGAAGTTGGCCCCAGCTTGCCGTTAACTCGTCATTCATTGGGTTTCTGAGGCTGTAAATCCCAAGAAAGGAGATGGACTATTTTTCATCCTTAAAGCCACAGGTGGGTTCCAATCACCAGACACCAGAGAAATGCAACTTTTAGGTTAGGAGTGTAACTTTCTACAAACTGCACCACTATGGCTAATTTACAAAGCAAAATCATGACTTATTTTTAATAACTTACGTAGCTTTTTTGCTTGTTTTGATAGTCATTTTTTTGCTCCCCCAGCCCACTGGAAGAGCTTGGAGGGCTAGAGCAAGTCTGTGGGCACTAATTGAACTTTTGTTAATATATGCTCTTCCATTCTATGATATTTTTGAGAAGCTAAACAATCTTAGCAATCAGGAATGCATTTAAATGATAAACTTAATCTTTTTTTATACAGTAGCCTTTGTTCTATAGGTTTTTTCCTATCAAAAAGTATGATGTAATTCAGCACAAAGATGTTTTTGAAATCAGGAGTAAATTCTTGACTTCTTAGTATAACAAATGTAGTAAGAGTTACATTTGTACTTGTTACATCTTTTGGCTCCAGCCCTGTGATTTTTTTTTTTAATTCAGAGCACCAATAGATCGGCAAAAAGTTACATTTAACTTTCCAAATTCCACGTCTTCAAGGACATCAGACAGTTTTTATTACTCCGTTTGAAAGAAACCTCGAGAAAAGCAGCTGCACACAGCTTTAAGAAGTTGATGCAATTTTATTTTATGTGTTAGAAACTGGGAATACACTGAGTTATTAAGTTATTAATGTTAGTATAACTAATTACTCTAATTTGAGTCTTAAAAGTTTCTGAATTGTGCCTAATGAGAACAAGCAAACTTAATTGCCCCCATAAAAGTTCCCAAGAGCAGTATGTATCTTTTATGAAGATAAAATACACAGAACTAATAATTTATCAATCTTCTGTTTGGAATAAGATATGTGTATGTCTTTTCACTGTATGATATCATATCCAGTTCATAGAGCTCTGGTAGCTTAGTGGTAAAGAAACGTACTGATAAAGCAAATGTATGTGGTTTGAATTCACCAGCTCCTCTGTGAGAGAAAGAGGAACAATCTCTTTCTGTGCAATTTACTGCCCTTGAACACTCACTAGAGAGAGAGCTACAGATCGATTCCAACTCTATGATACAGAATAAGGACAACAACATAACCAGTTTAGAAATTCAGGTTTTTCACGGATACAGCTAATTCTCTTTAGGTATTTCTGGATAAAAGAAGTCAGCAAATATTTGTGATTATATGAATATTACCATATAGAAACAATTATGCCTTCCCAGTCAGTAAATCTAGACTCTAATACTTGCTTGTGTGCTTAGGAATTAAAGTGAAATAAAATTTCCAGGACTGTATAAGCTTTAGAGTCATGAAAAGACATATCTGACACTTATGTCAATTTAGACTGAAAAGAATAAATGTTATTGTTTTGTGCCATCATGTTAGAACAACCTCATAGCTGACCCTCTAGCAGGTTTCCAGAGGCTGCAAATAGTATGGGAGGAGATTGCCCATTTTTCTCCTGTAGAGCAGATGGTGGATTCAAACAGTCTGTCTTTGGATTGACAACATACCTTCTTACCTACAAGGCTGTCATAGATACCTAAAAAAGGTGATAAAAAGTAGTAAATCACACCAGTTATAAAAAAAAAAAGTTACACACATGCAATCTGTAAACAAATAAGAATTCATTCTAGACAGCTTGAAAAAGACAAATTACCTAGAATTTATGAAAGAGCCATTTATTTCCTTAAGTCTCAATAATGAATCTCCATTATCCAACATTTTAGTTTTCCTTTCAATCCTTAGAAATTAGAACAATGATTATAGGCTCTGGTGAAAATTAGCTCTCATCATCTTTTCTTGATTCTTTACACACTAGGATACAGCCTTCTCTTCAAGGTTACCTTTGCTGAATCTGGTATTGTAGAGCTGGGTTTGTCACGTGTTTCTATTCGTACTAAAGATTATTTACCAGTTATTATATCATGATAAAATTTTGGAGTAATAAATTAAATTCCAAAGGAATTCTCAATTAAAAAGCATGTACTGTTTCTAAGCACTGTCACCTGATTTTGTCATTGTTGATTATAATTGGAAATAGTGAAATTTTACATTATTGTAGTCACTTGCATTACAGATCAAACCATAAAAAGGTATTCCATGAGGGAGTCAATCTGTAAAGAAATAGATTTGTAAGATTTTTAAACGTATCTTTTATACCTTCGCTTTTAGTCAAC
Organism: Elephantulus edwardii; assembly: GCF_000299155.1. Taxonomy (NCBI): domain Eukaryota; kingdom Metazoa; phylum Chordata; class Mammalia; order Macroscelidea; family Macroscelididae; genus Elephantulus; species Elephantulus edwardii. The sequence goes on from NW_006399826.1 coordinate 2,328,817, forward strand.
AAGAAGAATATAGGGCTTCTTTCAAATAGCCCCTCTCTAGGGCTTATTATTTATTCATATACTCTATGAATTTTCACATCTATACCAGAAGAAGTATGTGTCCATGTATTAAATACTTCATGCTGGAGAAGCTTGAGGGTTAGAAAAAGAAGAGAAGACCCCCAAGGAGATGGGTGAACATAGTGACTCTGGCTTGAGCATTTTGGATTATGTAGACTAAGGAAAGGTTCAGATTTGTTATTCATAGGCATACCATGAGTTGTATTCAACTCAGCTGCACGTTAACAATAACAACATTAAAGACAGCATTTTTCAATGCTAAATACTTGAGGACTACAAAGTGTCTATTAATAGGTGAATACAAAAGAAAAGCCAAAACAGAAAAAATTCACCACTGTCAAGTAGATTCCAATTCATAGTAACCTTGTGTTGTTGTTATGTGAGGTCAAGCCGGAACCAACTCATTGGTGACTGTGCAGTGGGTTTGTTGGGACAGGAAATCACAGGGGCAGAGGTTTTCCATCTTTCCCCACATAGTAAGTAACCTTCTACATAGGAACCTTATTCATGTATGTACCATTGAGTCTGAACTCAATGTTTTTTGTATTTCTGTTGTGCATATACTTGTCTATAGTGAATGATACTAATTGACATTATATTTTTGCAGGTCAACTCTTATCATTGACCTAAGATATGTCTTCTATAAACTTTGTCTCCATCAAAATTTTTCAAGGCTCAGATCTGAGTCAAATAATGATTTAATACAACAAATTTCTTAACAAAGTATCATTGTTAAAAAGGAAATAGCATAGGAGATGTACACAATGCTTTACTTATCAGACTTATCAATATTTCTACATAAACTTAATGATAATAATTCCTTAAAAATTTCATTTAGGGCACAGAATTATGTTTATGAATAATTTGAAAAAGTCTATAAATTTGGGGGCTGAATTGTATGATGATGGTGATGAAGACTATAATAATTAATCTTGTATGTAATTAAATAGGTAGAGAGTAGTAAGTAATGATAAGATATCTATAATTAATATGCTATTATTATCTCCTTTAATTAACCTGTCTTAGAGGAAATACAACCAGGGTGCCTCGTAGAAACAAAGGGAATAATACTTTGTCGCAAATACCATACTCATTTTATGAGGAGGTGCCTTTGGAAAAAGACAATGTACTTGGAAGGACAGGAGAGCCATCGGAATAAAGGAAGATCCTCAATGTGAAGGGTTGACACAGTGATGACAACAACAGGCTTGAACATGAAGGCAATGGTGAAGATGGTATAAGATAGCAAGTAAGGTTTGCATTTATTATTCATAGGGTTGCTGTGAGCCTTAGGTGTCTCAGTGGTACCTAACAATAACAGCAACAGTATGAGGATAATAATTTCATGCTAGATAATCCAAGACAGGGAAAATACATAATTCTAATCATCATTTTTGCTGTAATTGGAATTATTAAACCGGCTGACATACTTGAGCCTGTAGCTGCAGTCACCGGGTCAATCCATCTAGTCAAGAGTCTTCCTCTCTTTTGCAGGATAATCATTCTAATTGAAGTTAATAAACCAGCATTCTGGCTTCTAAATAATGTCATGTGGATTTGACATGAGAGCCTTATTTATGAAGAGTGAACAACTCTGCATTCCTTGAGCTGTCTAAAGAAGAACAAAAATGATACCATGAAGGCTACTCCCTGAGTGTAGCTAATCTGAAAGGACTTGTCTAAACTCCTTCCACTAACTTAAAAGCTTGCAGGGGTAGCTATTTTTACTCAAAATTTAGCCAGAGGACCTCTACAAATCATTGAGGAGCAATGATGTCAGTTTGAGAACTAAGGTGCACCAGATTCACACCATGGTCTTTTTAACCACTTGTTATGCATGTGAGAGCTAGAGAATGAATAAGGATGACAAGAATTGACACCTTTGAGCTCTGGTGTTGCAGAAGACTACTGAATATCCAATGAACTGCCAAAAGAACAAACAGATATGTTTTAGAGAGGGTGCATTCAGAGTGTTCCTTGGAAGCAAAGGTGATAAAGTTTCAACTGCCATAGTTTGAGCACGTTGCTTGGATAGAAACATCATGCTTGGGAAGGTGGAAAGTTGGTCAAAGAGTGGAAGATCCTTAGCATAATGGATTGACACAGTGACTGTAGCAATGACAGAATAGGACAGGGTTCAGATCTGTTGTTCATTGGATCACTATGGGTTGTATTTACATGTAAATAGGGGTGCTCTGGTGGTCTAGTGAACAAAGAGCTGTGCTGCCATCCTATACTAAGCAATTCAAATCCACCAGCTGCTCCACAGAAGAAAGACAATCTCTGGCAACAGTTACAAGCTCTGAAAATTCGCTGGAGGGTCAGCTATGTCCCGGTTCCAGCTCAATTGCAAAAAGTAATGTTATATAAATGTGTTTGTGTGGATTAAATATATAATGTTTATTCCACAAACTACATTTCTAGAGATATAACAATAATACTAATTCAATTAATCTATACCCTAGTCTCTAAACAATGATTGTTTAAAGAATGGAAATATACCTGGTTTGGAGACAATGAAAGAGAAGAAATCTTGTGAAATGTGTGTGAGCTCTGGTTATTGATCATTGCGTGGCATCCTTTAAGAATGTGATGCTTACAGATCCTTACGTATTTTGTGGCTATGAGGAAAGACGCCATGCAGATAGAGTCTGAGGATAAAGCTCATAGAACTGGAAGAAAAACAGAGCAGCAGGTAGTGATGTTACCACATTAAACACCTGGATCAGGACTGAAGGCAGGTGAACTATTGTACTTCAAGCTATAAAATGAGTGCATTATTCTTTCACTCTGTTTGTTGTTTGAATTACTTCCTATCACATGCAACCAAAAGATTTCTCACTGATGTAGAAGCTCATAAACTTGACTTCAGAATTAGGAGTTATGATATAGATGCATTTAAGAGTAAATACCAGGAAAAATGTGTTCCTGTATGTAACACAAATTTATTGAGCATTTATTCCAAGTAATGACTGTTGGGAACTCTGGCAACCTAGAGCCACTAGTGGATTAGTCGTTGCATTGCCAATCCATAAGGCAGCTTATTCAAGGGAGAAATACAGGCAATCTCCTCCTGTATGACTTACAGCCTCTGAAATCTCACCAGTTAGAATAGTAATTAAATAGTTATTTTTAGTAGTCCAAGATAGTCTATTGGATGAATATATCACAATTTTTCAATCCATTCATGTGTTGATGGGCATATGGGCTGTCTCCATTTTCTTGTTAGTGTGAATAGTGTTGCTATGAACACAGGTGTACATATCTCCATTTGTGTCTTGGTTGTGATTTCCTTGAGGTATGCAGAACTAAGGAACAAGGATTCTGTAAAGTACTATATAACGTGGAAGAGTCTAGAGAACATTATGCTAAGTGAAATAACTCAGTCATATAAGGACAAATATTGGATTAAGACTGCCACTGTGAAATTAGGAGGATAACTAAGTAAGATATGTACAAAATTTCAAAAAAGAAAAGAGAATGGGAGAAGGGGGCAGTTAAAAGAGAAGGAAGGGAAAGTCACTAGGATAGCAGAGACCAGCGGGTGCATGGGAAGAAGGAATAATGAAGATTCACTGGGAACTTGTAGAGACAGGATGATAATAGGTATAGATCAATATTAATTAATGTTATTAATACAATGTATGTGAATGATTAAATAAAATACAATGTACATGAATGAAACACAAAGTATATGAATAATTGAAGGAAGCTCTGGTGGCCTAGTGGCAAGAAGCTGTGCTGCAATCCTGAAGGACCTCAGTTCAAATCCACCAGATTCTTCTCTGGAGAATGCGGGGCAATCTCCTCCTGTGCCAGTCAGATCTGACTCGATGATACACAGCAAGAAAAAAAAAGTATATGAATAATTGTATGCAAATCAGTTAAAAATGAAAACCACTAGGGAAGCAGAGATTAATGGACAGATAGTGGCGGATGAAAGGATAGGTAAGGGCAGTGGGTATTTGATGAAGCAGAAGGATAAAGGCATTGTTTAAACACAGTGCAGATGAATGCTCTTTGAAGGCAGAGATAATGAGGCTTTGCCTCACATACTTTGTGTATGTTGCTAAGAGGGGCTATTTCTTGCAAAGGGACATGATGCTTAGAAAGGCAAAGGGTCAGCAAAGGAGAAGAAGACCCTCAACAACGTGGATTGATGCATTGACTGCCACAATGGACTCTAATGTCTCAGGAAGTGACGCAGGCTAGGACAGAGTTCAGGTCTGCTGTTCATAGGGTTGCTATGAGTTGTATTAGACTTTATGACACTTAACAACAATATGAATGCAATACAATGTATATGAATGATTGTGTGAAACCAATAAAAATGAAAAAAGGAAAGAAAATGATTTGAGGAAGAAGTACAAAATCTCCTGGTTTATAAAATAGCAATACACCCACTATAGGCAGTTTAGAGAAGTCTTACTGGAGGGATCTTGAGCTCACACCTGAAAAGGAGCCTAAAACATAAAGGGGACAACTTGGAGGGGAGTTATACCAGGCAACTGCTGCAATGGCCCGTTTTAGTTCTGTTGTACCCCATCCTAGCCCCTGCATTATCCCTATCATCTCCCTGCCATTCCAAACTCTGGGATTTTACACCAGAGAAGCTGGGAAAGGGCAACTCCTGTGATTAACAAATTCTGTTTGTGCTTGGAAGTTCTGGTGGCTTGGTGGTAAGAAGCTGTGCTGAAATCCCAAAGGCATGTGGTTTGGATCCACCTGCCAGCTTCTCTGCTGAAGAACGATAGGCAATTCTGTCTCACGTGATTTGTTGTTGTTAGGTGCTGTCGAGTCATATATGACTCATAGCCATAGCGACTCTATGCACGAAAGACTTGAGCGCTGTTCATAGAGTTTCCGGAGGCAAGCCATTTCAGAAGTGGATGCTGCTACTGCTGCCAGGCTTGTTTTAATAGGGAAGCTCCACCAAACGCTGTCCACCATGGCTAACCATTATCACATTTGGCACATCAGTGTCACAGTGTTTAGCATCACAGCAACCACGAGTTACCCCGTACAGCAAATGGACAGACTAGTGCTATACCACTTAGAAGAATGTTTGACTAAAAACAATTAAAACCAGGCCTGAGGGCCACAGATTAAAATCACCCACCTTGGGCTTGGTAACATAACTTTCTGTCCACGAGGCCAAGGTAGCTATGTTGTTATTGTTGTCAGGTGCTGTCGAGTTGTAGATGACTCATCGTGACCCCCCTATGAACGAAAGACCTGAGCACTGCTCACAGAGTTTCTGGAGGCAAACCATTTCAGAAGTGGATACCACTCCTGCTTCTAAGCTTGTTTTTATCGGGAAGCTCTCGACCAAACACTAAACACATGGATAACCATTATCATGTGATTTACTGCTTCTGAAAAACTGCTGGTGGGTTAGCTATGAACTGACTTGAGAACATACAACTATATTGTCTCTATAGTTCTTGTTGAGAAAACAAGATGGTTAGAATTAAATCCCTCCCCATATACTCCACCATTTAACTATTGTAAGATCTCTGATGGCATAGCGCGTAGCGTGTAGCACTGCTATCCAGAAAGCTACATATAAATCATCTCTGGTGGTTTGAATGCATCTGGTCTTAGGAAGAAAAATGGGCAATCCCTTTCTTTTAAGATTTACAGCCTCAGAAAACCCCGGGAGGGTTACTAGGAGATGATAACACATCAGTGAGTCTTGGTGTTTTGTTTTTACTTTGAGGCACTGTGAGTGGTGGACCAATTGAAGATTTCTCTGGTTTTCTTTTTTTAATTGAGATTTTATTGCAGTTTATAAAGAACATGGATTTCCATTCATTCATTGTTGCACATTTTCCTCCCTGTCCCACCTACATCCTGTTTTTCTTGAATATTAAACAGTATTTAATGGGTGTTCCTTTTTTAAAACACAGAGAAAATAAATATGCATTTATGACTTTTCATTTCAATGGTTCACACTAAACTATCTGCACATAAATTTAGTTAACTACAGAAATTATATTAACACTTTGTCCACTAAAATGTTCTAAAAAAAAATAGTCGTACTTCTATTAGGACTACCAGCAACTCTAGGTTTAGTCACCTTAAATCAGTAAATTATATAAGAATGGCTGCCCAGAACGCAATCAGCCTTCCCACATGCAGCTTTCCCTCCTCCAGCACTCGCCAATGGCTGAATTCATCACTTTGTCTTTCACAGACGATTCACACATATGATTTATTCACCACTCTACCACTTACTATGAGAAACACAAACAAAAGTGAACTTTCCAAAAATTTATATATAATTTTTATTTTATTCTGGCTTACTTAGAAAATTCAAATACATTGTTTTTCACACAGGATCTTTCCCATTCCGTTTACCCAGCTCTCCCTCTACCCACTAAATTGTGAGACCCTATGATTAACCACCACAACTCACCCCTCTGTTCCCATGCTCCCCATCTTGGATCCTCATACATGTTCTTCAATAATGGTCTTACACAGTATTTGACCCTATGGGACTGCGTAAGTTCACTTAGCATTTTGCTCTCCAGTCCCTCCCAGTTAGACAGTGATTTACAAAATCGTTGCTCCTGCATGCTATGCAGTATTCCACTGTGAATGCACCATAATTTCTCAATCCATTCAATTATGGTTGGGTAATTGGGCTGCTTCCGTGTTCTTTTGAAGCATTATTATTGTTGTTGTTGTTATTTTCTCTTTCTCTCTTTGCCATCCTGTCAAAACTGGTTTATAGCTGACTCTCCAGCAGGTTTCCAGAGGCTGAAATCACATGGGAGGAGATTACTCATCTTTCTCCCAGAGCTTGTGAGTTAAACCACCTGCTTTGGAGGTGGGAGCACAACTCCTTAACCTCTAGGTCACCAGAGCTCACTTGTTATGTATCAGAGAGTTGGACAATGACTAGGGAGGATAGAAGGAGAATTGACGCCTTTGAGCTGTGGTGCTAGAGAAGAGTATTGAACGTACCCTGGACTGCCAAGAAAACAAACAGATTCATCCTAGAGAGGGTTAAACCAGGCTGCTCCTTGGAGGCAAGGATTCTGGGGCTTTGTCTGACATACTTTGGACATGTTGTAAGGAAAGACAGGTCCTTGGAGAGGGATATCATGCTGGGTAGAGTAGAGGGGCAGCACAGGAGGGGAAGACCCTCTATGAGGTGGATTGATTCAGTGACTGGGATAATCGGGATGGGTGTGTCAGAGGCAATGAGATTGGCACAGGATAGAGCAGGGTTTAGGGCTGTTGTACATAGGGTCACTATGAGTCGCAAACGACTCGACGGCACATAACAACAACAATAACAACATATCTTATTTGGGAATGTAAAAATTAATTTTTTCCCTATTCCTTGGACAAATATCACCATGAATGTAAAATATTTCAGTAGGTTATAAAAATATTTCAAATATGACATGCATGCCAACTTATTTACCAAAGCATTTCTGTAGGGCATTTATTTTGGTGTCAGATTCTTATGACAGCTTTGTGAATAAACTTCTATTGCTTTTGTTTCACAGCAATGGAAGCTGAGACTCAAGTCACATTGCAACTGGACTTAATCAAGTTTTTGTTTTTGTTAGTCTTGGTTGTTGTTGTCGTCATCATTTGTCGTTGAGCCAACTCCGACTCATAGCAACACTATCTACAATAGTTCTGAATCCTGCCCTATCTTGAGCCAATTAGATTGTCTCTGACACATCTACCTCCATTACCTTAGTCACGAGTCAATCCATCTCATCTAGGGTCTTCCTCTCTTCTGTTGTCCTTCCACCCTCCCAAACATGATGTCCCTTTCCAAGGACTCCTTGTAATAGGCAAAAAATTTGTCAGACAAAGCTGCACTCTTGCTTCCCAGGAACAGCCTGGCTTCATCTGCTCCAGGATGGACCTGTTTGTCCATTTAATACTCTTCTCCAGCACACAAGCTCAAATGCATCAGTTCTTCTTCTATCATCCTTAGTTGTTATCCAGATCTTTCATGCATATAAAGTAATTGTAAAGACTATGGCGTGAATCAGGCACATTTTAGTCTCTAGACTGATATCCTTGTTTCCAAGAGTGTTGATTATGGAGCCAAACAAGCTGAAGCTGTTGACAATCTCAATCTCTCATCCGTCTATCATGGTGCTGCCAATTAGCCCAGTGGTGAGAATCTTTGTTTTCTTAATGTTGAGCTACAATCCATATATATTGAAGGTTTCAGGCCTCGACCTTCGGCAGCAAATGCTCCAACCTGCAGCAACTGTGAAACAGTAAGTCTTGGTAAAAGTTGTGGCTTCCTTGATGATTGTTTTTAAGCTAATCTAGCTACCGTAATTTTGCCTTTCCTGTTAGAAAGGCATGGCTCTGATGAGCACCCTTAATTTTCCTGGGCCTGTGATCTATGCTCCAGCATGCTTATAAAACAACCTTGTAACTGGAACTCTCTGGCCATATTCCTGGGCTTGACTGGGATAACAGCTGGTCAACAGCTGTGTCAGCTTCTGGGGACCTTCCAGATTGTTAGACTAATGAAATGGGCAGTAGGATTGATATATTGCTAAAATGACAGAGTGGTTCAACAGATTAAACACTGGGGTCCTTTTAAACCCTCATGTTTTGATGATCAATCTCATAGTGACTGTGAAACAGAGTTTCACTCTCATCCCTTATAAAGAACATTCTGGCAGTATTTTTTCAAGACAGACTTGTTCATTCATCTGGAAGTCCATAATATGTCCAGTACTCTTGGGCAATGCCATAATTAAAACACGTAAGAAATAGATTTTCTTTAAAGTTTATGTCTATGATTTTTTTCATATCTATAACACAAAATGTCATCTAGAAAGAAACTAACTCTTAAACGTATTTCAGTACACATATTACATTCTTTTTTAACTTGAAATCACTCTTACGGAAATAATTTTATTTCCAAACTTTCATAAAATAAATTGTCTTGGATTGACTATTTCATTATTAATTAGCACATTTTGGCACCTGTGGTGTTTGTACTACATGCAGACATTATTAAAAGTTTAGATAAATAGGCCCTGTCATCAAAGGGTTTGCAATCTACAAAGGAACCTGTGTTTTATTGACTACACAAAGACATTCCACAGTGGAGGTCATCATAAACCGTGGATAACTTTAAGAAGAACGGAATCACAGAACTCTTCATTGTACTCGCGTGCAACTGCGGTGTCTAGGGTTTACTTTCCTAAATGACTTTTCTGTCTCTTGCTATCATGAACCTCCACCCCCCTAAAGTGCAGCTAGTTGAGCTGAAATACGGGTAGTAGGGCTAATTGAAAAACACTCCTTCTATCAAATATTCTAAAACTGAGAGTGTGTAAGTCTGCCCTGAGTCCACTGTTGACTGCCTTGTTAAACAGGAGCCATTAGAGTTGCTTGAACCCATTCAGGTGGTTAATTTAAAACAAAGGAGAATGCCTTGTGAAAGGAAGGAAATTGCTGCTTTGATTTAAGACTTACTAAAGGCTGGAGGAAGTCATGACCCAAATCACCACCTTCTGTTGCTCTGAAGGCATGACCTAAGCCCCTACTTTTTGATAAAAGAAGATTCTTTTTGAGACTCTCGCTTTTTCTCCCTCTCCACTTGCTGGTGGTAGCCTCCTGATCTAAGCCAGCTGCCTCGACTCTGCGTGATACCATCAACAGCTGTAAGAGCTGTTTGAGGACTTTCCAGTGGATTGCCAAGCCCAAAAAGGCATGCGTGCATGAGGGGTTTTGGGTGGGTAGGAGCAGAGAAAGAGTTAATGGTGAAAAGGAAGGAATGAACTTTAACAGAATGAACTTTGGGGATATTTTTTGCCTGTGTCTTTTTGTGTTTAATTTGATACTGATTGGTTTTAAGAATCGTAAACCTTGTTGTGGTTAATTTGGTGCTGAGTTTTGTGGTGATGAGAATTGTAAACCATTTTGTGGCTCATTTGATACTGACCTTTTGTGATGCTCAGAAGAATTCTGAAGAAAACTATCAGACTACTTCAGTGTGTTCATGTGTAACCTATACAGTGACCAAGAAGTAATAATTTGAACATAACAAGGCAATATTTCGTGGTTTAAAATTATGAAAGGTGTGTGTCAAGGTTGAATCTTTTCACCATACTGATTCAAACTACACACTGAGCAAATCAGCTGAGAAGCTAAACTATACAAAGAAGAATGTGGCATCATATAAATGTGCAGGTGATACAATATCTCTTGATGAAAGTGAAGGAGACTTTAAACACTCACTGAAGAACATCATAAAGGATAGCCTTCAATATTGATTATACCTCAATATCAAGAAAACAAAATCTTTGCAAGCAGACCAATACACATCACTGAGCTAAATGGAAACAGGATTGAAGTCATCAAGGATTTCATTCTACCTAGATTTACTTGGATATCTGTGTAGGCTGGACCACTATACAACCAGCAGCCAAAGGAAGAGAGAAAAATGGTCAGAAATGCACCCATGAAAGGATCCAGCAAGTATGTACAGTCCTAAAATAAACAGGGAGGCAATGTCTCGCCTTTTCCTCTGATTCTTTCCTCCCCTGAACTGAATTGTGATGGGTCAGAAATACTGATTAGTAAACAGGGGAAGGAGGAGCCAAGGATGATTACAAGGAATGTCGATGTTGTTAGGTGCTGTCAAATTGATTGTAACTCAGAGCAACGATGTCAGTCTGGAGACTAAGGTGCATCTGATACCGGCCATGGTCTTTGCAATTACATGCTATGCATCAGAGAGCTGGACAACAACTAGGGATGATAGAAGGAGAGTCGATGCCTTTGAGCTATAATGCTGGAGAGGAGTATTGACTAGACCATGGACTGCAAGGAGAAAAACAAGTTCCTCCTGGAGAGGGTGAAGCCAGGCTACTCCTTGGAGGTAAGGATTTTGAAGCTTTGTCTGACATACTTTGGACATGTTGCAATGTGGGATCAGTCCTTGGAGAGGGTTGTGATACTTGGGATGGTGGAGGGACAGCGCAGGAGAGGAAGACCCTCGATGAGATGGATTGATTCAGTCACTGGGGTAATGAGGATAGGTGTGTCAGGGACAATAAGATTGGCAAAGGATAGGGCAGGGTTTAGGGCTGTTGTACATAGGGTCGCTATGAGTCTCAGGTGAATCAACGGCACGTAACAACAGCATAGCAACGCGTCCACTGAGCAACAAACAGATTGTATCTATCTTGTTGAGTGACTTCCTTTCTTTCACTGACTTGTTGTTGTGTACCATCGAGTTGGAATTGACCCACAGCTGACCCTCCAGTGAGTGTTCAGAGGTAGTAAATCACATGAGAGAAGATTATCCATCTTTCTCCAGCAGAGCAGCCAATGTATTCGCACTGTGTGCCTTCAGGATTGCAGTTCAATTTATTACCACTAGGTCACCTGTGGAGAAAATAAAACAATGGTGGAACCTTTGGCTCCTTTCTTGCACTGAATGCTTCTCTGAGTTGAAAAAGTGGAAAGATTAAGTTTAATGGCTTTAAATTTGTATTTAGTCTATCAGAGCAGATATTTGAATTCATGAGATGCTACTTTTTCTTGGGACTCAAAAGGACAAGAAAAGCTATGAGGCATGTTAGAAGTCATATTCAGGAAAGAGAAAGAATCATCCACTGAGCAAGTTTATGGGCAATGATAAAGATGAATAAAAGGGTTTTTTTATGTTCACTGCTAACCAAGTTCAGTAAGACATTTACATATTTATCAGTTATGTACTAATGTACCTGGCATTATACTAAGTGATCACACACACATGCACAAACACACACACACACACACACACACACACACTCCAGCACGCTGAAAGATCACCCTTGGAAGGTATTTTTATCACACACTTTTCAGGTAAGGAACAGAGAAGTTTAAGAACTTGGTCAAGGTCACCCAGATATTAGAAAACAGAGTCAAAATTCCTATGAACGCTGTAAGCTCACAGTAATATAAAGTGATAATGTAAAATCTCCTAATTTTCTTTTCAGTACTGACTTCTTTCAAAGCAGAGAAGGAAGAGGATATGCATATAAAAATAACTATGTCTATATTAAACATGTATATTATTCATTAGGTATATTATCCATAAAACTAAGACCCAAGCTTCACCAGAGGACAGTAATATTCTTTTACTATTGTACTAAAAATGTAGAGCAACTTACTTGAGATTATACATCTAAGCAGCCTAGTAGATTAAGGAGTTGTGCTTTGAGCCCAAAGGTAGGCAGTTTGAATCCACCAGAGAAAAATGGACAAACTCTTCCTGTGTGATTTACAGCGTCTCTAAGCCTCCTTGAGGGTCAGCTAGGAGTCAGTTCTGATTCTCCAGCAATGAGGAAGAAATGAATGAGTCCAAATTCAAATGTAAGTCTGTTTGAGTCCAAGAACTTCCCTCTTTCTCTTTACACTCCCTCATGTGAAGGTACTTATTTCTGACTCAGGTATAGAAGCTAAAGACATTGCCAGTAACATGTAAATGCACATAGGGTGATACATTTACATAATCTTTAACTCATGTTTATATATTCAATACCCAAAGTAAACCATGAACCGTCAAAAGAACAAACAAATATGTCTTGGTGGAAAGAAGTGCAGCCAGGGTTTGTTTGAGTCAAAGATGGTGAAACTGTGTCTTATATACTATGGGTGTGAAGTCAGGAAGAACCAGGCCTTGGAAAAATGCATCATGCTGGGACTGTCCTCAGCAAGATGGATTGATGTAGTGACTGCAACAGTTGTCTTGAGCATAGATAGCACAGAGCATAGCAATGGCACAGGGAAGGGCAAGGACTTGATGGGGTGTTCATTGTGTTGCTACAAAGTGTAGTCAATGTTGTAAGTGATAAGAAGCTACTATGCAATCTCAAAGGCACACAGTTCGTATCCACCATCTGCTCCTTGCAATTTGCTTCCTCTGAAACCCCACTAGGAGGTCAGTTATGGGTCTGTTCTAACTCGAGAGCTCGTAACCATCACCACCATCAAGACATTATACCGATAACTATGACACAAAATTTAAAATGCCAATGGACACAAAATAAATTAGTAACAGAAAAAAAACTAGAGTCTAATTTTCGGCCTTCTTACATCATGGAATGATCCAGGATGACAAAGGATATATGAACAGATATCCTAGATTTAAGTGGTGAGGTTAAGATTATGAAAGAACATTTGCTTCTCTATTCCCCCAGGTAATAGGAAAGTACTCCACAGCTGTTGTTAGCTTATTATCCAGAATATGAGCAGTCAACCTCTAAATATGAAAAATGATAGTGAAAATTCACATACTGTTTCTACTAGCTGCAAGCTAAGAATTAGGACAGAATTTCTTTACAGTGTTTAAGGTGTGCAAAGTACTTTCACAGCAGTTTTGCTAAGCATTCTGTTAAGACAACATTTTTCTTAACTGTTCACAATAAAATTCCAAGATAGAAAATGCTTAGTGTCAAAATCTATAGTTTAGTGTCCAAGGTCAAAGCAATTGCATTATTTTGCTAGAATTTTTTAGAACAGAATTTATCACCATACCTCTAGAAAGTCAATCTGACAATCAGGGATAAGAAGCCAGAAATTGCCTCTACGACCGGTCATTAGCTATACATATGCAATGTTTTTTATAGTTTTACCCAACCTTTGTTTAAAAGTTGAGTTATCAACCCAGTAATTGTGGTTTTGCTTCTTTTTTTCCCCTCTCTCTCTTAAACAAAGAAGTGGGAATGTACTACAGCACCACAGCTGCTTAATATTAATACTCCAAGTTACATGAATAATTCCAAAAGGAAAAAATACCATCTCTTTTTTTATTGCATTTTTAATGGGTAACTTTCTTCAGGCTTCATTGATCAGACTGGTTTTAGGACATGCCGTTTTCATGCAAATAATGGAAGAGTGAAGTGTTTTTTTAGTCAGGCAACATCTGATGCAATACTATTCACATTACATGTGTTACATGTGTCTGTACGTTAGGTAGGTGAATAATATGTAGAAAAAGAGTAAATTCCATATTGTGCAATATCAGAAGAAATTATGTTCTGTATTGCTCTAGGTCGTATAGCCCTGGTGTACAAGTTGCCGTCCAGCGGTCACTTGTGGTTGCTGTGAGGCTGAACACTGTGACACGGATGTGTCAAATGCGTTAATGGTTGGCTACAATGCGGACTGAGAGTGGGGTGGAGCTCCCCGATTGAACAAGCGTGGAAGGAAGAGTGGCGTCCACTTCCATAATAGCTTGCCTCTGGAAACCTTATGAACTTGGAGAGAGGATGAAAGGCACCCAAGCGTCAAGGACTCTCCTTCATAGGGTCGCTATGTGTCGCCTGCGACTCAACGACACTTAACAATAACAACAACAACATCCACTGATACTTTGACTCTAATTGATTTGAAATAATAAGAAGGCTAACAGCTGTGCACTACCTTGTTCATAGAAATTATTCTTATTTCCTCCCTTGACACTGTATCTGAAATCTTTAGAAAACAAGCATAGTAGTAAAAAAGTGATAGTGATGATATCAGCTTGTTTAGTCCCAGCAAGCTAGACACACAGAGCAAAAAAAAAAAATGGACATAATTTTTGTTGCTCCATATCAAATGTTACTAGCTAGTTCAGGTTATCAAAATAACATTGCTGAAGACGAAAACAACTTCCTCTCCTTTCCAATATGTATTAACTTTCTTGTTTTGTTAAACTTGTCAAGACTCCCAGTATAAAGTTGAATAGAAGTAAGAAGAATAGAAAGCTTCTTTTGATTTCTGACCTCATGACTATTCAACCTTCAAACAGAATTAGACTGTTGTCCAAGATGATAAAATGCAGAAGTCTCTTTGTGTTCTAGTTTTCTAAGAGGTTCTCTGTTTATTTTTAAATGATAAAACTGGTGTTGAATTTTGTCAAACAAGAATTCATGTATCTATTGAAATGATTATGTAGGTTTCTTTTCATCCATTGATAAGTGAATTTTTGAATAATAAGCCAAAGCAAGAATCTTGGGGTAAAACAAATTTGGGCACACAGTATTATCATCATTACATATTGCTGGAATCAATTAGTTAACATTTTGTTAAAGACTTTTGCATCTGTCCTCATGAAGGATGCTCATCTCGAGTTTCTTTCCCTAATTTTCCTTGTGGCGCAATGGTTAACACTCAACTGCTGACTGAAAGGTTGGCAGTTTGGTCCAAAATTACTCTCCACTGGAAAAACAACCATGCTAATCTAGGTCTACAAAGATTACAAAAAGCTCATGGGAAAGTTCTACTCTGTATTACAGGATCACTAAGGGTTGGAATCTACTACATGATAACTAATTTGGTTTCACTTTTAATGTTTTTGTCTAGATTTGGTATCAGGGCAAAACCTCCTCACAACCCTATTTAAAAAGTATTCCTATTTATTATATTTTCTAAGAATTTATGTTAACTTATGTGATGTTTCCCCTAAATATTTAGTGAATTTAAGTAAAGCCATATGGATCTAGAGTTTTCTTAGTATGAAGATTTGGGGTAATTTACGTTTTTAATAGATACAATAATTATTCAGGTTGTCATAACTGGATTGTATCCCCTTCCCCCAAAATATGTGTCCATTTAGCTGGACCTTAATTTTCAGTGTTCAGTTATCTTAAGGGTTACTAAGTCTTGACCTCTGTGACACTAATGAAGCAGGTTTAGAGATTCATTATATGAATGTTTTCTTCCATTTTTGTTTTCTAACAAGTATTTACACATTTCATTATAATATTTTGTTTGTATTCTCAATTTGCCATTTGAGATCTGTTCATCTCCCTTATGTCATTATTTCTTCCTTTTGCTTTAGCTTCAACTGCAAGTTTCAGGGTCTCTTCTCACATCCATTCTGGTCTTGTCTTTCTTTCCTATCTTTATCAAGACTTTTTGCTTTCTTCGTGTAATCTCACATGTCCTTGATATCATCTCACAGCTCATCCGGTATTTGGTCATTACGATCAATGTATTAAATCTATTCTAGAGACGATTTTTACATTTATGTGGGATACACTCAAGGCCACATTTTGGTTCACATGGATTTGTTTCCATTTTCTTTAGCTTCAGGTTGAACTTGGATATATGCAGTTGATGATCTATTTCATTCTTATCCCCTAACCTCTTTTTCACTGTTGATAGTGAACTTCTCCACATTCTCTTCCCACAGGTGTGTCAGCTTGACTCCCACGAATTCCCTCATGTCAGGTCCATTTATAGTCACTTTTGGGGGGTTGTTTTGGTTTTTTATATTAGTTTGCATACAAAATTCATACACATTGTGTTTCAAACTTTCTTTAATTCACATTGTGATTCATAAAACCCCTCCCATACATTGTGTTTTATAAAATTAATCACCATTGACCTGCCATCACCCTGTCTTTTTAGGGCCTCACTAGATCTCTCACATTTCCTTAATATAATCACTTTTTATGTTTTCTTTAAAAAAAATTATTTGCAACAAATAAATCATGGATTGTATAAAATTCTATCATGCAATCTCCAATCTAATTTCTATCACTAAAGCCATATTTTCTAAGTGTCAGTCCTCCTCCTTTGTTTATAACTCTTACATTCTAAACATCAATTGTTATTAATGCAGCTTGATTGCATATTCATCCAATTTCAGGCTGCAGAAATCAGTTAAGAAATTCAATTTCTTTATCTTCGACTTTAGAGATCGGTGCATATATTTAAATAATAGTTGTACTAACGGGTCTTCTTTGTATGCGTACAGAAATTACCCCGACAGTACTGTGCTTGTGCACAGATCTTTAAATGCACTTGAAGATGATGTATGCAACAACAGCACGCATCTTCAGTTTGTATTTCCTAGCATTGTAGATCATATGTCTGTCTGATTCAAATGGTCAGTTCCAGTCTGTCTTAGCTCACCAATACGTAGGATGCAACAATTCTTTAAGCACTTCAATGCATTTCTGACCACTTTTAGTTTTTCAAGATTCATATCATCATATATTGTACATTCCAATTATTAATGAATAGTTTCTGCTACTCATCCTCACCTTGAGTCTTTCCATTTCATCAGATGAGGGTTCTTAACTGGGTAAAGCTTTACTCCAACCAATTCATTAAGGTAGACTCTACTTTGAGGTACTTGGAAAAACAGTAGGTCTGTGAAGAAGAGAAAGACTCTCAACAAGGTGTGACTTCAACATTGATCTTGAGCATGCAGTTATTTTGAGTATGGTACAAAAATAGGGCAAGGTTTTGACCTGTTTTTCACAGGATCACTATTGATTGTAGTAAAATTAATGGCACCTAACAATAACAATTGATGCTTCATTGTCATATTCAATAAGGAGCTGGTGCCTCTATGGGTATTTGAATTCACCAATGGCTTCTCAGGAGATAGATGAGAAATCTCCTCCCATGTAATTCACAGCCTCCAATGCCCGCTGGTGTGCCAACTATGAGTTGATTCTGACTTGATAGCAATGAGTTGTAACAACAATTACATTGAGGAGGCAATCCTTTTCCAGGTCCATTTTAAGTCGCTTACAGCCTGAAGAATCCATCTTTCAGCAGTATTTCTGCTGTGTTTCATAGGGGTTTTGAGGACCTATTGTTTTCAGAAGTGGATGGCTGGTCTTGCCTCTTAGTCTGTCTTAGTCTCTAATCACCACTGAAATTTGTCCACCATAAATGACCTTGCTGGTATTTTAAATACATATGACATATCTCTCACCATCATAGCAACTCATAAGCCACTACTTTATGGCAAATTGATAGACACTCGGTGGAGTAGAGGCTTAGAACACTGATTTAAGATCTCTCTTCTTTTATGTACAGCTGTTTGCTTCATGTCATACTTTTCTTCAAAACGTCACTTTAGCTGCATCACCAAAAGGTCGGTAAATTCCTATATCACTTTATAAACTCAAAAAGCAAAGTGAATAAAAGCTGTGAAATGGACCACAGGTTTCGTCAATGACTAAAAAGAGCACCAGAAGAATGTTTATCTGTGTTTCGCGTTGACTCTGCAAATACATTTGACTGTGTAGATCACAATAAATAGCGGCTAACCTTAAGAAGAATGGGAATCCCAGGGACATCTAATTGTATTCATATGAAACCTATACTAGGAAGCAGTCATCAGAACAGAGCAAGAAAATGTTGTATGGTTCAAAATCAGAAGAGGGGTGCATGAGGGATGTGTCCTGTCTTCATACCTTTTCAACATATATGCAGAACAGATCAGGAGGCTGGACTTTATGAGGAAGAATGTGGGTTTAGGAATGGAGGAAGACTCAGCAACAACCTGCGTTATGCAGATGACACAACCCTGCTTGTTGAAACTGATGAGGGCCTGAAGCATTTTTGCAGAGAGTCAAGGACTGCAGTCGCTTCAATATGGATTGAAGCTCAACATGAAGAAAACAAATATTCTCACCACTGGGCCAATTGACAGGATCCTGATAGATGAAGAAGAGATTGACATTGTTAACAATTTCAGCTTGTTCAGCTCTACAATCGATACTCTTGGCACCAGCAGTCAGGAAATCAAAAGACAAATTGCACTGAAAAAATCTGCCATCAAGGACTTTTCCTGAGTACTGAGAAGCAGCAATATCAGTCTAGAGACTAAAGTGCACCTGATACAGGGTGCGGTCTTTGCAATTACTTGTTACATACAAGAGATCTGGATGGTGACTAAGGATGACAGAAGAAGAATTGATGTCTTTGAGTTGTAGTGCTAGAGACGAGTATTGAACATTTTAAAGACTGCCAAGAGATCAAACAGGTTTGTCCTGGAGAGGGTGAAATCAAGTTGTCCCTTGGAGGCAAGGATTTTAAAGCTCTATCTGACATACTTTGGGCATGTTTCCAGGAGGGAAAAGCCCTTGAAGAAGGTTGGAGGGACAACGCAAGAGAGGAAGACCCAAGAGGAGATCGATGGACCCAGTAACTGGGGTAGATTTGTGGAAGACAGTGAGATTGACTCAGGATAGAGCAGACTTCAGAGGTATTGTGCATAGGGTCGCTACAAGTTACAGGCAACTCAAAGACACATAATAACAATGACAACAGTAGGTTTGGCTCAGAGAAATCAGAAAGTCTGGAATGCCAACAGATTCATATACAATGTGACACCCACAGAAAGGACAGAGGGAAGAAAGGAGAATTTAGAAGTACTCTATCCAGTATCCTTTGTATTACAAGGTCTCTTAATCTGTTTGATGGTATGTATCATCAAGTCAGAACAAACTCATAGCTGACCCTCCAGAGGGGTTGGTTTCAGAGGCAGTTAATTGCACAGAAGGAGATTGTCTATCTTTCTTCCTCAAAGCAGCTGGTGGATTCAAACCACCTTCCTCTGGTTGGCAATGCATCTTCTTACTGCTAGGGTGGGAGCACAAATTATTCTTAGCTCAGAGTGAACCTTGGATATTGTTCTTTTGTATTCTAGACATATCAGGAGAAAATGGTCCTTATAAAAAAGTGATCATGTTGGGAAAGATGAAGCGTCAGAGAAAGAGGGAAAGACTCCCCACAAGAGTCGTTGAAACAGTGACAACCACAGTGGGTTAAGCGTGGGAGAGACCATAAGGCGAGCACAGGATAGGGCAAGCCTCAGAGCTGTTGTGCACAGGATTTCTGTGAGTCCTAACTGACCCCAGAGCACCTAACAACAGCATCAGTCTTTCTGACAGGTCTTTCTCCAATTTTATACCCCATGTATGCAGAGATCCATATTACCCAATGATTCAAGAGGCTACTTCTGCAGATATCTGTCTCTGCACACAGTCTCTTCTCATGTGATTTTCTGCCAAAGCCTCTCTACCTTTGTTAATTCTCTCTGTGCTCTCAACTCAGTAAGTTCAATAAACATTTGTTTGTTCCCTCTAAGTAGCCTGGTTGATACGAAGTTGCGCTGCCAACCCAAAAGCATGTGATTCAAATCCCATCAGGTGCTACTCAGGAGAAAGATAGGCAATCTCTTCCCATGAAATTTAAAATCTCTGAAACCCCTCTGAAGGGTCAGCTACGCATTGATTCTGATTTGATGACAATGAGAAGACTTTATACTACAACTTCGATATTTTCTCCAAGCACTCATTAAGCTATAAGTTACCCTGGGCTCACTCCCTCTCTTATTTTAGGAACTACAGCCCTTTTCTCTTTGCAGAGTTGGAAAACCATCGTTTCAGGTATTTGTTCTTTTTTCCTCATTGTTTCTGAGAAAGCAATTTCCATAGTCATAAATTCTTTATAGGCAGTAACATAAATTATGCTTATTGAATGTATATTCAACCAATACAGAAATAAACAAAAGAAAAAGTGGAAGTATTCTGCCCTCTTCTTTGTGCCAGAAACATATGTGATAAACATCCATTTAAGCTTTGTTGCAAAGAAAAATTATTTTATATATGTATAAAATAATTTATATTTATATAAAAGAGATCCTGTCATGGATTTCTTCTACAATATAGTTTGTTTTCCCCTTATCAATGAACATGTATAATGTTTTGTTTAGGTATATAAAGCTTTAGTGTCAAATTTGGATCATTAATTGCATTCTGTCTCTGTGTTTTTATCTCTGTTTACTGATCTAATATTTTTATGGAAGACCATTTTCCTTTTTCTTCTCTCTATTACAAATATTGTGCAGCATACATTCTCACCTTGTTGTATATCTTTGGTCACGTGTGCATAAGTTCCTGCAGGAAAACATTATTATAAGAAAAATTGTTGTGTCAAAGTTTATATAAATTTAAAATTTTAATAAATACTACCACCAACCTACTCCTCCAAATATATTATAGCTATGCATCTTCTAAATGGCTGACCGAGGTTCTAAAATGTAAAAACATTTGCTTAACAGCTTTTAGTACGCTCAGCTGAAGCAAAGCAAAATCAGTCTTTTTTTTTTTTAAATTGTGATTTTAGTGAAAGTTTACAAAACAAATTGGTTTTATATCCAAATCCTCCACACACATTTTGTTTTCTAAGATTAATTAAAATGCTCACAAGGTAATCGGACTTCTCCTAATTCCTTCATGTAATTCTCATTTTCATTAATCCTATTGACCTATCTCTGCCTTCAAGGCTTTATCCTTGAGCCAATGCTGCTATTCTAACCTCAGAGAGGTGTTTATTCTAAGAAGAGAACATCTTTGTGGCTTTCTGGTCACATTTTAATTGTTGTTATGTTCTGTCAAGTTGAAACTGATTCCTGGCTGACCCTCCAGTGGGTTTCCAAGTGATTATAAATTGCCTAGGAGGAGACTGCCTATCCTTCTCCCTTGGAGCAGCCAAAGGAGTCAATCTACCTCTCTTTGGGTTGAGAGCACAACTCCTTATCCAGTAGGCTACCAGGACTCTGGTGACCTTCTAAGCCTATTATTCAGCTGAAAGTTGCAAGGCAGAGTTGAGTTTTACTCCAAATATGAAGGGAGTATG